>NW_027256882.1:223464333-223901833 GCF_029215685.1 Pituophis catenifer annectens
CACGCATGTGCGGGGAAACCTTTACCTTACCACCCTATAAAGAAAAAACTGAAATTTTTTATTAAAAATAGGCCTGAAATACACAGAATCTGAAATGCATCTATAAAAGAGATAAGGTTTGTGATAAAAATTATATAAACCATATTTTATTTTCTTTCCAGAGGATCAAATTCCACGTGGTTTTCCCACCATTGATATGGGACCACAGTTAAAGGTGGTTGAGCGCACTCGAACAGCCACTATGTTATGTGCAGCCAGCGGCAATCCTGATCCAGAAATAACATGGTTCAAAGATTTTTTACCTGTAGATACGAGCAACAACAATGGGCGCATTAAGCAATTACGATCAGGTAAGGTATTGTTACTGTTTTCAGTAATGCCTTAAATAATTCTTTCCTGGATTTTATTTTTGTTGTTTCTGTTCTTTTTCCTTATTTGTGTGTTTGTTTTATTTTTTGGGTTGTGATTTATTCCCTTCTCTTTTTTATGTTGTTGAGCGTGTTGTCCATGTCTGTGTTGTAGCCATAGTCTGTTCCCAGAATTTCCATAGTCTGTCTCCAGAATGTTTTGCAGCTTCTGTTTATTCCACATTGCTCACTGCTGTGACTGTAGTTTCAATTTTTTTGTTGTTTTCTTTACTGCTTTTCAGCAGTATTTGACAGATCCATTTTCTCTTCTGCCTTTATCTCTCATTATTATTATTATTACCATCGGCATTGGACTACAGGATATGCAAAGAGTACCAATGATTATCCTCATCCAACCCAAATTTGTCATTTTTGATGTTTAAAATACTATATAACAATTGTGTTTTGTGAATTGTTTTCAACATTTGAAATTCACCAAAGATTAGCCAGTTGGGACATACCTTCCTACCATTCACTGATACATGAAACACATTACTTTTTTTCTTGTATACTATTTTTAACTAACATTTTTTAAAAAAACAAACAAAGTGCTACTACAACGATAATAACTATCCTTGGGATATCCTTTGAAAGGAGAGATTATTATTGTTATGATGGTGGTTATTATTACTATGAATTGGCTAAAAGTTTTCTGACAGTAGTGATTCTGGAACCTCCTTAGTATTTCAGTATCTGGATCTACAGAAGCCTGCTTTTCGTGTAGAGTCCAGCTTTAGCAGCTCTTTCCCTGTTTCCCTACCAGATGGAATCCCTCATGCAGTTTCATAATAATATAACTAATGTTTATAAGTTGTATGCTTTTCCCCATATAAAATATATCATATAAGGGATGGGAAATGTAACAAGCTGCTTACTTCAGAAATAATAATGCTATAAAATCAGGTGATTCCCAGAACGTTTACCTTTCTGATCTGTGATGATGTTAAGCCGTCTTGTTACCAACTTCTATGCTTGTTATCAACAAAATTGTGTAGAGTAAACCTCTTTTAATGTAAAACTAGAAGTGATTTTCACCTGTGACATAGATTCTTTAATATATAAAGCGTTAACTTGAAAGATTTTGTACCAAATTATAAGGAATATAATAATATTTTTATGCTGTCTCTCTTCTCTCCGTATTTAAATCTCCAGAATCTATTGGTAAGTGCTTAGTTCTGAAGCGCACTTCACCCCCCACTAATTTTCATATGCAGAGTACTATAATTATGGTATTATAATGCTTATTATTACTCTTAAAATGCATGGCATGCATTTTACTAACAGGGTAGTCACCAGACATGTGATAGTAGTGCACACACAATCCTTCACAGAAATGTTGTTGTATAGAAACTCACAGTGAGAAAGAACAAAACACAAATGTCACGTAGATATAGCAGAGTAAGTGAAAAAAAAGAATCCAAAATAAACTCACTGTTTATTTTTATATAGTCTTTAGTATAAACTCTTCCCCCATTTTTCTGTTTCTGTTTTTCTCTCTCTTTCTCCAGTATCTCTCCCTCTTTTTCTTCCCGGTTTCACTTCCTAAACTGTTATGATTAATTGTAGAATTATAAAGATTTTTTTAGGCTTTCAGACATATATAAGATATTTTATTCCTCAATAATCCCAAGTGTAAGTTTTGTATGAATGAAGGAACTCCCCTGCCCCTGCCCCTGTCACCTCACCCCACTTCCAAAGATGATGGCTTCCCCATTTTGGTATACTATTTCTTATAATCTAATTATTATGCCTAAATATATTCCTGTTTTGACAGTATAAAACAAGATTCCTTTAAGTCCTTATTTAATTCTGTAACTCTAATTTGATTCTTCTTCCAAAGCCCTAGCCTCCTTCTTCTCGTACTAATGCTTCTTCTTTCTAATCTTATTTGCATTCATATTATCTACCCAGGTGGTACACCAATAAGAGGTAAGATTGCTGAACTAACGTTCACAGAATGATCTTATTCTTTCTGTCCTCCCATCCCTTTCATTATTGTCATTTTTAAAAAATAAATGCATCATCTAAATCAGTCATCATCTTTATTTCTTCCTTTTGTCCTATTTAGTTATGGTCAGTGACTTTCATCTTGTGATTTTTTTTCCCTGACATATTTTTCACCTTACATTTAAAAATGTGTTTTTTCTGTTTATTCTTTCTTTTTGAAAAAAGGTTTGTTATTTTGCGATATGCTTCAAAGAAAGCATATCCAGGTCTTAAGGCCACAACCCAGTCACAGCGTATCATTTGTCCCTCTTTTTCTTTTTTCTTCTTTTTCTACCTTTTTTTTTCTTTCTTTCTTCTTTTTTTTTGGTCCAACTGGAGCAAAAAAAAAAGATCATTTTTTTTTCTTCCTTAGCTGTTCTTTTTTTTTTTTTTTTGGACCAAGCCAAGATGGTCTGGAGAACAGTTGCAGACATGCAGAAGACAACAAGGAATATCTTCTTTTTAACTCTGTCTTTAAAAAGGGTTTCTTTTTTCTTTTTGTTCAAGTAGACTTTTTTCTTTTAAATTCAATTATATATTTATATATAAACACATTCTTCTTCCTAATACAATATGTATTTTTTTTCTTGGATTGACTCTTCAATGGATTTTTCGATCCTTCTGATCTTCCAGGCTTTGAAAATTGAAATGTTGATAATTGAATATTCTTAATGGTATGTGGTATTGCTGGGTTTTAATCATTTTATAAATATTGTCCATGTCTTTTGTAATTCTTGTTTTGTATTTTTCTTGGGTTTTCTGACACCACACTGCTAATCCCAGTCGTGGATTTTGATGGGTGTCTTGGGGGGCCACTCCGAGGTCCTCAGCAGTGGTTGGTTGCTTCTTCTTTGTTTATTTTTTAAACTTTTTTTCTTTTTTTTTTCTTTTTCTTTTTTTGGTGCCTTCTAATTCAATCCTCTTGTTTTTCAGCAAATGCACTAAAAGATTGTAAATTGTAGCTGAATGTGTTTCTTTTTCTTACAAATCTGCATGTCTTTAAGGGAGTTTTGTTTCTTTTGATTACTATAAATAACTAATTTGTTTCCTTTTTCACTTCAAGCAGCCTTTTTTGTACTTGCTGCACATTTTTGGGCTTCTTCAGAAGAAGATTTTCTTGAAATCCATCTTGCCCTTTTTTGCCAAGTTCCACACTTTTGTATTACTTTTACCGCGCACACACGAAAAGTAGAATTTAGTAAAACCAAATGTGATGACCCAATAATCTAATCTCCTTTGTTTTATTTTAAAGCCATACTTCCTTGAAGCAGTCTCACCCATCTTCATTTTAATAGTCTAGGAGAAAAAGTATTATGTTAGAGAATTGTTTGACAAATGCAGATTGTTTTCCTGTTTTAGTACTGATGGTGTGAAAAAAATAATCTCCTTGTTTTTTTCATCGCATCATTATTATTATTTTTTTGTCTGTGTTACCTTAGCGAGAAAGTGAACCGACGTTGAGTGGATCTTCGCTTACAGGGCTTTTCATTATTGTTAAGCGGTGTATTGTTAGGAGTTTGAAAAACTTATCTTTTGACAATTTCTTTGGGAATATATTTTATATCCATACAGGTGCCCTCCAAATCGAATTGAGTGAAGAATCTGACCAAGGCAAATATGAGTGTGTTGCAACCAACAGTGCGGGTACTCGCTATTCTGCCCCTGCCAATCTTTATGTCAGAGGTAGGAATGACATAACCCTGGCATCAACTCTTCATTCAGGCTCAAGGGTGTTAAGATTCTCTTGAGGTTTATCTTTTAGCAACTTGTAGTATTGAAGGCATTATGGGAAAAGTTAGCCGTAAGAGAAATGGTCTAAAGGCTTAGTGGAAAACTTTGGGGAAGAAGAAAGGCACTATTGACTCTAATATATCCCTGTGATTTAAAGTTTGTAAGTATATTTGTATTTTTTTACAGCTTGACTTCTACCTTTCGTGCATTGGCTAGTTACCTGAAAGTTGTATTAATTTGGGGGTTTTTTTCTCTATTGTTTTTCCTTTTTTTGTTTATTTCGGTGTATTTGAATTCCCAGTATTGCTTGCTGTGAAACTAATTTAACTGTAATTGAAACACAAGATATTGAGGTATGTTTCCATGTGACCTCTGTTAAAAGGAAAAGTTTTTAGTTTGAAAATTCTTAGTTTGAAAAAGACTGGTGATTTCCTTCTCTGTCAACCCTTCCCCCATATATTCACTATTTAATTTGAAATATTAGCTGAAATATGTAATCCATAGCAATGTATTAATGAACTACCTGTTCTTTGTGGAAAAGAGGAAGAAAGGGGAGGAAACTGACCTAATTTTAGTAGATATGAAATGATGATCCATGTAATGGTTATATTTTTTTAAAAAAATAAATCCATGGAAGCATTCCCTTTTGTAACTTCTTGGCGTAATTTACATTATCTGAGTCTTTAATATCTTTCTGCAAAGTGAGAGTGCTAAATGAAAGGGTGGGTTAGAAAGGCAAAGGGATATTTTTGTTTTTAAAACACAGTTTTTAGCTCATGACATTGTCACGGCATTATAATATACAAGTTCCTCAAAAGTATTTACAGTTTAATTTGGGGGGGAAGAAAAGGTTCAGAAATGATTACGGCCTTCTTAGAAAACTACCTAATCCTTTTCCTTTTGAAAATATTAAACTGCATGAGGCATGTGTGCCATTGTTATCTGTAGGAATTTTTTTTCCAATAATGCTAATTTCTAACACCGTAATAGCTGTGAAAAATTGCTAACAGAACTGAGGTAGGAAGGTTTGACTAGAGCAAGTAAAAGATGTTCAAGTAGCCATTGAAAGCCTTGATATGGCCTTTTTACTCTCTCTGTGTTTCCCTTGTTTTTCTCCTTTCCTCATTTCATTGTGTTCTGCATCAAACCCCCTACATCCCTCAGAGCTGCGAGAAGGTTGGTGTGTTTTTTACTTTTTTACCCACCTTACAAAACTATTAATTAAACCAATAACAAAGAATACAAATGAAATGAATGTAGTTGCATTGTGGCCTTTTTTATTTATTTATTTATTTTAAAGTTAGTGTTATGTTAAAGCAGAGAATGCCCTGCTCATGGCTTTTAATGTGTGATGGTATCTGATTGTTGTGCATGGTCAAAGAAGATGAAAGTCTGGATGCATGACCAACAGCGGTAATACTCCTGAATGCTTAAGGCCTTGCCAATTTGGTCAGTGTTCCTGCTTTTTCCTCCCTTCTTCCAGTTTCCTTTCCTTTTCTTTTATGTTGTCGATGCCTGCTGATCCAGGAATGACTTTCTGCAATTAATTGCTCCTCCAAGCACTCCTCCAAGCATGAAGACTAAAACTTCTCTTTTGTTTTAGTTTTAGTTTAAAAACAAAGCAAAACTTCCCCCCCACCACCAAATTACTCTGTTTGGGATTACAGAGTCTGCACTGCCTGTCACTTGCTTGTGTAACTTTTTGTCATTTGGCTGAAAGTCATGTTTGGCTCCTTCTTCTCCCTGTGCCCCTCCCATTCACTCATGAGGCCATCAGAGTAAGCCTCTTTCATGTCTATAGACATTTATTTATTCAATCCCATAGGAAGGTTGAAATTAAAGAAATGTTTGTCTGGAATTTATAGTCTTGACCCAACTAAGGTTTTCCCTATATAAATAACTAAAAACAACCCCCCATAACTCCCATTGTTAATGATAGGACTTAGGTGTCAATTTCTCTCAGTCAGGACCATATTGATTTACTGTATTTTATCACTGAGAGGTACAGTTTAGCTTCTTATCTAAAAAGCTGGCATAATAAAGGATGCAGTATTTTGTAGAACAAAAGGCCTCGATTTGTTGCTTCTCCTTTTTCAACACTTGCAATATACAAATGAAACATACAGAATAAATGAAGCAGGAACACTGATTCTTAATCATTTTCTTACTGTTGTGCTTTGCTTAAATGCTGATTACTTTGTTAATGCAGTACCTTGTTGCTATGTGTTGCAGATACTAATATCCCTTATTTTGTACACATAGAACTGCTTTTAACATTATCCTTAATCCTGGCAACCTACTTTTCTTTCCCTTTTATGTGAAAACTATGGAATTTGGAATGCTTTACTGTTCTCCCTTCTTCTTCACCACCATAACTTGCTTCGTAACAACCTTAGGCTTAATCCAGTACCTTACCTTATCTCCTTAAAACCCTATTTGTTTCAAATTACCATATTATCCTCACATTTTAAAAGTGATCTTCTCTGTCTTAGTACATTTCCCACCCAATCCTTTAATTAGTTTTATTTCCTAATAAAAATGTTCCTTTCCTGAGCATGATTCCTTTTAAACTGTGTCACTTGCTTGCCTGCATGATCAAATCCAGAACTCATACTGGCTTTGCCTTGTTTCTTCTCCTATGATTTTTATGTATATGTATATGTATATGTATATGTATATGTATATGTATATGTATATGTATATGCACATGCACATGCACATGCACATACATATATGTTTTCCTATGTTTGTTTTGATGTCAATGTGAGGTCTTGAGGCTGCATCCACTTTTGGGTCTGAAAGCAAATCAGAGTTGTATTTTCAGTGTACTGTAGGTGATGTGTTCTAAGGCTCTGATGTGACGATGTGATGCAACACATTTTTTTACATCAGTTGGCTGGAAGTATACAGCGCTGAAGTTGATTTTAATATTCAACTCAAGCATGCTGTCCACTTTCCAGTTTTTTTTCTGTACATATGAGTATAAATAATAGAATTGTATATATATGTATGTGCGTGTGTGTGTGTATTGACATTTATGTATTGCTATTGTATACTTACTTAATTGCTGATCTCCACTAAGTATTAAAAAATAGTATGAATGTGGTAAAAATTAATAATATCATGTATAAAGAATTAATTTTATGTACAAATATATCTCTTTAGTTTTCTTTTTCTGAGTTCAGAATACCAATTAGTGCTTTAAATTGTGTTGATATATGCATGTAGTCTTGTTTGGAATCTCTTAAGTTCCCAATTTTTATATGGGTCATTAGTTTTATTTGTGCTTCATTGTAGTTCGCCGGGTGCCACCAAGATTCTCAATCCCACCCACTAACCATGAAATTATGCCGGGAGGAAGTGTTAACATCACCTGTGTTGCTGTGGGGTCACCAATGCCATATGTAAAATGGATGCTGGGAGCTGAAGATCTGACACCAGAAGATGATATGCCAATTGGAAGGAATGTCCTAGAGCTCAATGATGTTAGGCAGTCTGCTAATTATACCTGTGTGGCCATGTCCACTCTTGGTGTTATAGAAGCAATAGCACAGATAACTGTAAAAGGTATGAAGTTTAATTGAAGCATATGCATGTTTTAACCTGCTTGTAAAAAAAACAAAATTAGTAGTAACTCACAATTTTGCAAATAATTTTTAATGGATTAATTATGCATCCACATAGTATTAGATGTAGGCTACAGGTGTAATATCAATTTCAATATTATGTTTGAAGGTGTTTAGAATAAGACCCAAGTTTCTTCTAAAATTTAAAATTACTTCCTTGTCATCTGATTACAAGAATAGCTGTTATAAGTTCTAAAAATAGATGGGAAAAGGGTCAAAGAGGAGCCAATTTACAAATCTATTCCCAGATGGTTAGAAATAATCTATAATGTTGCCAGAAACCTAGGCCAGACTAAATGAAATTGAAGATAGTCTTAACTTGCAAAATCTTGGCCATGTTGGTTAATTAGGGCTTTTTCTGATTGCTGCCCTGCCCAAGGTTGAATGTCTCTGCTAGGTTTTTGTGACAAATAGGATACAAATGGGAAAAGAGAAGAACCTGGTTGCTGGCCTTAATTCCTTTCAAGATGCAGCCTGACGAAGAAAGATGAGCTGGTTGCAAAGGAACTGTTAAACCCCATAGTCCTATTTATGAATACTTGGTCACTTGGTCACTACATCCTATATGAACATCCAGTATGAACATGCTGACTTGTCAGGTATTGTAATGACCTGACTCTTTCAATTACAGTTTTCCCTAGGTATGTTGAAAGTCTTTCTTCTATGAACCTGCCCAGACAGACCCTCAACATGCCTAGGACAAACCCTGATTGAAACAGGTCCAAATAATCAGTTTCTTGCTGATATAGGGTATCTGCAGTTGCAAGACTACCATTTTTTAAAATTTAGAAATAGAAGATTACAGATGGTTATTATATTGACCTTCTGGATCACATGAAGGCTTTTTCTCAGGACTGCTCCTTTAATCAAGAAGGATTGCATCCCTGACTTAAGCAGGTATTAAACATGGGATCAGTCCTGACCTGGCTTGGAGAGCTAAGGTCAAATAAACAACTGGTGAAGCTCATCTCCCCAATATCCTGTCCACTTCCTCTTAATGTACAAACCGAAAATAAAAAGATCTATATGACAAGAAAGCTGTTTCTAAGATTACTTGCCTAAAACTTATACCTAATTGGATTTTATCTCAAAGTGAATCCAATCGACCTTGTCTGTAAAGATTACCACCACCCCCAATTGCCAAAAGCTCATATCCAATACACAGTAGCTCTTCTCCTGTGTAGCCACCAGGTTGTGGAATGCACAGTTCAGTGGAGTGCTATAGTTTTAATACATGTTTTGCATTATTGAGGAAAACAACATCATTTAGAAAAATGGCCCTATTTTCAACAGACCTTTAATTGTTAGTTGAAGTTTGTTGAATGGTATTGATTTATTTTTATTTGATTTTATTTTTGTTCCTGTGTATTTTACTTATTATAAATATTATAAATGTATTATAATAAATATAAAGTATTATCATTATTGTAAACTTATTTGAGATATAAAACAAATAAGTGCTCAAAATCCGAAGTGTGGAAGTTACACAATGAGAATCTAGGGAAAAAAAGAGCTAAGATATAAATCAGGTTTGTAAGCATAGACAAAAAAATATTCCAAAATAGCAGAAATACCAGGAACAAATATTTTGGCTATTAATGTGTAGATGTCTTCACTCCTGTGGGGTTTTGAAGATTCTTCTATCTCATAAACTTGTTGGGATCATCCTCAGTCAGTTTTAGAGGAATTTCCTACAATTGAGCCATATATTCACAATTAGAACTATGCATTCTTTAAAACAGTAGGATATTCTAAAAGGGCTTTTTATTTTCAATGGTCAAAATATTCATTAGATGTAGTTAATATCCATTGAAATTAATGGCATATTTTAATTATGATCTAAGTCTTTTTTATTTATTCGGGTAGGAACTAAATGTAACTAAATTAAAACCTGACTTTGTTCCATTCCTTCCTCTTCTCTGATGCCCTTCCTCTTCTTCTCTATTATATGCCCCTCTCCTATAAAATTCAGTATATGAGGCCTGTTAAAACACATTTAGACTTGTGTTTAAGATTAGAAAAGTTTTAATGCTTTTAAAATAATTTGTTTTTCTGGAAGATATTGAATAAACACTTAATATTTGAAGGCTTATCATTTGCAGAGTGATATGGGTGGCATAAAAATTACACAAACAAATAAATACATATTTTTCCTTATATATTTTAATAGATATTTTCTGTTCTCCAGATAACTATGGATTTCCTTAGTTATTTTTATGCTTCTCTTCTAGTTACATTTTTCCCCCGGTTGAATAAATTTTATTATATTTTTCTAGCATTGCCCAAACCTCCAGGAACTCCTGTTGTGACCGAAAGCACAGCAACAAGCATTACTTTGACCTGGGATTCTGGAAATCCTGAACCAGTGTCTTACTACATAATCCAGCATAAACCTAAGAATACTGAGGAACTATATAAAGAAATTGATGGAGTAGCCACAACAAGATATAGTGTGGCTGGCTTAAGCCCATATTCCGAATATGAGTTCAGAGTGGTTGCTGTGAATAACATAGGAAGGGGTCCACCCAGTGAACCTGTGACAACACGGACCTCAGAGCAAGCACCATCTAGTGCACCACGTAATGTACAAGCTCGTATGTTGAGCTCAACCACCATTTTAGTGCAGTGGGAAGAACCTGAGGAACCAAATGGTCAAATACAAGGCTACAGAGTGTATTACACTATGGATCCTTCCCAACATGTCAACAGCTGGTTAAAACATAATGTGGCTGATAGCCATATCACCACCATTGGGAATCTTGTACCACAGAAAACTTATTCAGTAAAAGTACTTGCCTTTACCTCAGTTGGAGATGGACCACTTTCTAGTGATATACAAGTCATCACTCAAACAGGAGGTAAGATGGAATTTATGGTAATCTCTTCCAATCAGTTTTGCAATGGGTTGACAATTGTTCTAGGCAATATGATTAAAGATGGTTATGCTGGGAAACTGCAAGGAAGGGACCCAGCTTGGAGGTTTTTTTTTTTTTTTTTAATTTGATTTATATGCCGCCCTTCTCCGAAGACTCAGGGCGGCTTACAATGTGCTCAGCAATAGCCTTCATCCTTTTGTATATTTATACAAAGTCAGCTTATTGCCCCCACAACTGGGTCCTCATTTTACCTACCTTAGAAAGGATGGAAGGCTGAGTCAACCTTGAGCCTTGGCGAGATTTGAACCCTGCAGTAATTGCAGGCAGCTGGTCTTAATAACCAGCTTAATAACAGGGTGCCTTAAACTCCTGTACTACCAAGGAGTTGTTGCATAGCTGCAAGCAGCCTCTAAGCTTGATCTCTCCCAAGGTGAAGCCTTATCTAGTCATTCTCAAGGAAAGGAAAGCAGTCTGAGGAGATTCTAATAACTTAGGTAAAAGGTAATAACTGTTAGTAATTGTCAAGACAGACAAATCATATAATAACAAATGCTGGAAATGCCATGAGCGCATTTTACCATATGTAGCAGATATGCAAAAAAAAAAAAAAAAAAAAAAAGCAAAACACTCCCCCAAAAAAGTACAGGGAAAAAAAAATACATGGCATTATTTAGAAAGTGTTTTTTTTTTAAATTTTTTTATTCATTTTATATTTTAAATTACTAACATTACAAACAACATATACAATATTTCACCCTGTGCTATACATAAGAAAGGAAGATTTGGTTCTTCGGATATATCCTCATGATCGCCAAAATCCACGTTCTCGGGGTACAGGTACTGAAGCATCCAATTTTCCCAGCGCATAGTCCACAAATGGTTTCCAAATTTTCCAGAAATTAGAAAGTGTTAAAAATCAAATTTTGAAATGAAACCACAATTCAAAATTAGGCATAATGCCAAGGGATCTCAACAAAAAATACTACAATTAATTAAGACATTTACTAAGAAACATGTTCACAAAATTTATCACAGTATTGAAAAAGAGAGATGTTATTGATTATATCAGATTGGGAACCTAGGTTTGGAGAATACTCGGTAATGGCAAAATTAACAACCCAAATTTCTAACAGAAGTTTGACCAAATTTAAGCAAGAATATATTTCCTATTATTCAGCAAGGTATAATTTAGCATTTAGTATGTGATTTTTAAGGGGAAAAAGAATTGACCAAAGAACTTAAATCAGAAACTCATGAACATTTTAATTGTTCACAAATATTATATATCAATATGACTAAAGAGAAATATTTACCTATAAAGTTTTAGTAGTTCTTCTTACTCCCTTTTTTTACCCTATTACTTAATAACAAAGTAGTAGAGGAATTTGGAACTTAGTTCAGAGATTTAAAGTCTTTAAAATCCTTTTAATAATTGTTAAAAACAATCTATTTTCTATTTAATATTTAAAAAGGCTTTTCATCTGTAAAAAAGTTAATTTCCATCAGTGATATAGTGAGACTAATTACAATTTTTGTAACTTTGCTTACTAATCTTTTCATCAATTTTTTTTTTTTGTTTGTTCATTTTCTTTATATTCCTATTTCCTTACTAGGAAAAAAGTCTCTACATATTTTTTTAAAAAAATAGCATTAGGAAATTGGGATTCCAAAAACATCAAAAGGATTGCTCCACAATAAAAACAGTTTCTCATCTGCTCTTTTATGGTAAATTGTAGAGTAAAAAAATAATTATTTTGCATAGGCCAATCCAAAAATACTTATTTCTTGGTTGTATTTTTTTACAGGCTAGGTATTACAATTTACAAAGAAAGGAAAAAAAAATAATACTAATTCAAGTTGAAGTTTAAAACAATATTTAAAATAGATGGTATAGATAATAAAAAGCCCAAAATAAGTTATGAAATAAAAGTGGATATCTAATAGATCTAAAATATTATATGGCTAATATATTCTGATACACCGTTAAAAGTTTAAAATACTATAAAATAATCCATATCCAAATTGTAGACAAAATATATCTCTACTGAACTTGGTTAAGATGGTTCATAACCATAACTTAAACACCTTTACAGCCATAAGGGATCACAGAAATGACCTTGGGGAAGCTATGCAGTGGCCATTACAAACAAAATTGATATTAGCCCTAAAAGTGGCAAACATAAACAATAATGAATATTAAAGAATGGACAGCATTTTTCTTTCCTCCCTCTTATACCCAAGACAATTAAAGTGGAGTCATTTTAAATTTCTTTCTAATGTTTTCTTCTTATTCTGAGCTGAAATCCTATTTGAAACTTTGTTTGCATAGTTTCTCCAGGTCATCACCCTAATTGTTACAACAGATGGAATTTAAACTCAAATCACCTAACTGATTGATTATCTTACGTTATATGAATTAGTTAGAGCCTTGGTGGTGCAGCGGACTAAGTGCTGTTATGTAGCACTTAGCTGCCAGCTGCCTACAATTAGTGCGAGTTCAAATCTCACCAGGCTCAAGGTTGACTCAGCCTTCCATCCTGCCGAGGTAGGTAAATTGAGGACCCGGATTGTGGGGGCAATAAGCTGACTTGGTAGAAACACTGCTTATGGGGGGCCAAAAGCCCTAATAAGCAAGTATATACAAAAAGAATGAAGGCTATTGCTATAAGTGCATTGTAAACCGCCCTGAGTCTTCGGAGAAGGGCAGCATATAAATTGAACTAATAAATAAGTTCTTCCAAACTAATTTGTTTTTTGGGTTCCTGGTTGAATTTCTTTTCATTTCATTTTTTCAACAATTTATTTATATGATAAAAATATTATCATTTTTTTTAATTTTTAAACACACAAATTACATCTCTGCTGATCTGTCCATAGCACACACACATATACACACGTACAGCATTTTGTTTTAAGAAATAAATATATTTTATTCCATTCTATCTGGGGAATTAAAAAATAGGTTGCATTGATCTATCCATGGAACAGAATTTGTCTTCTTGTCCCTATCCTCAGGATGGTTAAAAACAAAACCTCTGGAGAAGAAAGTAGAGAAAGGAAATTTATATCCATAAATTTTATCTATCTCATTTATAAGTTCCATTCACACAAAATAGGGGTGCCTAAAAATGATCTGAAAGAAGCTACTGTGTTCATTCAGTAAGTGCTTCCTTTCCAAGTAAAATTATGCCAGCAAGGTCAGTTCTAATATAGTACAAAAGAAAAAGTTACTCCCCTCAGCCATTCCACAGTCTCAATGTTGATTCCTCCTAACTGCTACTAAAAACAAATACTTTAAGGACAGCATCTCTTGTAACATCATTTTAAACTTAATCAGTGATATAATGGTGTGTTGATATCAAAAACAACTACTATATGCATTTTAAAATTTACTTGGCTGTAAGATCTGGGGGGGGGGAATGTTAAGTATTCCAGCTTTTTTTGCTGGATATAGATATCAGGTCTAAAAATGTGTTATGGTTTGGTTAACAATTAAAGCAAATACATTTGCTTCTTAGGATTTGTAAAATTGCACATTTC
This sequence comes from Pituophis catenifer annectens, assembly GCF_029215685.1. Lineage (NCBI taxonomy): Eukaryota > Metazoa > Chordata > Lepidosauria > Squamata > Colubridae > Pituophis > Pituophis catenifer. The sequence continues at coordinate 223,478,500 of NW_027256882.1, forward strand.
ACAATGAAGTCTTAATGTACATAATTATTGTCATTATGAAAATCTGCTATACACTTTACATTTTCAGACGCCTGGAGAGACATTAGCAATGGGCTGCTCCTAGGAAATGATTAGCAGATAAAAAAAAGTTCACAATTAAGGTGGCATTAAAACAGAAACCCATGATTAGGTTACAGTAGCTAGTAACAAATAGCCTTTGGAATTACTTCAAGTAAGGGTTTACATAGCTAGAAAGCTGGTAGATGATTTATTATTCATGTTATCTAAAGAAGTGTTTGTCAATCTCTGTATGGATTTCCAAGTCGCACAATTTCTCTAACCAGCATAGATAGATATCAACCCATTTTAACAGATAAATACAGATAGTCCTCAATTTACAACAGTTCATCTAAGTGACCGTTCAAAGTTACAACAGCCCTGAAAAATGTGATTTCTGACCATTTTTCAAAGTTAGAATCTTTGCAGCATCGCTATGATCATGTGATCAAAATTTGGCTGCTTGGAAACTGGTTCATATTTATGACGGTTTCAGTGTCCCAAGGTCATGTGATCACCTTTTGTGACCATCTGACAAGCAAAGCCGATGAGGAAGCCAGATTCACTTAACAGCTGGTTTACTAACTTATCAACTGCAGTGAGTCACTTAACAACTGTGGCAAGAAAGGTCGTAAAATGGGGCAAAACTCACTTAACAAATGTTTCACTTAACAACTGAAATTCTGGGATCAATTGAGGTCATAAATCAAGGACTACCTGTAATGATACTTCTATAGTACAAAGAACTGGCACGAATACCACAATGATGAAGAAGAGTACTAGGAGATGAGGTATTTAAAAACTGTAGCCTATATAAATTAAACTGAGTCCTTGAAGGCTTTGGGTTTTTTGAGTAAATGCTCTTATATGCTCTTGTTTCAGTCCCAGGACAACCACTAAACTTCAAAGCTGAACCTGAATCTGAAACAAGCATATTACTTTCTTGGACACCACCACGATCTGATACAATCTCCAATTATGATCTTGTTTACAAGGATGGAGAACATGGTGAAGAGGTAAATAAACTGTTATTTTTCATGTTTGAAAACATTTTGCAACTATTGCAAGATCTTCTAAATTACACTTCCATTCTTTGCACAAATTATAATAGTAAATCAGCCTTCTCTTCATCCTGAATTCAAAACAACAAAATACAACTTTAGTATAGATGTCTCTGCTTTGTTTTTTCTCCTGTTCAATTGTATTTCATACTCAGACTGCCTGGACAAAGTCCATGAAGTTTTTTAGCAGTAGTCTGCCACTGTCTCTTTCCTACGCCTGTAGCGTGAATAGTATCATGGCATGGTTTGATACTGTTTCTCAGCATTACCAGCAAATTTTCCCCAAATATTATCTGATAAAATGTAGTGGTAACTCTAACACAGCTGGTAAATTTGTTGTGTTATGGATCATATTGTATACAGGTCATCCTCGTTGCCTTGGGCATTGATAATTTGCAGCAAAATAGGAATAAAATAGTAATTTTGCAGTTAATCCCTGCATTTGCAGCCTTCACAGGTCTGAAAAATCGAATGAAAGCTGAAGTCAGATCGAAAACACAGTCACGTGATTTTTCACTTATAGATTGCTTTGCTTAATGACTGAGCTTCCTGTTCCATTTGTGACACTAAACGAGGATTTTGTGTAACAAATGCAAATATCATGGGAATAAGTACTTTGATTTATGTTATTTTTTTATACACATTTGAACGTATGTACAGAGTTGCATATTGATACCTTATCCTGTTATTCAGTTCTTGGAACAACCGGCTATGTGCCATAAACTAGGGCATGGATGACCATCTGAATGTTCTCCCATTTTCCAAGAATGGGCACAACTAGGGCAGAAGATGAACCTGTGCAAACATTTAGTCACAGCCATCACCTGATTCTCAAGCAGGAGCTGTAAGGAGAATCCAGTAGTTCCCTAGTCTCAAATGGGGACGTGACTGCTGTTGACAGCCCATCCAAGACCAAGAGCAACAAATTCCTAAATCTAGTTGGCCATAACCACCTAAGTTTAGCAGGGTTTTGCCTGTATCTATTCCTTTCCATCCCAATGGCTTCCGGACACAACTTTATCTGCCTCAAGACAAATATACTGTTTGATATCATCTACATACTGATCATATTGCATCCCAAACTTCTGACGTCATCAGCGGTTTCATATAGATATTAAATAGAAAAGCAGAGGACATGAATGTCCTTGCTTAGAACATTGCTAATATAAATTTGATACCATATATTTTATTCAGAAAGTCAATCAATTATAATGTATAAAAACGTAGATATATTTTGATGGAGCAGTTAAAAGCATGTGGCCACAAACCAGGAAACCATGAGTTTTAGTCCTGCCTTAGGCATGAAGCTTTATTCGATGCCTTTGGGACTGTCACACATTCTCTCTCCTAGGAAGAAGGCAGTGGCAAACCACTTCCAATAGCTTGCCAAGAAAATTGCAGGGTCTAATCCAATGATGTCTAATGTTTTCCGGACCGAGTGCTCAAAGCATGTACGTCCGAACCCCCAAAATGCAATGCATGCTCTGCCCCTGTCCATGCGGTCTGTCTGCCGTGCATGTGCGGCAGTTTGTGTGCCCACAGGGTGCTGCGTGCCACCTCTGGCACACATGCCATAGGTTCGCCATTATGTGTCTAGTCTGACTGTGTATGTATGTATGTTTGTGTGTGTCTATAAATTTACTTCTAAGAAGTACTATATATTCATTTGTGCAATTTACAGAGCAAGTGACTTACAGTACTTTTGAAACAGAGCAGTGATTTTGAAAAATCTTGTTTCTTCATGTCTTAATAACAACTTAGACTTAGTTGAAAGAGATTTCCATTTATATAAATTGTCGATGGAAGAAATGTAGTGATTGCTTCATTTAGGACTTTTCATTATGTAGATTGTTGTTATGTGGATGTGTCCATGTTGGTACTTTTTACTGCCAGCCAGTTTTGTAAGGGTTAGTCTTAGTACAATAACAGATTTCAGGCAATATGGTTTTGAGGCATGGAGTTGTAGCTACGTATAGTAATTTCAGTAATGTTCAGCTGCTGTTGTAAAACACCTAATTTTATGCTTGAATATTAGACATTTTTTGATTGAAATCACAACTTAGAATTAATTTATTCTTTATTTGTAATTTACCATTCAGCAGAGAATTTCTATTGATCCAGCTACATCTTATCACTTGCAAGGCCTAAAACCAAATAGCTTATACTACTTTCGTTTGGCTGCACGTTCTCCACAAGGTCTTGGTGCGTCAACAACAGAAATTTCAGCTAGAACAATGCAGTCAAGTAAGTGCCTCTCCTTGATTTCTTAATTTTTTTCTTATACTTCTTCTAGTTAACAAGCACAGAAGGTGTGATTATTACATTATTACATTGCAAAGAAGTTTAAGCATGGAAAATAAGGGCATCTCACCTTCCTCTCGTTCACCATAATCTATGGTACCATGCCCAGATTTGTTCCATAGGTTCCAAGCAGGAACATCCATGGCTAATTGCAGGACTAAAGAAAAATATATTCTATCGGTGATACTTTTTTTAATTCTTAGAGAGATCAACAAATTGCTATTCTAATAATGTTTTTGGGAGTAGTCGCTCCTTTTTTTGTTTAGGAAGCTTATTCTGAGATCTTGTAGGAAATTTAAAATGGCTACCACTGAAAACAAGGGCATTCTTTGTTACTTAGTGAAGACAGAAATAAATATCTATAGAAAAATAGTTTGTAAAGGTAGGTTTATCAGTCCTCTAGTGGATAGTTTCATTTCATAACACATTTAATATCCTGTAGCATGGCATCTGATGCAACATTAGTTCAAATCTTGAAAATTTTGCTTCGTTCCATATAAATATCTTGATAAATAAAGAACAAATATGCTGCATGCAAAAGTAACTCCAAAGGTTTAAAAAAGGATTTCATGCATCCTTTTTAGGAAATAAGGAAATCAGATATTAGCATTGCAACACTGTCCAAATAAGGGCAATTGTGCTCCCTGTGCAAAAACATGAGGAATACAATTTGAAGAATTAAGTTGAGGGACAAACCATTTCATAGAACATTTTATTGACAATTACCAGGTCCATATAATGAATTTTCATCAAATAACTATTTCTAGTTTGCTCTTGTCCATTAAACAATAAAACAGAATTGGGATGTACACAGAAATTAAATTGACTTCTAAGTATTATGTTGGGGGCCAGAAATCAGTTTCAAGTTTAATGTGATGTATAAAAATGGATGTAAGTAATCTAATAAAAGCTTTCCTATAGTTTTTAATAATAATATTTCACTAATAAACTAAAGCTCTATTTTAAATGTATCTATTTAAAAATAGTCACTTGAGTTTTTGAGTAGAAAGGATTAATGTTGAAGTTAAGTGAATTATATTAGTTAAATTATTTTGCCTTTTTTAACCAATCAAATTTTTTATGTTCTAGTAATTTTGTATTGTGTGTGGGTTGAGTGGGTGGTGTATGTATTATAAAATTGCTAGTAGATTTCAATTCTTTGCTAGCCAAGGTTTTTCCAAGAGGAGCTAAAATATTAAACGGTATCTTCATTTATGGTAAGTACAAGTTACAGTCAGATCCAACAGCCATGTCACTTTTTCATGGTAGGTAAATCTTTGACTAAGACAAATGAAAACTCCTTTCTGATTCTGCATGTTTTACATTTTATTGGCTACAATTGTGTTTTAATAAATTTTTAATTTAAAATACAGAGTAGGTAGAAAAAGGAAAAATGGAAAATTCAGATACTTCTATCTTGATTTTTCAGAATTGAACAGTGCAGGAAAGATTGGTCAGTGGGTAAACTGGTGGGAGGGAAGGAAGGAAGGAAGGAAGGAAGGAAGGAAGGAAGGAAGGAAGGAAGGAAGGAAGGAAAGAAGGAAGGAAGGGAGGGAGGGATTGGGATGGAAAGAAGGGAAGAAAGGAAGGGAAAGTAAGAAAGAGAAAGAAAGAAAGAAAGAAAAAGAAAGAAAGAAAGAAAGAAAGAAAGAAAGAAAGAAAGAAAGAAAGAAAGAAAGAAAGAAAGAAAGAAACTACTAAAAGTATAAGTTCAGCAATATTACAGGTGTATATACATATATACACACATAGAGGTATCATGTTTGATGTTTTTATTTCAAGAAGAATCATTAATCACAGGTAGGTAACAATAAATTGAGGCTCATTTTCATGTGTTTCCCCCAACATCCTTTTCCACTTTTTAGTTAATTCATTTTCAGTTGTTTCATGTTAATAAGCCAAGGCTCATAAGACTGTCTAAATACTTTATTTCTAAATTTAATTTTTATTTTTCCTTGGTTTGCCCTTTATTATTTATTTTTCTTTCTTTTTGTTCATTTTTTTCTTCAACCACTTCTCTCCTCTCACTCAAATCCTCCTTTAACCCACTACTGAAATTAGAGCCATCAGCTCCTCCTCAAGACATTAGTTGCAACAGCCCCAGCTCCACTAGCATTTTGGTAAGTTGGCAACCTCCTCCAGTGGAAAAACAGAATGGAATTATCACTTCCTATTCCATCAAGTATACTGGAACTGATGGAGAAGATGACAAGCCCCATGAAATTTTGGGAATTACTCCAGATACTACACAGTACCTTTTGGAACAGTTGGAAAAATGGACTGAATATCGCATTTCTGTGGCAGCCCACACTGATGTCGGACCTGGCCCAGAGAGTGAATCTGTATTTATTCGGACAGATGAAGATGGTATGTTTCTTCCACCCCATCCGTTTGACTTTTTCTCTCAGTCTGCTATCTTTGTGTGATCTAAGTATTCCTTCCCTTCCTTGCTCATCTTTTTTCCCCCAGAACTATTTCAACGGATATTTTAAATCCAAAATGCCTTTTCCTGCTTTTGTGTTTTTAAAAGCAGCAACAACAAAAAGCAAAAAATAGAAATATTATGAACAACATAAAGAACTCTTTAAAGTGCTTCCCCAATGTGCATGGCCTATTTTCTTCTATACAAAAAAGGTGGATTTTTTTTTTTAGACTTTTCCCTCTTTTTAAAATCTTCTGATTTTGTCCTGTCTTTGCACATATTATAAAATATTTGTATCTTTGAGGAAACTGATGCTTCTCAATTTTTAAAATATTTTGAAATACGTTTTTCATATTTGAACTTTGAAGACAAATTGCACGTTGCTATTGCCTTTTTCCCCGTTGAAGAAATAATAATATAATAATGCATTTTAAAAGTCTTTTAGGTTTTGTATTATTTTGATTGCTAAAATACTTCTTTGTGCTTTAATGCTTTGACTTTCAAAGCATCTTCCTTGGCTTTTGTACATTTTTACATGTTTTTCTATTTCTCTAATACTCTTTTTTCTTCCATTTTTGCATCAGTCATGTTTTTTGATCTTTTCACTGAAATGTAGAACAGTTTTGTAGTGTTTTCATTTGTATTCTTCAAGAAAGGCTTGTGGGGTCTCCTTTTAAAAAGAAAAGAAAAAGAAAAAAAAGACTGATTATTTGGGACAAGTGCCTGTAATTCTTTTATCCACTGATATGTTCCAGTTCCTAGTGGTCCTCCTCGCAAAGTCGAGGTTGAGGCTGTCAACTCTACATCTGTTAAAGTGTCATGGCGTTCTCCAGTGCCCAATAAGCAGCATGGCCAAATCCGAGGTTACCAGGTGCATTATGTGAAGATGGAAAATGGAGAGCCTAGGGGCCAACCTATGCTGAAGGATATCATGTTGGCTGATGCACAGGTAATGAATTATATTCAATTTCTTTAGATAAGAAAAGCAAGTTATTCATACACTAACCTTTTCTTTTTCTTTTTTTATTAACAACTTAAATGTTTTCTTCCCATTGCAGTACATTATTGCTAAAAGAAATCTGAAAGCTTCAATCTAAAACCAGATAATCAGGCTACTATACTATTCTGCATATAAATATTATTTCTAGACATGGATATGTTGTGGTAATGGGAGGAAAAACATATCTGAAACATAGGCTATTTTTAAATCAAAGAACATGTTTCTTATAGTGGAAGCTCCCTTGTTCATCCCCGGTCGATGTTTGCAATTATCAGGGCAGTGTAATATTATATAAAGAACTTGCTAAACTATATAGTATATATTGACATTATTTCATATTTAGTATGTTCTTCTTATGCTTTGGAAGAATAATCACTTTTTAGTTCATTTTGATTTGGGCATAGGTTCTGTTCTGTAGTTATATTTTTATTTCAATGCATATGATCCAGGTAATGTTAAGTATTTTAAATTATATTAATATATAAATGAAGTTTATTGTGCACTTAAATTTCTGAATTGAATTACATCAGTTTGGTTTGGTGATGTATAATATATGCAAGTGAGCTAGGATTTGAAAATAATATAATAGAACTCAGTGATATGTTTAAATTAAACTGTGCTTGAGATGAATAGTCGATATAATAGTATATGAGATGCTTTGTTTTTATTAAAGAAAAGCCTAGGATGATATATTGATAAACTGAAACTACACTGCATTCTTTCTTACAGAATATAACAAATCATAGAGAACCTATTTTCCCATAAGGCAAATTTGTCCATATTAAATAAGCTTTAAAAATACAGATTTTTAATTACGTATGTTTTATGAGCTTTGGAGCCTGAAATCATTCTGATGGTATCATAAACCATGAAGTATAAAAAGCTTTTTTCATTCATGGTTAATTCTGTTTTGAAATGTAGCAATATGTAACTATCGTATATCATACCCTAAAACGAATTAGAGTTGAACTACATTGTTTAAATAGAAAGATTTTACGGCATCTGTAATATTTTAAACTCCAATTCAATAAAATTACTTTACTGACAGCAATACCATTTTTTCATGTGATGATTTAACGCCCACCAATTTCTGTATTAAATAATTAACATATTTGTAAGTCTTATTCATATCAATGTTTTAGCACATTTAGAACAACTTGTTAATGCTTTTGGATCATTGTGAATCTCCAGGAATTAGAAAGAGAACAATATGATTATATTGTACCTCTGTTCTTTGAACAGATTTTCCCACTTGGAAAATAGGCAGCCCTTTATGGCTCTAGTTCAAATTCCTTTTTCCTTTTTTTCTTTAATTATAGAAGGAGCAGAGTGTGCTATTGGTCATATGGTTCCATTACTGATATGAAGTATCAAGTACATATAAATTGCCTCTATCAATCTAAATAGGTGCACTGAATTAAATTTGACAAGATAAAATAGAAATGAACATGGCTTAGTAGCATATGATTAACTAAAATGTAGCCTTTATTATATCTCAACAGTTTTAACTAATGCAATAATAAAACATTGCTATAAACTAACAACACTTCAAATAGGATGTATGTTTTTTTTTTCCAGAAATATCATTCACTATTTATGTACCATCAAAGAGAAACCAAAATTTGTAGGGAGTTTTTTTCTAAATTCAGGCTGATTTTACTAGTTAATTTTCATGTGTGGTTATCCTGAGAAGGATAAAGATTCTTCAGTAGCCTACAAATACCTCCTCATTTCTTCTGTTTTTTCTTCCCAACATTCTTTACTCTCAATCAGTGGGAATATGATGATACTACTGAACATGTGAGTAAAACTGATTGCCTTCCCCAACAAAGTATGATGGCTTTAACGTTTAATTTTTTGGTTGCTTGCACATATGCATGCGTTAATACTTTTCCCCCACCTTTGTTTTGATTTGATGCAATGCTTTTGCTTTCTACGTTTTGTTAAATTTGTATAATTGCCTAACTGGATCTTGCAGTGTACCCAAAGTGTTTTTTCTCCCCAAAGAAAGCAGTTACCATTTTCATTTACTTAACTCAGCTTTCTTCAGGCCCAATGTTTTCTGTATTTGCTATCAAATAGACCTTTTCTTTTAGTTCCTAACCTGTTCATTTCAGTTGATAAAATGCCATGTTAAATATGTATTTGAAATGCATTTTTGTGGAAGTATACATTGGTATTGGCTCAAACCAATATTTTTAAAGCTGAGCTTTTCACTCATTATTGTTAATCAGATATTTTCATCACCATTTAAAGAGTTCCTCTCTTAATGATACTCTTGTCCAAAAACATGTACCCAACGATAAAGCTAAAAGTCAGATTATCATATGATAATCATGAGTTACTGGATGAAAATAAAAACCAGTGCAATCAGCAAATTCAATTTCCAGCTTTTATTTTAGCTCTAGTGAAAATATTTCATTTATCTCTTACTCTGTAAAGAAACATATAAATTTACCTCACTCAGTGTTTTAAGGAAAGTTTATAAAGTAAGCCTATAAATTGGTCGATTCATTTTGAAAATAATTATTTACTTTCAGTGTTGTTTCAACATATATGGCACATTACTTACCAGAATTCTCACACTGGATGACACTGTTTTTTCACGTTTTTTCAATGTTATTTTTGACTCTGAAATTTTCTGATCTAAAGAATCTATTTCATCTCTAAAAGGTTGTTTCACCACAGCCATATATATATTTTAGCTGCATGAATTTGATCATTATAAAAAACAGTAAATCACGAAAAGAACTTTTAACAAAATTAGCAACTCCAAATAACTTTGTTTCTGTTCTGCCTTCTCTGATTTATTCTTTTTCATTGTCTAAAAACTCTTGGCAGTTTTCAACTGCTGTTCAGATGTTGAGAAGATGTACACTTTCAGTTACAGATGGAGATGACTCCTGGACCCCTAATTTATCACAATATAATGCTAATTTAAATGAGAAAAAACAAAAATATTTTTCTGCTTACCATTTAAAAGAGTGACGGACCAAATTACAAATCAGCATGGTGACATTAAATGTGACTGCCTCATATACTGTTTGTAAATTTGAAATTAAGATTTTTTAATTTAAAATACCAGTCTTTCTCAAAACATTGTGAATAAATTTTCGTATGATCCAGTAGTCACAATAGTACTATTGGCTGTGTGACAGCTTAAAACTTTGCACATTCCTTTGAATGTTATAGAATAGATTGTAGAATGCTTATGGAAACTACTTTCTTATTTTCTGAGCATGAGAAATACACCTATTAGGGAGAAAAGGAATCTAGTGTGCCTTTCCCATGTATTCACTCTTACAAAGCATGTTTTGTGTGCCTCAGAGCATAACTAATTTGTATTATTAAAAGATAGGTAGGTGGAAAGAATGACGTCCCATATTATAGCAAATTGTGTATCTGTGTATTTTATGGCAATAGTCAAAACCTGTATCACCATTTTCTACACATGTTCTAAATGCCTCGTCACTCAATTTAAAATACTTATGTTCATAATTTGTTCATTTGTTTAAATTTTTAGTTTAGTTATAGTTTCTACAGCTGCCCATTAATATGTTACATAAAAAAGAACTTTAGCTAAAGTTTATAGCTCTCCCAATTTTTACTATTCAGAAGAAGAAACTAGTGGAAATTTTGGTCATGAACTACTGAGTAATACTGCATTGAAAATTAAAATTAACATGCATGCATAAAGTACATAAAACAGCATATACATTTTAAGGCTGAGACATAATGGAATATGTTGTTTTAGATCAGTGGAATATAAAGTATATAAAAATAGTGGAATTTTAGAAAGCTTAAATTTTGCTAGCTCAAGTCCTTTGTATCATTTTAAAAATTAGTTTCAGCATGTAAAACGAATTATCGGCTTGTTTCTAGTATATAAACACTTTCAGATTCTTTTTAATCTTCAGCCTTTCAAAAAATATTTTAAAAGCTGCAAGTTAGTTCTCAATTAATAAATCCTATTAGATTTCCTATTGAATAACTATACAGAGCTTAATATATTTTCCATAATTTCTTGTTCCAAATCAAATATTCAGATTATATTTAATAATATTTTAGATTTTAAATAATAGATTAAATTACTCAAATTAATATTACTTTATAATGTATGTCATAACTATCATAAAATGGAGCACTTTTATTAATTTTTTGTGGTCATCATTTAGTGAATGCAGTGATCATACAGCAAAATGGTCTGCTGTGGGTGTGATTTTGCTGAAAAATAGAAGTGCTAGAAGTGTTTTGTGAGAAGTGCTTACAAAACACAGTCACTGTGGGAAACTGTAATTAATTAGAGGTGACTGGACCTTGTTTTCCATGGTGTATACTCTCAAAGAAAGAAAACCCAAAGTATATATTCTAAGAAACATTTTATTATAAAAGTACGAAACTAGGTAACTACATCTTACCAGCAGTTATCTCACAGACGGACAAAGGAAGTTGAAAAAAAAAATGTAGTCTTTGCACAGTAGTCCAATGTCTCACAAGACCAGCCTTATCTCAGCTACAGATAAGGTTCTCGGCCAGGCTACCGTAAATCTTAGAATGGGAGCTCAGCTGGCAAACACTTAACGCAGTGACAGGGAAAATGCAAATGACCCTTTTGCCGAGCACCTAGGGTTTGGTCATGTAAGCATGAAGGAGACCCAACTATCGGAACTTCAAATCTGGATAATAAATCCCCCTTTTCAGGTAATTTGGAATGAACACTAAGCAACCCGTTTTAAGTCGAGAAGTACATGTAGAATTTTGATTATGCTGTGCTTCATCATTTTGTAGAGTGAACTCCAAAGTGTTCCCTTCTCAGCAAAAACAATTAGAATCACCCTTTAAAATCACATTTATTGAAAGTAGTAAATCTCGCCTAGGACTGAGCTTCAAAAATTTATTCCAGAATGAATTTTCATTAAAGTACTGCTTAATGTTTATGGGCAAGCTCAATAATGGTAATATGTCTAGGATTACCTGTATTTGTTGGATCAGTGATGCTGATTCCTAGGAACTGTACATGGAATCATAGATTTAATAAATTATGACAAGTCATGTAATGGGCAGGGAGACTAACCTTGAGAAAGAGAAATGGCAACCAAGACAGTCAGATAAATGAAATCTGAATCTAAAGCAAGGATGTAATTTGACAAATTGTCTCAGACTTCACACACACACACACACACACACACACACACACACACCAGCAGGGAGGAGGGGAAACACATTCATACTGTTACAATAGCCTTACAATAAAACTGGTGTTAATATACATCGTGGTTTCCCAGTCTGCTCCATCTCAAAAGGCTGACGGGGTAAAAATTTTGGTGTCAAAAAATTACCAAAATTACCATAAAACTATTTTTTAGAGAGCAAAAAATAGAGTAGGCAAGTTGATAATAGCACATATAGGCTGGTTGATAAATTTCTTTTTTAAAATCTAAATTTTTTGAAATATTTCTTAGTTATTATTTTTGTTGTTCACATGATCAGCCAGGATTTTAGACTGGATTTGGCATTTTTATCTACCTATCAAGTTCAAGAACTGAGATAGGCAGATTATGTTTATTAATAATAATAATAACAATAACAACAACAAAAACAGCAGCAGCAGCAAAAAAAGTTTTCAGGCTCAGGTTATACTTGTCATATATTCATCATCTTAAAATAGCAAGAAAAGATGCCACTGATTTCGACCATATTAGTCAGACAGCTCTCCAGTGGTTACAATAAAGGTATTCAAGGCCACTTGCAGCCAAGGGTGAAATGTAAAATTTGTTACTACCGGTTCTGTGGGCGTGGCTTGGTGGGGTGGGTGGGTCATGTGACTGGGTGGGCGTGGCCAACTTTTTTTTTTTTTTAACTTTTCAAAGCATTTTTTCTAATGCTTTGAAAAACCTCTCTGCCAATCAGGCAACTCAGCTGGGATCGTCAGAGAGACTTTTCAAAGCATTTTTTTTGGCCAAAAGGTTGCAGAAAAAAATGCTTTGAAAAGCCTCTGATGATCCCAGCTGAGCCACGCGATCATCAGAGGCTTTTTTTTTTACTTTTAAAAGCATTTTTTCATCGGAAGAGGTAGAAAAAAATGCTTTTAAAAGTAAAAAAAAAAAAAGCCTCTGATGATCGTGCGGCTCAGCTGGGCATGATCCCTACCCTGGGGGGGCAGGGATTTTTGCTATCAATTTTCCGAACCACCCACCGCCATTGCTACCGGATTGGGCAATCCAGTCTGAACCGGGAGCATTTCACCCCTGCTTGCAGCATCTTAAGTTTACACCCATATATGTAATCATATATGTAACATGATTCTGTAATTTAAAGTATAGATAATCTTGCTGTAAAGAATGGCTGATTTGTAAATAATGGGTAACACAACTATTCTGTCAAGTTTGATTTTATTTTTGCAGCCCAAATACACTCATTCTACTGTAATGAAAATGAATAGTAAGAACATGTGTTGTGATGTTGTGCCCTTTAAGTATAAGCAATGTTTAACCTTACGTTTATAAAAATATTTAGGGCATGCTGCTCAGAACATTCATCATTCTTTTGGCTTAATGCAAAACTTTATCCACTCATATCATCTTCTGATATCCCTAAAAGCTTCTCATATCTGCAGATAGCATGAAAGCTCTGTGCACTGAATGCAAGTTATTGTAACTTATGGAAAGATGAAAAACTTGTGAAGGGTCTCTATTCCATATATTGATATTCCATATTTTTATTACATCATTTTAGGAGATGATCATAGCTGGATTACAGCCAGAGACAACCTATTCCCTTACTGTGACAGCCTATACAACAAAAGGAGATGGAGCACGGAGCAAACCTAGATTAGTATCTACTACTGGTGCAGGTATTATTTGATGATCCTTTCCATTATGAAGCCTTAAAACGAATGTTGACTGCTTTGATCATTTCTGATAACCAGGTGCTAAAATGTTCTTAGCTGATTATGTACACTAAAGCATTATTGATTTTCATTATGATTTTTCCATGCCTGACTTCTTCTAGAGTTTAGATACATCCAGGACTTTGGATATACCCAGGCAAGTTGGGGAAAATACAAAATCTGACATATCAGGCATAGTACAATTGTTTTGTAAGCCATTCTGTTTCAATTGAAGTAACGCAATACCCACTGTATACATCAGTTAAGATGTGGGATGTGAAAACCCCATTACAATTTGTTGAACAAGCCATATTTGCCTATTTCACATGTTACACACACAAAAAAAATCCAACAAACTACAGTACATGAAATTATAATTGTGCGATTGCTAAAATGAAATACAGGAGTCTGGAAAAAGTGTTGGTAAAAAAAATAAAGACCAGAAGAGGTAGAGACATAAAGATACTGTATGTGATTTCCAAGATGACATTATTAATCATTAAAGTCAGGAACATATGGGAGAGTTATTCTACTTCACCCAATCCATTAAAAAATTGGTAAAGTATATCCATAAAATGGAAAGGAAAATATCTGTAAAATGCAGGGAAATCCGTAAAGAGACTACAGACAGGACTGAAAATAAAGGGGGCAGCAGGCAAATGGAGAATTTGACTCATGAACATTTGGATCTAAGACAGCATGTATTAATTAAGCCTAATTAATGTTTTGATACTGTTTGTTCTTTCAAACAATGTAACTATTGGTTTTAGGTTTACAATGCAGTTTTTTTCCCCCACTTTTCTTGGTATACAGACTATCCTTTCAATCTGTTGTGTATTCATTCATTATTATTTACTTTTCTTCTGTGTTTTGCCTGCACGTAGATCTCATGGGCAATTAATTATCAAAGGACTAGTGGGAAAATTTTTAGTTTCATATTAATTTTGTATATCAGAAAAGAATAATTGTTCTTCTAAGAATAATATATAAAGTAGTGCTTTCATTTGGCTTCCTTTTTAGTGTTCCAAGAATCAATTGCTTAGCAAGATTTCAACTTTGTTTTCATTTATCTAATAGCTGTAGTTTGAAGGTTTTGTGTTTGAAACTTCCATATGTGAAATAGCTATAGTTTGAAGTTTTTAGGTCTGAAATTAAACAAAAAAATTAAGTTGAAATGTGTGTGTGTGTGTGTTAGTGTATTAGCATTTTAGTTCCTGGTTTTTATTTAATGGTTGAATTTTTATGCTTTTATACTGACATTGTGTCACCTGATTCAGCAGAGTAAGCTTTTAGTTCGTTATCAGAACATTATTTAGTGAAATTATACATTTTATTAGGCAGATTGTTTCTTTTTTTCTTACCACCCAGCCCCCATTTTGGATGAAATTCTCCTCCTTTTAAACTAACCTCTTCTGTAATTTTCATGTATTTCTGCTTTTAGTTTGATTTACCTGACTAGGGTTATGCAGACAGCAATTCTTTTCAAACACATGTTTTTAAGATGACGAGCACTGATTCAGATACCTTTTATATATAGTTTTTTTTTCTTCCCAATATATAAATGCATCCTCTGGAATACAGGTAGTCCTTGACTAATGACCACAATTGAGCCTGATATTTCTCTTGTTAAGTGAAATATTTGTTAAGTGAGTTTTGCCCCAGTTTCTTTCCACAGATGTTAAGTGAATCACTACAGTTGGTAACCTGGTAACCTGGTTGTTAAGTGAACCTGGTTTCCCCTTTGACTTTCCTTGTTAGAAGGTCACAAAAAATGATCACTCATCATCCTGTGACTCGGGACACAGCAACAGTCATAAATATGAACCACTTGCTAAGCATCTGAATTTTGATCACATGATCATGGGGATGTCATAAGGTCATAACTGTGAAAAATGGTCATAATTCACATTTTTCAGTGCTGTTGTAACTTTGAACAGTTACTAAACAAACTGTTGTAAGACGAGGATTACCTGGATATTCTGTTTGTTTGCATTGATCATATTAAAGTAATATCCATAAGCTTAATATGCAAAGATACACAATTACTGTATGTATTGCTTGGTTTCAGGTCAATGGGGATAATTGCCTACCTGTTTTCTCTATATTTAGGAACTAGAACATGGGTGTCAAACTTGCCACATCACATTGCCATCATGTGATGTTTCACGATGTTTTTCCCATTCACGAAGTTGGGGTGGGCGTGGCCTGCGCGTGACGCATCTGGCCCGCGGGCCACCAGTTTGACACCCCTGAACTAGAAGAAAGGGAATAAAGAAAGATAATACAGTTCTTAATGTGTTGCAAGGTCTGAATTAATATTTGAGGATGAAGGTAGAGTAGAGAAACGGTATGTCTGTTGCATAAGTAATTTTTAAAGAGACCTAATAAGCAATTTTAGAAAAAAATTATTACAGGTACATTCTATGCTAAAATAATATTATGTTACAGTTCCAGGAAAACCTCGGCTTGTAATTAGCCACACACAAATGGGTACGGCTCTAATTCAGTGGCACCCACCTGTCGATACATATGGCCCCCTGCAAGGGTACCGCCTGAGGTTTGGCCGCAAAGACATGGATGCATTTACGACACGGGATTTTACTGATAAAGATGACCACTACACGGCTACTGATATTCATAAAGGGACTTCTTACATCTTCAGGCTTTCAGCTAGAAATAAAGTGGGCTTTGGGGAAGAAATGGTAAAAGAAATTTTGATTCCAGAAGATCTACCAAGTGGATTTCCTCAAAATCTACATTCAGAAAGTGCCACCTCGACTTCTGTCCAACTAACTTGGCAGCCACCCATTTTATCCGAGAGAAATGGTATAATCACCAAATACACTCTACAGTACAGAGATATCAATGTGGCCCATCAACAAACAGAGATCCCTGTTGCTCCTGTTGATACTATAATGACACTTTCAGGCTTAAAAGCAGATACCACATACGATGTAAAAATACGTGCACATACAAGCAAAGGGCCCGGTCCATATAGTCCCAGTATCCAGTTTAGGACATTACCTGTGGATCAAGGTAGGATTTGTCTGCTTATGGCTTGTCTTGTAAAAGGATCTCAGTCTTTGGATATCGATATTTTAAATATAGCTTCAATTTTCAAAACCATCATATAAGTAGATTCATCTGATGCGAAGGTAAAGTATGTAAATCTTCATGTGTTTGGATTCACTAGAATTCAGTTATCCCATATCAGACAAGTCTGGCTCACTTCTGCATAATAATTGCAGGTAAGGAAAATATAATTATTTTGAGATGTCATTTTTAAGAATGGAATGTGGTTTCTAAAAACAGGTAGGAATATAATGGAAAATATTGACTGGTGAAAAGGGGATGGGATCCAAAATCAAAATGTACTTTAAATATATTACCCTTCCTTTTCCAGCAGTGTTTGCAAAAAATTTTCATGTCAAAGCAGTAATGAAAACATCAGTCCTTCTTTCTTGGGATATACCAGAGAATTACAATTCTGCCCTGCCTTTCAAAGTAAGTTGTTGTTAATCTAAAAGACTTGAAGGGTTACAGGACTTGTAATGGACAAATGTTTTAATTAAATGATTTACAGCCCCACTCTACTAACAGATACTTAGTAGTGTTAAATCCTTTCCAGTATCAATCTTGAAGAACTGCTGCCATTGTCTTCTGATGTAGTTCAAAATCAGAAGGCCATGGCAGCAGTTCTTCAAGGTTGATAGTTGATTGATCCTGGTTGACAATTGATGTTAATTAAGTCTGCATTTATGCATCAGCATTAGTGATGTTGAACTAAACACCAGAAATAAAAAGTATAAAAGTTTCTGCTGTTTAGATTATTAACAGAAAAATGATTGTTTCATTCTGTTAGTATAATAAAAATTGTGTTAATTTTCCAATATTTCTGATTATTTTTTCTGTTCGTGGTTTTATAGTATATAAATATACTAAATATACTATATAGTATACTATATAGTATATAGTATATTGTTGTTTAAACAATATTTCGAAAATTTGCTTTTCCTACTTGCCATCCTGTGATGAAATGTCCTGTAAGCCAACTTGAGTCGCCTTGTGCGAAATATAAATTTTCTAAATAAATAAAAATTAGCATCCGTAATATAGTGCTTCTTGCTCTTTTCTGTATTAATTGTCCACAGTAGTATACAATGAATTGCCCTCTGTACGCAGAGACACAATGGCTTCTCTTTTGCAAAAATGGGTTTTTAGCGGGTTACCCAAGGCATTTTCAAAATCAACCTGGCTGTGGTGAATTTAGAGGCTTCCAGTTCTCCTGACAAGGCTTCAAATGAAAGCATAAACATAGCATAATACATTTTTCTTCCACTGATGCCATTTGAGGTGGGAATCCAGCAGCATATCCAGGAAAACAAAGAATAAGCTTTTTAGCTCTTACACAGAAAAGTCTAATTATAGCTTTTACTAGTATTGGTGATAATTACATCAGTTATTTAGTTTAATAATTATTGTAATTCCTGGATTAGTATGAAATAGTTCTGAAGAATTAATCTGTCAGATCCCACTGATATAAGAGAGGAATGTATATTCTGAAACTACTGTATCACAAGTTTCTCCTTAATTCTTTCTTTTTTGAATTGTGGCAAACTTTTAATACAACAGACTCTTGTAAAAGAGATTCTGGACTGGCAATGCTGTACCACCTATGGCTTCCTAATGCAGAGTTGAAAATGTAATAAAATATGAAAATGAATTAAAAGATGATGTGAAAATTACTAATAATGTCAACAATAGCACTCCTTTTCAACATAGCCTAATTGGTGAATTCTGCTTGTTGATCGGTGTCTATAGCATTGTTTAAAATACAGGGATAAGCAAATTAACTATCCAGACTGGACAAAAACCTGCTTGTATTGTTTGATATCATGTGTTTTGATAATCAAAACAAGGAGAGTGTATCTGTTTCAGAGGAAGAAACCTGGCATATAGAAAATTATTATCAGGTCTTCCATGAACATTAAAGTCATCAACCATCACTCTAAATGTGTCTTGGGAAGCAAACAGAAGACCTAATAAATAGGTTTAGTCAGAGGTGGGCTGCTGCCGGTTCAGACGAACTGGTAGTTCTGACCACCGGCTGGGCCTGCCCACCTGCCCTGCCCTGGCGCTATCCCGTCCTATATATCTCATTCTCTGGCTGACTCGTGCCTCCCACGCAGCCCAGCTGATTGCCACGCAATGCTCGCTCTACTCACTGCGGCTGCCCGAGAAGGTGTGCTGGAAGCCGCACATATGAAATCGCCGTGTGTTTGAAGCCGCGCGCAAGTGCGGAAGGTGCATGCCCACATTTTCGGTTCTGCACTAGGCAAACCAGTTGTTAAATTATGTGAAGCCCACCTCTTGGTTTAGTCCATAAATTCCTGAAGCATGGGGATTGTCTCATAAGAGGAAAGTAATCACTAACAAAATGTTACCTCTAAAGTAAATCACTGCTAATGGAGCTTATTGTTCAAATGTAGATTATATGACCAGCGTCATATACCAGGTGATTAAAACTAGCACCTCAAAGCCTCCTTCACTCTTCCCTTTCCCCTTGTCTCAATTTCAGCTAAAACTATCTACCACTTTCTCATTAGTCAATCAATAGATTTCTTAGATCAGTGTAATACTATATTTTCCATATAAAGTCAAGAAAAAATAGTTTTTGCAACTTGAATGCCGTCCCTTCACATTCCAGCTGAAGAGAGAGCATTTACATTGGATTTCTACTCCTCAGTCTGTATGGTAGGCCTTGCTTACTTTCTTGACTTGCAGCCATCACAGCTGCAATTCAAGCAAAGTCAATCAGGAAGCTGGCAGGAAATCTCAAACCATGGCAATGTGACATATCACATGATGACCATAACCCATGGCAGCAACATCTGCCATCAGCAACTGCCATCTTAAGTCAAAGTCATTATATGAGCCAACTGGGTCACTTACCAATAGAATTTCTGGGCCTAATTACAGTTGTTAACTAGTTCTAATTGTTTACTGAATACTATCTGCACTTGCGTTCATTGAAGCCCACAGGTCAGATGCTTCACGCACTGGTCATGCCCATGCTCGGTTTAGCGAACGGGAAAAAAGTTCCGATACGTCACGTGACGATGCCATGACGATATGAGTTTGCCATCCCTGTGTTATATCAAGCAATGAAAGGAGTTGGGAACCAAGGACAATTGAAGGCAGAAAGTGTACTGAATGTGTTCATCTGATTTGCTGTATCTATTAAACCCCAGTGGGAATACTAAGTCATCCTTAGTATCCCAAACTCCATTCAGTACATTTGATTCTGAGATTTTAAATCTGTTTGTCCCGCCACACAGTTTTTAACAAACTTCAAAGTCATTTTGTCAATGGCAAGTTTTATTTCTAAACTGCTCTTCTCCTGCACATCCCTAGAGGTTATTAACATTTTGCTACTGTTATTAAATTCCCATTTGTTAGATTCTTTATGATGATGGGAAAATGGCAGTTGAAGTGGATGGCCGAGCCACCCAGAAACTGATCACCAATCTGAAGCCTGAGACATCCTATTCTTTTGTGCTAACCAATAGAGGGAACAGTGCTGGAGGTCTGCAACACAGGGTAACAGCAAAGACAGCTCCAGATGTACTACGCACCCAACCACTTTTCATTGATAAAACCAATCTAGATGGAATGATAACAGTGAAACTACCAGAAGTACCAGCAAACAAAACTATAAAGTAAGTTATATCTAACAAATGTTGCAAGAGCTTAAGAACAATTCAAGGAGATTTATAATTTCTTAGAATATTTTCTGTAGTTTAAAGCTTTTACCGGTACTTTTTTAGCCAGGCACTGCACTAGACAGGCAGTCATTTTAAGATTTGATGCCAAAATTAATACAGTTTATTGTTTATTGTGATTATATGCTATTTTTCAAACATGACCCAGGAACTACATTTTAACTTTTTATTTTTTGAAAAAAAAATACGTTTGTCCTCATTGGGAAGCAGGAGCCACAAATGGGCAAGTGGTATAATCAAAAGCATTAAGCGGGAGGCTTAAAGCGCAAAATAAGTAAGAGTCAAATGGCAAAACAGGAATCTAAAATATCACAGGATGTTAACAGACCTGGTTTTTACACCTCATATTTGCAAAAGTCTGCGGAAAATCATGAAACTGAAAATCACTATGCTTGCTATTACAGCACACTTCAGCATTATAGTCAGGGCAGTGCAGGGCATGAAACATTTTTTGCCTGTCCCTATGCTAGTACAGTGGGATCTTTTCACTGAAATGAATTGAATTGACTTCAATTCAGATTGAATAATTGTAGTAGATACTTCCATATCAGTACATTTTAATGACCTATTAGTCATAGAAAGATTGGATTTTTTTGAAGTCAAACTTACATTCTCATTCAATTTATTGATGTGATTTGTAAATGAAATCAATAAAGAGATCCAAAACAAATTATTCAAATTAGATTTGACCTAGTTCACCCAAATATCAACAGAAATGTATTCAAATGAAGCAAATTCTAACTTCATCCCTAATTTTTTTTCCATTGTAGGATCAAATTCTAGGAACATGAGAATTTTTTGTGTTTTTATTCTCTGAGGGGAAAATATTCCATAGGGCAGGGGCAATGGCAGAGAAACCTCTCTTCCTATCAGTCAGAACTATAATGGGGTCTGCAACATACCTCCCTTCTCTGATCAGGTGGGACAATCTATTGTAATGCAGGAATCCCCAACCTGTGGGCTGTGGCCTATTCTCAACTTGGAGATGTGGTGCACGAGCACAGCCCTGCAAGGATCGCGGGCGCTCACAGTCCCAATCAAGTGAGCGTCTCAAACAATCTCAGCACTGCTTACATGAGCAACAGGTGTAAAATTGTTTGCTAAATCCCTCTTCCTATGAAACATTTTCTGGTATGTCCAAAGTTATTAAATATAATAGTTATTCCTATTTGTCTTTGTTATTTAACAAACATAATATCAGTAATATTAATATACACACAGACACATACACGCATGTAAAAGGGAAAAAAAGCAAACCAGGAATAGAATCAAATGCACATTTGAATTTGGGAGTTATAAATATATTATTGTAACATGCATACCTATATGAAATAATTTCATGCGGAGTAACTGTGATATAGATGAAAGAGTTTTTTTAGGAAATACAATGCTGTTACAGGTAGTTGCTTAATGATGGTTTGAAGTTATGGTGGACTTTTAAAAAAGATATTTATGTCTTGTCCTCAAAATTACAACTGCCACATCCCTCCCATGGTCATGTGATCATATTTTGGATGCTTGTCACCTAACTTGCATTTAGGACTTGTTGCAGTTTTATATATACAAGTGAATACAATTTGTGACATTTCTGGCAAAAAAATCATTGAAAGAATAGGTTTGCTTAACCACATGATTTATTTAACATTGTAGTAATTTGCTTTATGGCTCTCCCGAAAAAGGTTGTAAAATTCAATCAAGTCTCATAGTGATTCTACTTTCAACCTCAATGACTCACAAGTAAAATTCCAGCCTTGGTTGTGGGCGTAACTCAGGGGCTACCTGTATGACTAAAATACTGAGTAGATTTGAATAAATATATTTTTCATTCTAAAATATTTCTTGGTTATTCCTAAAATTAATGTTAACTTCATGTAGTCTATGTTTTTGTGGTCAGAATCATCATATTAGTACAGCAGGAGTAGTTTAATGTGACTTATAAAAATTATCATCAGACATTGTGGTATAAAGCTGTATTTTAGAAAAAAGCAAGTTGTGATTTAAGTCTAAAAAGTAATCTTGCAACACATGGATTTGATAGGTATGTTTTTATTCACAGTTCTGGAACATGGTTTATGATGCTTCTTAAATGGGTCTGTGCAGATTAAACAGAGATGGTATTAAAAAGCTGACATTGCAATGTCAATTGGTATTTAAAATGATAGACAATAAAGATTCCCAGGAAAGAATGCATACCATGCTGTCAATAAGTGTTACTGCTTTGTTCACAGGCTTTTTGTTGATTACAACAGTGTGATGTGTATAGCAGAAAAGAGAGGAAAATAAAATATTAGTCAGTATGCATAATTTATTTCATGTAATCATTTTTATCCTGAGTTTCATACAAAGCCATTTTTATTGCTTTATTGAAATTTTAAAGAAGGCTGTAGGAAAGAAAATTCTAAACTGTTAAAAGCTTTGAAAAACTATTAATAATATATATATATATACACACACACAGAGAGAGAGATATATATATATATGTAGGTCTTTGGTTATTCGGGTCTTCTCCCACGTAAAATTGGAAGTGTCTTGGCGACGTTTCGACAAAGTCTCATTCGTCATCTTCTGGATGACTGGAAGCACGAAGCCGAGAACACCAGCCTGAAGATGACGAATGAGACTTCGTCAAAACGTCGCCAAGACACTTCCAATTTTACGTGGGAGAAGACCCGAATAACCAAAGACCTATATACAAACACCCGTGAAAACCTGAGAAAATATATATATATATATATATATATATATATATATATATATATATATATATATATATGTAATATATATATATATAAATATATATATATATTTATAAATATAAATGGGAAACATTACAGATTAAAATTGCCAGAAATAGAACTTGAAAATACAGATAGGTAATGCCTGTCTAGAAGACAACTTCCTAAAGTAACTTCGGAGCCATGGCACACACCACAATCACAACACCATAATTTGAATTTTACAACAAATGGAAGAATATATTAATTTTTGGAAATTAATATTAAAAACTGGTGTACAAAATGGAAAATTGTTTATAAATATGTATTTTAGGATAAAATATAACTGTTTACAGAATTACACATGAAATGCACACATTTTTAAATCAGATTTTCAGTTACAGCACATAATTTATTGAAACATACATACAAGAAATATAAGGTACAATAAAGAGCATCATGGTTGGAAAAAAATATGAAAACATGCAATGATATTCTCTTCTTAAGGCTTTCAATAATCTTCAAATGATCTCACTAAGTACAGAATATTGTACCATATTTGTCTGTGTTTTCAGTAAGCAAAATACTTCTCATAGTTCTCAGAGTTGACTAGTCTAGGTTTTGAATGACATGAATGTGAAAGCACAATTGATTACAAAGCCGATGTGTCTTCTTTAACATTGTATGGAATTAGACAGGTAAATATTAATGGAAAACATTAATATCCAAATATCAAATGATAAGAGTGCACGAAGGGAAGGAGGGACGGAAAGGGAAGGGGAAGAAAGGAAGGAAGGAAGGAAGGAAGGAAGGAAGGAAGGAAGGAAGGAAGGAAGGAATCAAATCATTATTATGGTCATTGATCAACATAGATCAAAATGAAGATTTTGTGTTGGATAAGAAAAGATTAGTATAAGTCTTTCAGTTTAATCATATAATTTTTGGAGACCAAAAGAGAAACTTTTCTCAAAAGAGAAAAAAATTATTTTCTATGCACACATTTTCATTTGGATTTTTGTTATTGGACAGATAGAAATCTGTTCTAAAATGCAGAGTTCAACACTATTAACCCATCACTAATCTCTACTGACAACAGAATTTTCATTTAAATTCCATGAAAACAAATTCTGTCACACACTGACAAAAGATTCTATCCTCTGAGAGTTTGTGATTACATCAGGAAAAACAGTACATGCCGATTAAGGCACACCATCTGGACATCTTCATCTGCACAACCAGGATGAAAAATTTAAATGCCATACATGCCAATAAAAATTCTCTCTTCAAGAGGGTTGAGCACGATCTTCTAATGCCAGGGTTACTGATAGTTTGATATACCCAACTCAGCCTAAATAGAGAGTAAAGGTAATCATAACAAGGATATGTGAAAGTCCATTTTTTTTCGGTAAAAGGAACTTAATCATTTTTTTAGAGTCCAGAATATCCAGATAGCATCCAGACAACATAAGGGAGTAGCTCAGACACTTCCTAATTCATTGAACTATAAGAAAGAACAGAAGGAATGGCTCAATCACAGTTGCAAGCTTGGACAGTTTGTTATTATAATCAGTCTCAATAAAAGTAGTTTTAATCCTCCTGCGGAGCTTATTTCATGATCCCATCTATCTAATGCAGTGGTTCTCAACCTTCCTAATGCAAGACCCTTTAATACAGTTCCTCATATTGTGGTGACCCCCAACCATAAAATGCGTGCCAAAAGTCCGAGCATGCGAGCGCTCATGTGCTCTTGCATGCCAGCACCCATAATGCAATGGGCGCCCCCATTTGCGCATGCGCACATGATCCCATGCTCCTAATGCGCATGCGCCTCACACTGCACATGTGCACATGCAACCCGCACTGTGCATGTGTGCGCCCTCCATGAATGCACCCCCACTTTTCCAAGAGGGCCAGCGCGCCTCTTACCGGAGGATAACCAGTTACCAGCTGGTTCCCTGGTGAGACAGCTGTTCCCAAGCTGAAAACACGGGTATATGTGTTTTCTGATGGTCTTAGGCGACCCCTGTGAAAGGGTCATTCAACCCCCAAAGAGGTCGTGACCCACAGGATGAGAACCACTGATCTAATGGGACTGATAAATAGTCAGATGTAAGTAGTCCTCGGCTTACAACCATTTGTTTAGTGACCGTTTGAAGTTACAACAACACTGAAAAGAATGACTTATGACCATTTTTCACATTTACAGCCAGTGTAGCATCCCCATGATCAGATGATCAAAATTCACATGCTTAGTAACTGGTATTTACTTATGACAATTACACTGTCCCAGGATCCTGGGATCCCTTTTTGCAACCTTCTGATAAGCAAAGTGGAAAACCAGATTCACTTAACCAACTGCGTTACTAATTTATCAACTGCCGTCATTCACTTAACAGCTATGGCAAGAAAGGTTGTAAAGAGGCAAAACTCACTTAACAACTATTTTGCTTAGCAATGGAAATTTTGGGCTCAATTGTGGTCATAAATCCAGGACTATCTGTAATTGCATTTTAATCTATGTTAAATTCCAAATTTGTTTTTTTTTTTAAATAACTTTTTAGCTTTTTGGTGGTGATGTAACACAGCCAATTTTCTGCCTTTAGCAATGATTCCCCCCCCCTCTAAAATTCTGTTCTGGATTATGAAGCAAGCTTCCCTTATGACAGTTGAACTTCTAAACAGATTTGCATGAAAAATCTGTACATAACCCCGGGCAAATATTTTCAAAACTCTGTTGGCAAAGCAACTTATGCCAAAGCATGCTAAAGGAAAGCTAATGAAACTCTACAATAATATATACATACATAAATACATACATATATATCAGTGATTTATGTTGATGATTTCCAATCAGATTTCCAACCCATCTGAGAAGTAGTATTACATATCAGAGTAGATTCTTAATCTGTCAGCACAGCAATCATTCCTAATGCGATCAAAAGTTCATGGAAGAAAGAATGGGACTCTGGAATATGAGTATTATCAATGCCATGTACTGAACTTAGTAGGTACAATGATGAATATGAAATTACGGCATAGGGAAGAGCAGCCTTATATTCAGATACATGTTGGATGTCCTGGTATAGTCCAGTAATCAAACCAGGAAAATCGGTATGCAAATTAAAATTTTGTTATACAATTTTTAAAATACTGAATGGGAAGTAATATTTGGGACATCTGTTCAGAACTGACACAATCAGGAATACAGATAGTCCTTGATTTACGACCACAATTTGGACCAGAAAATCTGCTGCTAAGCATGGCAATCACTAGGTCACACCTGATTTTACATTTTGTCATGGTTGTTAAGCAAATCACTGTGGATGTTAAATGAATCACATGATTATTAAGCGAATCCAGCATCCCTCATTGACATTGCTTGTCAGTAACAGTCAGAACTGAAGATGGTGATCACATCACCCAGGATGCTGCCATCCTTGTAAATACATATTAGTTACCAAACATTCAAATATCAGTGTTGGACCATCAGGATATTGCAGTTTTCATAAGTGTGAAGACTCATCATAAGTCACTTTTTTCAGAGCTGTTGTAACTTTAAAATGGTCATGAAATGAATGGTTGTAAATTAAGGACTACCTGTAGGAATAAGAGAGGGGGGGGAGAGAGAGAGTGAGAGAGATCATGTTTTGTTGCATTATGAATCAACAAATACTTATTGACAGAATTAGATACCTGGGTTTCATAATATAACAACATTTCTTGCCTATTTGAAAATAACTTATTCAAAGTGTTGGGCGTAACACAATACAGTTCACAAGTGAATAGTTAGTTCAGCATGAAAATCATTTTCAATAGCAGTTAACAGCTTCAGAGTTTTAAAAGGGGTGTGTGTGTGTGTGTGTGTGTGGTTTTTAACACAGCAGTTCTTAACACAGTTTGCTGGTTTGTTCTAAAATGGTAATAAGTTTATTTTCTCCCTTGCTTTAATTTCTCTAATATTTTGATTAATAATATATTAAGATGATGAATATGAGAATGAATGCTACTAGTAATTTTACCAGAAATATTATTTCATGCAGGAAAATTAACAATTTCTATACAAATATAATCTATACATTTGTTTATGCTTGCAGCAAAACCACCAGGACGTTCTGAGGCATATTTGTAGGTAGAGAACTTAAGATGAAAGCTCACAATTTGTCCAAGGCAATCACTGAAACTACGAACAATGCTAGATTTTGAATCACCGCTTTCTAAGTTTGAATATAAAAAAGTCCTTGATTTTTTAATTATTTTTTATGAAGGAACAAGGATGATTACCTGTAGATACTTAAATAATGCCATTGTCAATTGCATCCATTAAAAGTAGTTTTTGTATAGAGTAATGTAGATATAGTAAGTGTCAGATTTATTAATTTATTGATATTTTTAGGTAAAAACAGAGCAGCAGTGTGTTGCTATATTTTCATTATTTTTTTAATTTTTAAGATTCAATTTTGTTCTTTAATTTAAATTGGTTTGGTGCAATCTTATCAGTGCTTAGCAAGACTTATTAGTCAAGTTAGAAGGCCAATTCCTAGATCCATATTTAAGAGCCATTTTCCTTAAAGCTGAGTTTAGAATAAAGGCAATAAATACAATGTGGATAAAATGCCTGTATTTTTCTTTTAAAAGGCTATCATGGTTTTGTATGAGAATTTAAATCTTTAGTTAAATTTGTGTCTCTTCCATGTGGAATTCTTAAGGAGAAGGTCCAAATGATCTAAATGACTTCTTCAGTGAAAAGTGATAACATTTTAACATTTTGTAATCTAACCTGGCTACATATATGTATTGATTTCACAAATGATTTGTTTCCATTAAGTGATTGCAGCTGTGTTTGAAAACAGATTGTAGAGAGTAATTGCCAAGAAAAATAACTTTTCATATGCCTTCTTTAACTGCTGATATGGAGTTAAAAAAAGAAAAAGAAAACGATAATGGATATAGAATTCTTTTTAGAAGGAAAAAGCTATTAAAGTGTGTATCAGTGCATACAAGAATGATTTCTCCCTTCAAGCTTTTTCTGCTTTTTCTGCAGCATGGCCTGAACCTATTCAGATTCTCTTAGCTTTTCCCCTATAATTTAAAAGTGTATTTCATTTATATTGCATATACTTGATATTGCCCCTTTCATTGACAAAAAGGCTTCACTATTAGAGACTGATAAACCATTATTAAAATATAGTGCCTACACTTTTTTATTTCATATTGAGAGAGATAATAATTTAAATTGTTGTGAAATGGTGCCATTGGCGGAGCTACTTTTGCAAGGAGGAGGATAAGTGGGGTAAGAAAGGAGGAGGATAAGTGGGGTAAGCATTGTCATTTTCTCTATTTGACTTTCCCAAAATACTAGATATTTGCGAAATATCTTGGACCCTATCTTGCGAAAGGGTCCAAGAAGATTCTGTAAACAGAGCTCCTGTAGTAGCCACCACGCAAATAGCAACAATCAGTGTAGGTATTCTGAGAATATCTCTGGGACTACTGTACATTATGATATAATTCTGGTTTTACAGGATTATGCACGAGAATGGGCAGTTTTGAGGGTTAGGGACTTGGGATGTTATTGAATTGGACTGTTTTCTTTGCATTCCACAATACTTTTTTTGCCAACTTTTTGAATTTATATGACATGTATAATTAATCCATTTTATACCCATATCCCAGAGTTGCCTTGTGATAAGATGGGCAGAAAAAAAATTTAATGATAAATAAGTATAATATTACTCTTTAAAAAACCAACAACCCTGGATGATAGTAAAAGCCTTTTTTTCCTTAGTGTAAATCCAAAATAGATCACAACCGGTTCAGTTTTTAAAAAAACAAAAACTAAGTAACATGTATTTTTGCTTATTTGAGCATACCATTAAATATAAAATATTTAAACATGACCGACTTAAACTGATGATTCAAAACAACCCACTGCAGGATGTAAACTTGTTCATTGAAGGTCCATTCATTATGCATCAAATTATACTGTGTCACTCTAGTGCAGGTTGGTAAATAGATACTTTGCAACTTCCAATCTAAGGCTAAGAAAGACTGACTGATCTCACATGACTCATCCTTCCGCAAAGAAGGACTACAACCTGGATTTCCTTGTTCCTAGTCTACTTTAACCACTATCCCAAGAACCTCTGAGATAAAGTGATATACTGATAAAAAGGGAAATTGCAAATAACTTACCAAAATTCTTGCTAAAATGCTTGATTTCTTCCAAATGTCATGTCTCATCTGAGGAAAAGCCACCCAATTAGCTTCACCTGAATTTTAAATTTTGCAAGCACTAAATCCTTCAAAATGTAAGCATTCAGAAATGAGTGAAATTATTGCTTTCCACTACGCCAAAGTTTGTCATTATATTTATAGTGTTTCTGTTGTTGTTACAAACTGATAAACACAATATTGAAGTCTAATAAAAGAGTTCAATTAGCAGTACATATATATTTGTGTTTAATATTAATTTCATATAGTAGTATCTAATTATAACCAGTTGGTTCTACTGTAGTTTTTCTGTATAGAAACTTTCCAATGAAAGTTATATAAACCTCACTGTTACATTTTGTTTCATTTGCAGAGGTTACTATATAGTAATTGTACCTTTGATAAAGAAATCAGATGGAAAATTCATGAAACCACGCGAGAGCCCAGATGAAATGGAATTAGATGAGGTACCCTTTGTTTATTTTAGCTCTTTTTTTACCCAGAGAAACCTTTTCTGATTGAAGCAGTCTTAATGGTTGTGTCCAATTAATGTATTCATGTCAGCAAGTTGACTTTTTTTTAATACTTTGTCATTTATATTGGAGTTAGTTTCTGGGAGCAAACACAAAAAGCTAATTACGTAAATTAAAATACATTAAGTTGCAATGAGGCACATAAACTGTCTGATCTTTGATGTCATTAATATTTTATTCCTTGCTGATTGTAAGGCATAATGTAGAAAACAAAATGACTTGTCAGCAAAAGTATAATCACCACTGATATGAACTCCAATAAAGGTCTGGTTCATTAATAGGGTATTTGCTAAAGCTGAATCAAATGCTAAATTGCAATTTACTCTGCAGTTTAACATTTGACCTCCCTCATAGTCTCTTTACCTGTCTCAGCTATGCTGAAATACTCTAATTAGAAAGTGTATCTATTATTTTTAAACTCTTGTTCCTTGCACTCCAGATTGAACCTAAACAAACAAACAAAAAAAAAAACACCTTCATATTCTCAGAATGAGAGCCAAGTTGTTGAGCCAGATAATTCATTTAGTCAATTTCTATTATCCTTATTCTGAAATAATTAGTCAGTGACATTAGAATCTTCCAATATTTTGATATTTTGAGATCATTAGATTTTGTTTATTTTTTCTTCTAAATACATCTTACTTTAGAAAGAGAGGAAGAATTTAAAAATACCAGTCCTGTCTAGAGGAGATACTTACGTAAGGTTGGTATAATATTCACCTATATATTCATTGGACATGGCTACAAAAATTGATTCTTGAAATCACTTATTTTCAAAGAAAGTGTGGAATCAT
Organism: Pituophis catenifer annectens; assembly: GCF_029215685.1. NCBI lineage: Eukaryota > Metazoa > Chordata > Lepidosauria > Squamata > Colubridae > Pituophis > Pituophis catenifer. The sequence continues at coordinate 223,509,242 of NW_027256882.1, forward strand.
TTAACGCTGATTACATTTTCACACTTTCAAGAATAGAAATATGACCTTATATTTCCATATATTTTTGATATACCCCTGGGATGGATGTTCTGGTGTTTTTTCTTATGGTAAAATTTGTTAATTGGATACATTTACATGAAAAGGCAATTGGATAACTTTCATAATGATATTTGTGTTGTTAGAATAGAGAATGCAAATATTTTTTCTATCAGTTTTGGAATGTCTGGAAGTAAAGGTTTATGAGCTTTTAACTACCTTTTTTTATACTTGGTATCCAGTATCCAAAGTATTCAAATAAGGACATCTATGCAGCAATTGGTTGAATTGTGTACAAGGCTGATCAGAAACAGTGTTATTATCCATTTGACAGAAATTCATAACTTTACATTATTAAGACAACTCACTGGACTTAAACTAGTATTTTTAGGTACTTGAAAAAATAAATTTGTTAAGTCTTAGATACAATTGTCATCTTTCGAATGTGATTTTCTTTTCCATTATGCAACAGCTAGTGTCTTCTGTACAACAGATTCGAACAATATTATCTTTGTTGTTGTTGGTTTCTCTTTAGGTTTTCTCAAATTGTGTCTTAATTGTTTACTGATTTTACTCATAGGTTGAAGTGTTTTATATACCTAATCAATAAAATTAACCTATCTTGATTTCAAAGGTTATATGATATGACACTGTAGAGCAGGGCTGTCAAACTCACAGCCCACAGGCCTGATGTGCCACACTCTGGCCATGCCCACGCTCGGTTTAGTGAAGGGGGAAAAAGTCCCAATACGTCACGTGACGCCACGAGTTTGACACCCCTGCTATAGAGGGATGAGGGTTTTTTAAAGTTAAAAATCATGATGCATAATTTTATACATTTAAATTTATTCATTCATTACATTAGTTGCTACCTAACTTCAAATTGATTCTAAGTACTTCACAATATAAAATAATTAACAATAATTAAAAAACAATTAAAATGTATACCATACCCAGCAAAGGGCTCCAGATGCAGCTTGGGAGTAGAGCAGGTCTTTAAGGCCATCCAGAATGCCATTTTACCAAGATTTTAGGGGAAACCTAATTCTAGAAGGCAGGCACTGCGACAGCAAAAGCATGTTTCTATGGCATCGCATAATCAGACAAACTTAGGGTGTACCAATCCTGCCCTATTGACTAGCTAAGAAGAGCCTAAAGTCCCTCAAGTCATCAGGCCTGATACTGTGTAGGGCTATAAATCATGACAGGATTTGTAAATCATAACTAGCAGCTTGAATCACACTTGGAACCAAACTGTTAACCAGTGTAGGTCACAAAATCAGAGTATCACATATGCATACTGAGACATATACATCATTAATCACACCATTGCATTATGGACTACTTGAAGCTTTTGAAGACTCTTTCAATCCCTTGTAGTATATGTTGTCATAATTGTGCTATGAGGTGACTAGGACTCTCTGAAGGACTTCTCAATCTCGGAAAAGGCACAACTTTCGCACTAGATTAAGCTATATAATGGTCTTCTTGTCTATAGCTGTCACCTGCTCATTATTTAGCAAGAGCTGTGGAGTCAGGAAGAACCTCAAATTGTACTCTTGAATGGGAAAATGTTACCCCATCCAAGGTTTAACATCCCCAGCCATTTTGTGACAGAACTTGAATGGCCTCATTGGCCACTCCGGAGTCAAAAGATATAATTATGTAGGAGAGGAGTGAGCAGGGGAGTGGAGTTAAGCGAGTCATCAGTTTCTAGTCCTGTATATAGATTTCACATGTGTATAATGAAATATTTGGGGAAACAAATTCCATTGCAAAATTCCATTGATCAAGATGGAAGTCATAACAGATTACAATATGGTTCTTCAAGGGGCTTGAATTTCTGTTTAATTGAACTATTTGTATTTGTGCTACTGTTATTCAGAACAAAATCATTTGTTTATGTTGTGATGGGTTAATTAGTATAATACTTTGACAATTCAGAAATGTTATAGTATTTTTTTAATTCATCAAAATATAAAATACAGAGAAATAAAGAAAAATGAAAATAATGGGAAAACAGGGAAGGAAAAGAGGAAGAGGAAAAAGTGTAGAATAAAGGGGAAAAGAAAAAGATTGACTTCCAACTCCTTTTGGTGCAGTAGAATAAGGTGGTAACATACAATAAGATAATAACATACAATCTCAACTAATTCAGAAACGCTTAGAAAAGATAGGATCTTCCCCATATTTTTCCAGGAATAATTAACAATGGAATAGAAAATTTTATGGGATGACTGAGAAAACAATATTTAAGAGGAATCTATTGTAAGAAAGAGAGCAGCTGGTAGGATGATACTTTGGGAATGGCATTCTTCTACCAACAAGAATGCTATAATCAATGCTGGAATTCCAGGTGTCCAGTGGTGATCAATTCAAACTCAACGCTGAAGTCATTGAAAACCTATTTTCTGCATGGAGCTCTGCACTGCTCTGATCCCATATGCACTGGCAGATGTTACTCTTTTTTCATACCTAATTTGTGGCTTTGGGAAAGAGACGACAATAAAACACAATGCCAGCAGCAGCTAGTCCGGTCCAGATGGGCAAAGTATTATTGAAAATATAGTTAATGTTTTCTATTTCTTTTTTATTTCCAATTTTATAGTCATTCTTTTTCTTATAACAATTAAAAGAAAAAATAACGACTAGAAAATTGAAAGCAAAGGTAATATTTGTGGGGGGGTGGGGGTAAAAAATAGAAAATGTTTAAGTATATTTTCAGTAATTTTTTGCCAACACTCAGTAGTATTTTCATTTAAATAGTAGCAGTAATTACCAAAAATAAACCTTTCAGCAATTCAGAAGTTATTCAATTCAAAATTAATTATCCCAGTAACAGGTTCCAAACAGAAAACATTTATCCACATTAAAAAGAACCTTTGCTGAATAAAAATTCTGAATAAAAACATAAGAATAAAGGTAAAATTCACTCTCTCTCAATTTTTGTGTGGATATACCCCTCCAAACTATATTCAAACTCAGAATTTTATAATTCTTATAACTGAAAAATACCACATCTATTAAGAAAACATATATTGCTTTTTTATTTTGCTTATGAACTATCTTTATTATGGTCTATGACCATCGGTACAATAAAAAAATACAGTAGAAAGGGAAATAGTTTATCACAGCAATTTGTTATTGGGGAAGGGAGAAAATAATACAGTAACATATCTAATTAAAGTTTTACATAGTGAATGTTTGAACACCTGATATGAGAGAATGGGATTAGCATTGCTTAAAAAATAATAAACATAAAATTTATTTATATGGCCTTCATAATTGGAAATGATTGAGATGATCAGAGTATGTCTTGGGACAACATAGGAAGGGCACCATATAAGGACATAAGAGATAATTTTTACCTCCCTGAATCCACAAGGGCCAGGTTTCTATAAATAAAAACAATCCCATGAAGTCTTTCAACCAATAGAGATAATTATTTATATTTGCATTAAATTGTACAGATACCCTTTAATCCAAGGCTTGTGAACATTTGGTGTACATTGCTAATCAAAGAGTGATTTATTTATTTATTTATTTATTTATTTATTTATTTATTTATTTAATCAAATTTATATACCGCCCTACTCCCGAAGGACTCAGGGTGGTGAACAGCCAAAAAATAAAACACATAAATTACAAAATTTAAAAGACAGTATAAAACCACATTAGATAATTTGGCCCGGGACAAATTAAAACAATATTTAAGACAATATTTAAGACAAATTTAAAATTTACAATTTAAAATGTTTAAAAGGGAAAAGTTAGGCCAGGCCGGCCTGTTGAAATAAAAATATCTTGAGGGCGCGGTGAAAGGTGCGTAGATCCGGGATCCTCCATATCTCCGGGGGGAGCTCATTCCTGATAGCAGGTGCCCCCACAGAGAAGGCCCTCCCCCTGGGGGCCGCCAGTCGACACTGTTTGGCCGACAGCACCCAGAGGAGCCCCTCTCTATGAGAGCGTACTGGCCGGTGAGAGGCTACTGGTGGCAGCAGGCAGTCCCATAAATATCCAGGTCCTAAGCCATGGAGCGCTCTAAAGGTGGTAACCAAAACCTTGAAGCGCACCCGGAAGACCACCGGGAGCCAGTGCAGCTCGCGCAGGAGAGGTGTTACATGGGAACGCCACGTTGCTCCCATAACCACCTGCACGGCCGCACTTTGCACCAGTTGGAGCCTCCGGGTGCTCCTCAAGGGGAGCCCCATGTAGAGAGCATTGCAGTAGTCCAGGCGGGAAGTGACGAGGGCATGAGTGACCGTGTGTAAGGAGTCCCAATCTAGAAAGGGACGCAACTGGTGAATCAGGTGAACCTGATGAAAAGTCCTCCCGGTCACAGCCATCAAGTGCTCTTCTAAAGACAGCCGTGAATCCAGGAGGACACCCAAGTTGCGAGCCCTCTCCGTGGGGGGTAATGACTCGCCCCCAATAGTCAGTGATGACTATATCGGGACGCCGGAAAGCACAGCCACTCGGTCTTGGATGGGTTGGGCCTGAGTCTGTTTCTCCCCATCCAGATTCGCACGGCCTCCAGGCACCGGGACATCACTTCAAAGGCATCATTGGGGTGGTCCGGGGAGGAGATGTATAGCTGAGTATCATCAGCGTACTGATGGTACTTCACCCCAAAACCACGGATGATCTCACCCAGTGGCTTCACATAAATGTTGAACAGAAGGGGCGAGAGGACCGACCCCTGTGGCACCCCACATATAAGGCGCCTCGGGGTCGACCTCTGCCCCCCTGCCAACACAGACTGTGACCGGTCAGAGAGAAAGGAGGAGAACCACCACAACATAGTGCCCACCACCTCCAAATTTTCCAACCGGTGCAGCATGATACCATGGTCGATGGTATCAAAAGCCGCTGAGAGATCTAACATGACCAGGACAGGAGCAACCCCTGTTCCGAGCCGTCCAGAGATCATCATCCAACGCAACCAATGCCGTTTCGGTGCTGTACCCAGGACTGAAGCCCGACTGGAACAGATCCAGATAAACCATTTCATCCAGGTGCTGGGGAAGCTGTCGCACAACCACACTCTCAACAACCTTCGCCACAAAGCAAAGGTTGGAGACCGGACGATAATTTGCTAACATTGCCGGGTCCAGGGAAGGCTTCTTGAGGAGAGGCCTCACCACCGCATTTTTCAAGGCGGCGGGAAAGTCACCCTCACCCAATGAAGCATTTATAAATCCCCTGGAGCCAGCCTCATGTCACCTCCCGAGAAGCCAGGACCAGCACAGTTTTAGGAAAGCTTCTGTGTTTATGAAAATGTATTTGAAATTTTGTGCATTTATGGACAAATTTTCAAATTTATGTATTGTAGTAAGACAGTGAAATTAAAATAGCAGGTAAAATAGGAAACCAGGAGAAATTTGAATTGCCTCTGTGCTAGAGGAAGAGATTATGATATTGACATTTATTAACATTTATCAACTGCTTTAGTCTCTGAAACTGAGCCTTTTCTTAAAACTATGGCTGAAAACTGACAAAAAACCCCACCATAAATCGTGGTTACTTGACTGCAGAACACTGCAACCGGCCATAAAGTACTGCTGGTTGCTAAGCACTCAAAATGCGGTCATACGACCACCCGTCAAAACTCTGGAACCGGATAAGTAGATTTTGGTGTGTCTGTCATAATTTTAAATGGTTGCTAAGCAACCGGTCGTTCAGTGCGGACTATCTGTAGTGAAAAAGCCATTTTCATGCCATTGGTTTAAGGTATGTTTATACATGGTTTCCCAAGGTCTTACAAAAATTTTGCCATAGCTTTAATCTAGAATCTCAGTCTTCTATATCAAAAGCAGACTTCTGCAAGTTTCCCAATGTAACCTTGTGAAGGTTACAACCAGAGGTGGGTTTCAGCAGGTTCTGACCAGTTCTGGAGAACCGGTAGCGGAAATTTTGAGTAGTTTGGAGAACCGGTAGTAAAAATTCTGACTGGCCCCGCCCCCATCTATTCTCTGCCTTCCAAGTCCCAGCTGATCGGGAGGAAATGGAGATTTTACAGTATCCTTTCCCTGGAGTGGGGTGGGAATGGAGATTTTGCAGCATCCTTCCCCTGCCACGCCCACTAAGCCACGTCCACCAAGCCATGCCACACCCATAGAACCGGTAGTAAAAAATTTTGAAATCCACCACTGGTTACAACGCTCACAACGTCTTAACCGATGAATTGGTAAATATTGACATAAAACAACATTATACTTAGTAGTAAAACAGCCAGTTGTTGAACTCCTGTTTGACCATTCAGTCTTAATTTTTAAATATATTATTAATCTGGCTAATCTTGGCATTGTACATTCAGGCTGTTCACATGAAATCTGCAAATGCCGCACGGCAAGCCACATCAGTTAGGCCTAAGTTTCATTTGAAGCAAAACAGCAAATTATCCTGCTTATTGGAAGCCTGCTAAAATCAACGGTCTTTGCTTTCCAGAAGTTGCCTTTAGAATTGTGATGTAAGACTGAAATGGAAAAATCAGAAGTGGCAGGACTACTTTAGGAGAGCTTTAGGAATAATGTATTTATAAAGAGACTGGATCAGTAACATCTGATGGAAATGCTTTAAAGTATCCCAGACTGTTGCTCTGTTTGTATTCCTAGACCTCAAAAGGCCCCTGTTCTTTCATTTCTGAAGCCTTGCAGTATAATCGGTTTTGTTGTTTCTGCTGCTTATTTTGTGTCTGAAGATCCAAACATTTTGGTTTTGTTTGCATTTATGTTATTGATCATATAAAATAAGGTAAAATAATACAATGTATTGGGAAAAAAAATATTCAATGAAATTAAGTAAGACTTGGCAATTGATCCCAATTTGACCTAGATAGGAAGCTGTCAACTAAATCGCTTTAGCTAGAAATATGGCAGCCCTTAACTGAAGGAAGGAATATAGCTTATTGGTGGGTCTCAAAAGACTATCCTGTCAATTAATGACTTAAAATGTTGTGCTCTGTGTTGAAGCAAGCCATTGACAGTCTAAGAGGCTATTTTGATTATATTTACTTTTTATTTTAAGCAGTTAATATCCTAAAAAAACAAAAATGTATTGTATTTATGTATTATATTTGTCTGTTTGTTGTTAAAGAACATTAACTGCTTGAAAACAATATGTAGTTTTTAGTCAGCAATCTGTGTTCGGAGCCAAGTTTCACTTTCTGAACTCGGAAAGCTATAAGAATGTTGTACAGGTAGTCCTCGACTTACAACCACAATTGAGCCCAACATTTCTGTTGTTAAGTGAGACATTTGCCCCATTTTACAGCCTTTCTTGTCTCAATTGTTAAGTGAATCACTGCAGTTGATAAGTTAGTAACCTGGTTGTTAAATGAATCTGGCTTCCCTATTGACTTTGCTTGTCAGTAGATCGCAAAAGGGACTCTGCGACCGTCAAAATATGAATCAGTTGCCAAGCATCTGAATTTTGAGCACATGATCATGGGAATTCTGCAAAGATCATAACTATGAAAAAACGGTCATAAGTCACACTTTTCAGTGCTGTTGTAACTTTGAATGGTCAATAAATGAACTGTTTTAAGTCGAGAACTACCTGTAATGATTATTTGGCAAAACTACAGATTGAGATATTTTGGTTCTGCAACAATCCCATCCTTTTTCTATATTCTCGGGCGTACTAATATTTTAGCTTATTCCCTGCTGTTAAAAGAGACTTTATTAAAGTGAAAGAGACTTTATTAAATAAACAGAGAAACATCTGCTTCCAGAAGCAATGCTCTACCACTGCTGTTTGTCAATCTTCATTTCTCCCCTGTGATAAATTTGGGGTTGTTATGCCAGCGCTGTTTTAACTATGGTTTACTACTGCTCAGAAAATTCACAATGAATTAATGCTAGAATGGGCAGAATAATGTTTTATTAATATTTTGCCCCAGTTCTGTTACTAAGAACTATTACTATTGATGAAATGAATACAATATAATGCTGTGTGGTCTCTTATTTAAGAGAATTAAATCACATATTCATCAAATATCAATCATGCAGCTTTTCGAAAAACTGCTTAATAGTTTGTTACTAGAAGGGATCATAATGTTCAGTATTAAAACCTGTTTTGATTCTTATCTGGTGTGGCTCTTTAAGAAGGCATGATATTCATTAGGATTTCTATGTTTATGTTTACTTAAAAAATATCCTATTGAATGCAGTGAGGCATAGTCCTAGGTAAATGTGCATAGGTTTACAACAGAATTATAAATCAGATTATGATTTATAAAACCCATAGTTCTTAAAACAGATTATGGTTTACAAAACCCGTAGTTCTTAAAACTATATTAATATTTTTTTACCATCCTATGGTGTTAGTTTAATTTTATTTACAGTTATCTTTCCATTTTTTGCTTCTCTTTTTTTTTTCTTTTGTACCCTAAAGCTACTGAAAGAGATGGTACGAAAGCGCAGAAGCATTCGTTTGGGGAGAGAAACAGATTTAAAGCCATATATTGCAGCACACTTTGAAGTTCTTCCTACTGAGTTCACCCTGGGGGATAAGAAACAGTATGGTGGCTTTGAGAACAAGCAGCTCCAAAACGGCCAAGAATATGTTGTCTTTATTTTAGCTGTGATGGAACACTCAGAATCAGTAAGTTGGCTGCAGGTTTGGTTCCCCCCCACAACGTAGAATTAAAAGACTGTATCTTATCTCCGCACAGCTCACGCTTTGGCCATGTTCTAACATGCTAAAAAAATGTTTACATGTTTTAGATGTTATAAGGCTATTTTCTATCTGCATATTAAAGAATCTGGATTTATTTATTTATTTATTTTTCCTAATTTAGGTGGTCACCCATCTTATACAAGGGGAATCTTAAGCCCACCATTAAAATCAAATATAAACACTTAAAACAATTAAATATCATGCTGGTAAAACCAAGATTGGAGTTAATTAAGATACCATACATAGTGCAACCAATGTACAAATTTTCTTTTTTTGGGATCCTAGGCCTATTAAAAAAAAAAAAAAAAACACATTTTCAGGCCTTTCCAAAAAGCCATAAGAATTGGAGCTAAGGTCTTATCACTTAGGTCAACACGCAATGAAGCAGCAAGTGTGCACAACTTCTGCCTCAATTTACCTTCTCATATTGATATGGCATCAAGCTATGATATGTTTATTTATCCTAGTTATATGGTATGTCATTCAGAGGTGGGTTTCAGCAGGTTCTGACCAGTTCTGGAGAACCAGTAGTGGAAATTTTGAGTAATTCAGAGAATTGGTAGTAAAAATTCTGACTGGCCCCGCCCCCATCTATTCTCTGCCTCCCAAGTCCCAGCTGATCAGGAGGAAATGGGGATTTTGCAGTAACCTTCCCCTGTCAATACATTCAGTAATGACTGAATAAGACATATATTAAAAACTGGCATAGAAAATAATGATAGGCTTAAATCTTAAGTATTTCCATTTCTCAGAGTAAACAGTTGGTCTCATTTTAATCATTATACTATATTTTCTGCTTTGCTTCTTGAAATATCTGATAATTACTGAGGCATGAATTTTACACTTAATCTTTCCTCTTTCTTGTCTCAAAACATATTGTCCGGACAATGTTGTTCTTTATGAAACATTTTTGGGAAAACAGGAACTAATCAAGCAATGCAAAGCGGACTTCTTTATTTACAGTATTTTGCCACAGACCAACAGTGAAATGTAACAGACTTAGAAAATATTGTAAGAATGTTGGAAATGCAACCACCACAAAGGCACCTATTACCATATGTGGTGGACCTGCCCAATGGCGAAACAATATTGGCAAAGGATCAAAATACAAATAGAGGAAATAACACACCAAAAGATAGAACTAAGACCAGAAAGCTTCTTATTAGGCATAGTGAATGGATACTATGAAAAAGAAACAACCTATTTAATTATACATATGATAACAGCAGCACGAATACTATACGCGCAACACTGGAAGAGTAGTGATATACCAACACCAGATAAAGTAATCAATAAAATTATAGAATGTGCGGAATTAGATAGACTCACAAAGGAATTACAAAATAGGGAAGAACATGACTTTTACTTAGTATGGGAAAAGTTGTATAGTTGGTTGAAAGATAGGAAAGAGATGAAGCAATAGGAAGTAAATAAAATGACCAAATATAATATGATGGAAACAAAGAACAAACATAGGTTAACAAAGATCAATATTAGATAGATAAAAGGGAATGACCAAATAAGGAAGAGTCAAAATACAAAGAGAAATGTATATTATAGTTGTGACAAACTGGACATGTATTGAAATGGATGTTTATATGTTTTTATGTTTTGTACGTTTCATTGTTCTGTTTAGTTTATACTTATAAATAAAAATTGGAGAAAAAAAATATTGTAAGAAAAAGTAGAATTCCTGAATTGATTTAAATAACTAATTGTACTGTTGTGCAATTTATCTGTTTCATATGTCCGTTACATGCTTGAATTATTTTAACTTTAATATACACTGCTCAAAAAAATAAAGGGAACACAAGCAGAAGACATCCGAGATCTAAATGAATGAAATAGCCTTATTAAATACTTTGTTCATTACATACAGTAGTTTTGTGTTCCCTTTCGTTGTTTGAGCAGTGTATAAACTACTGTATGTAAAGAACAAAGTATTTAATAAGGCTATTTCATTCATTTAAATCTCGGATGTCTTCTGCTTGTGTTCCCTTTATTTTTTTGAGCAGTATATTTTTAAAAATAAAAAAGGAAGGGAAAGAGGCTTTTGGGAAAGAAAAGCAGCCAATATTAACATTTCAATTTGCAAGTAACATGTTTTCTTTTTCAAATTGGTTGTTAACCTGTCACATGTATTTACTAGGTTGGCTTTGTTGAATTTAATTCATTTTAGTTAAAGGCTTATTGTAGTTGTTTTTCCCAAGTATATTGTTAATTGCAAAACGTTTTCTTACTTTAATATTCTTTTACAATTATAGTTATGTTTGAGAATAATCATCTCAGGAATCCCTCTTCTACTTTTGTTTGAAAAGTCTTGCCAAGCTATATCTTTAACTGTGAGAAGGCAAGAAAGTTCGTTGTGGCTAGTTCTAAATATATATGCAATAGAATGTCTTACATTCCCCACTATGTTATTAAGTCAGATTTTTCTCCCATCCAGACCATGTATGCAACCAGCCCATATTCTGAAACAGTTGTATCAGTGGATCTTAATCCCCAGCCAATTACAGAAGAGGAAGAGGGTTTGATCTGGGTTGTAGGACCAGTCCTTGCAGTTGTATTTATCATCTGTATTGTTATAGCTATTCTACTTTATAAAAGGTAAGTTTACAAAATAGTGTATAGAGAAAGGCAGGCTTTAGATGTGTTCATTGTGTTGCAAATATTTTTAGATTAAAAAAGAAGCTTCTTTTTTAGGATTCTTTTTAGACATAGAATAAAATTGGTATTTCATTCTTAACAGATGAAGGTATCATCCAGGCCAGACGTCTCTTCTAGATTTCTGTAAAAAAATCCATACAAGAGCAATAATTTCTCAGGAAAGAATACAATCTCATTGTCAGTGTAATTTTTTTTTCTTGGAATCAAGGAGTAGATTTTGCAATTTATGCTTTCAGGTGCCTTATTTTAGTTTCATCTCTTGCCAATTGACACTGTTATCATCATGCTATTTGTTCTTTTTGACATTACCATGTCTGGCTATATAAATTTGTTCCATGTTTGACAACTGGCTGGGGGAAAAAATAATGCTTTCTACTAGGGAAAATAATATATTCTTACGGGGGGGGAAAGAAGATGGCTTTATTTGTTTTTTATAAGAGGAAAAGCGAGACAAGAGAAGAAATATGATGGATTATTACTTCGGTTTCTTTACTCCAAAGAGATTCTTTTTCCTACAAGTAGAGAATGTTTACATCAAATTCAGTAAGGTGTTAGGGGCTACTAGATCTGTACCCTAATTGTGAAAGAGCATTTTCTGTCATGGTAACTTACTTTGCCATTGGCCAACTAACATTCAACTTTTTTCTCTCTTTTTTCTGCCGCTTAATAATGGAGCAGTAAACCTGACAGGTGAGATAAATTTTTTAAAAAACTTGCTTTCCATTTTCTCCGAAAAGGGAAAATGAGAAAACAGTTTAAAAATAGCTTGTTTGAGTTTCCAAACAGAATATTTGTCAGTCTAAAGGAATCCAAACATATGTACTGTTTGGAAAAGGAGGCAGACCTGAAGTTTAAGATATTTTTTTTCTCCCAAAGGAAGATGAAATATATAAAAAACAATGAAGGCTAAACTAAAAAAAAGTTTTAAAAAATCCTGCTCTCTGTCCAGATCCCATTTTGTGGATTTAAGATTAAACTTTAGACTGGTCCTGGAACCCAATATGCTCTGGTAAATGTGTGTATTCAACTCTTTAGTACATGTTTATACATATTCATATATTTGTTTGAAAGCCTGCTCGAAGCTACACTTAAAAATAACAAAAGAGAGGGCTAAACAAACTTACAGGGATTGAATTCAAAGCTACTGACTAAAATTAATGGCCTGTAAAATAAGCTATCCCATTTATAAAATTAATTGTTGTATTCTACTATATCATCTATCCTTTCACATGCACATACGTGAACACATATTCATGCACAGAAACACAGGTAAATACACCCACTCCTGCTTCCCTCCTTCCACTAGAAACAGCAAAATAGAACAAGAAGAAAGGTAGATGCAGGGAAACAAAGAGAAATAAGAAAACAAAATTACATGGAGATTAAATAGGTAGACAGGGAAAGAAGGTATTAAAATTCACCAGAGACCAGCAAGGTTAGGGTTTCCTCCCTAACCTTGGGCATAGCTAATCGTATTCTCAAAGGTAACATCAGAAGACATTTCAACTTCATATTAATTCACTTTTTCAACCACATCATCAGAAAAAAAGGTGACCCCAATTTACAAGTAATTTTTTTAAAGAAAACATTTATCTCATTATCAGGTAAATATGGTATAAAAAAATCAAGATACCATAAAATAACACTCAGCATAGAAATTCATAGAGCTTGTAAAAAAAAAAACCTGTTCAATCTTACATATACTTTTGGGGTATTGCTTATGCTAACATAAAATCAGCTTGCATCATCTTAAATATAATGGTACAATTCAGAAAATTGGCAGAGGAATTAGGCAATAGCCAATAGTTTGAACATGAACCAAAATTCTTTTCTTCAAATAGTTTTAGAAAAAACTAAAAACTAAATTTAAGGTTCCATAAATTTTGGGGTTTCAATAATCACTGGGTTCATTTCATAGATTAAACGTGTATAAATGTTATTGAAATCAGTGCACAGTGCAGTGTAACATTTAATGGCACACTGATTGTTCTTAATTTTTATCAGTATTCAGGCATATTTAATTATCTTTTGATTGTCCTACATTCACCAAAAAATTAAACACATGCAACATGTTTCATAACAGATTATTCTATTATCATAATTGTGTCATTTTCATTAATTCTACAAAACTTGGTTTCTGTATTGATGTTTTAAAATCCTAAGTGTATACCAAAAACAATATATCAGAAACTACATATTTATGGTTTGGTAGTGTTGCTTTGGCAACAGGGGTAGTGATATCAATAATAAATAAGTAAATTCGTGATTAATCATCTTAAAGATTGTATTCACTTTCTCTATGCAGGAAAAGGGCAGACACAGACTCTAGAAAGAACAGTATCCCCAACAGTAAAGAAATTCCTTCACATCATCCCACAGATCCAGTAGAGCTAAGACGCCTAAATTTTCAAACTCCAGGTAATTTGCAAATATTCTATTTTAATTATTTAAACAACATATCGCCATAGATGATTTTGGTGTTTCATAATTTCATAGGAGTAAATACTGTATCAAAAAAAATTACCTTTGATTATGTTGCTTCTGTTGATTATTGAAGACTGAGTTTTTAAAAAATTCTACTTCATTCTACTTAATTCTACTTCAAACTGTGCTTCTTTCCTGTTGGGTTTATGCTAGTGAGATGTACCAAATTAATCATATTTCGTCTTTAATTAATGTTATTTTTAGAAGTCCATAGTTATGAGATAGACTAGTGGGATATTTAATGGTGTTCATAAATTCAAGATAATCATGTCCTTCCTCCCTCAAATGTTCCATGTACTGTCTTAATTAAAATCTCATCTTGATGAGGATTTAAAATTCTTTAAAAATGTACAATACCAGAAGGAAGGAAAAAAGCCAAAGGTAATAGGAAAAACTATTAAAAGGCTCAAGAGAAAAAGAAAGTGGTTAGTTAAGAAATAACTACAGATAGTTCTTGACTTACAACAGTTCATTTAGTGACTGTTCAAAGTTACAACGGCACTGAAAAAAGTGACTTATGAACATTTTTTCACACTTACGACTATTGCAGCATCCCCATGGTCGTATGATACAAAAGTCATACTCTTGGCAATTGGTCCATATTTATGATGGTTGCAGTATCCTGAGACCTTCTGGCAAGCAAAATCAAGGGAAAAGCCAGATTCACTTAACAGTAGTGTCACTAACTTAACTGCAGTTATTCACTTAACAACTTTGGCAAGAAAGGTTGTAAAATGGACCAAAATTCATTTAGCAATGTCTCAGAAATTTTGGGCTCAATTGTGGTCGTAAGTCAAGGACTACTTACCTATATGTTATACCAGCATTGCAGCTTTCATGCTGTATAGAAATACAGTAACTTTCTAGTATTAAGTAAATTATGCTTTCAGTATTGAATTATTAGCATTGGATATATGCTATATGAATATATATTAGATATACACACTGTTAAAGTCTATATTGCTTGTCTTATGCCCAGTTCTCGGTTGGAAATCCATTTACTCATGCATGCTTATCACTCCATTATTTGCCTGTATGTAAACTATCATCATAGATCAAATCCTACGGGCATGGCTTTTATTACTTTGTACTTACATACAAAAGAGAAATGTTTGAGATCAACTGCCTGACCCATGCAGCTCAGTAATGCTACAAGCAGTATGTATTCTGGATTAAATCATCCAGAGTGCACTTTATCTAATGCACAATGAAAGTTCTGAGTTTAACCTATAATATGATTTGTGAGAATGAGAACAATCTGTCTTCTCAGTTTCTCAAATTTAGTTTCACTCCTTGACATATTTTACTTTGATATGAGAATACAAAAAGAACAATGAAGACATGATGAATGAAAAGAGTTAAGGTAAAAGGAAAGTAAAACCCAAAAGTTTTAACAAATTATTTGTTGAACAACATTGCAACAACTGAAGAACTATCAGCAACAGTTGGAATTACTGTTGCTTTGAATTTAATGACCGTTTCATAGTTTTCTAATCTTACTCATGTCTCTAAAATAAATTTCAATATGGCAGGAAATTCAACACAATTTGAGATTTTTAAACTTGAGCACTTTGAGACTTTTTAATGAGAAATACTGTATAAATGTTTTCAATGAGTAAATCAACACAAACTTCCTCCATATAGTACCTGTGTTTTTAACAAAATGAATTGAAAATTGCTTTTCAGACATTAAGAAATTCACTTAACCAACATATGAAAAGGTAAAAGGAGAATACAATCAATAAATTTGCCCTTTGTTCTTCTTTGTCATAGTTAGTGTGATAAATATAAAGGCCTCTCTGTCCATATGAATAGGGAAAATATCCAATATATACTACTTCTTCTTCTAACTCTTCAGAAGTAACCAGATATTGGTTTATACTGGTTTCAAATATCTGAATAGAACTAATATCTTAGTAAAAGGGGGCAAGGCAATCCAATTGAGTTGTGTCTATTCAAAAATTTCTAAACTGGATTCAGTTTTGTATTCACAGAAGATATGGTCGAGACCATACTGCAGGGGTAAATATCCAAATTATCATTATCTCTTTTGCAATTTGATGTGGTATTTTATGACTACAGGAAGGAGAATTTTCAAATGACTTTCTCAGTCTCTTCCTTGAGAGGAACCTTCACTAAATTTTGGAGCATATCATGAACTGCAGCTTTTTCATTATTGGGGGTTATACCCATTATAGACGATAGGAGTTTGGTTCCATTATAATTGAAAATCACAGAAAAAAGATTCAAAAAGAAACATTGCAAAAGTTGTTGGTAGAAGTAATCAGATTGTTTTAATATTGTTTATATTTGCAGCAGCACAACTGTAATTTAATTTTAAAAAATGTAAAATCAAAAAAGAGCCAGAAGAAAAGCTCATTCCTAAAGTTTTAAGTTATTAATTAATAAACCTCTTCTTCTTAATATTAAATCTATGTCAAATGAATCCATGAGCAGTAGGATTGAGATTGTACATATTGATCCAGTCATCTTTAAACAAAACCTTGATCGCAACCTTGATCAGATGTAATAACTGTAGCATTTCTGTTATCTTTCTTTGTTTCTTCCAGTCATGTCCATATGCAAAGTCACTTGTGTAACAAGCAGATACCAAAAGATATAAAACGGGGCATATATGGCAGCTTTCTCCCATTCTACAAGTCACTCCGTGCAATTGTTGCTCCATGCAACTAGCAGCAACAGATACATGTCTATTTTTGGACATGTCCATCCTCTTGAGGGTGATAAATATAAAGTCTTAATCTGTCCATGATGTTACTCTACCTGTTTCTCTTTATTGTAAAAGAAAAAAAAAACACCCTGTCAAAAGAGCAGTGCTGAATGAAGCCAGAAGGACAAATCAATGCTGCTATGCCATGGGGACCTTTTTTTTTTTTTACCTAAGCCTAATGGTCTTTTGAGAGATGACATGTGTCTTTTAGACACATGTATATAAGCAGTCTTGATAACATTTGACTTATGCATTGCAAAGCCCTGGTCAAGCATTATGCAGGCAGACACCTATATGGAACCAGATATCCTCACTCTCTTTTTGCTTTCAAAACTAAAGTAGCCATTAAGGGAGGTCCCCAGCAACCTGAATGCAAGGGAGCATCCTTGCAGCAGCCAAAAGGGGTCAATAAAAGGTAGCCAGAACCTAGCCTTTGACTGTATCAGAATCTGTGTTATATAGCAAGCATCTCTGATTGTTCATATAGCATAAGGTGGTAAGGTTAAAGATGGAGTAGTTTATAATAGGCTGGGGGAGAATTTAAGACAACATCATGATGTTTTCTAAAATAATCAGTAATCAGTTTAACCCCAAGAGATGATATATATCCATTAAACCCATCTTCAGTGAACCTGTTCTTAAGGTGTATTTGCTTTCTTACTTTTGTTCCCCGTGGGAAGCTAAGCAACTGTGAAAATTTAGCATTTTTAATCCTTGAGATGAATGACAAGAATGCTGCTACTGCTCGTGTGCTTTTGTTTGCGTATATCATAGCTTCTTTATGTGCATTATAAAATTATCACTTTCTTCAGAAGCATGTACCACCGGAGAATAAATGTAGCTAGTAACTGAAGAATACTGTATCTCTAATATACATGGGCAAATGGGATGCTTGACAATGAAATCTGATACATGCATGTTTTTGCTATTGTGTGGCTTGCACCAGGGCTACATAATTTCCATTTCTGTGTTGTTTGATTTATATTTTCCCTTCTCTCTTTTAATATAATGGGGCAGTATGGAGGGAAGAAAACATTGGCATATGCTGTTCCACCCATATCTGTTAATAAAAATGCTCTTAGGATACATTGTCATGCAAATATGCATCAACAGTGGATGCTTTCCAGATTCATAACATCAAGCCATCTGTATTCTACAGTATTTAAGTTAAAATGGACTCTTGAATGCAGAAGCCCATTACCAGTTGAAATTTCTTGACCATTATTTGGCCTTTAGTCGCAGTTGTATAGCAAAAAAGCAAATTCATTTTAAAGCTAAATAACTATAAATTATACTCATCTGTATGCAGTATGCTTTAATGTATAAATGATAAATAAACAGTGGGTATGAAATAAAAGGTAGAAATTTAAGAAAAGAAAGAAAGAAAAAGAAAGAAAGAAAACCGCACACACTTGTACTACTTTTCTATTTATTTCCTTTGATGAGATTATTGTGAAATTCAAGAAAAGGCATCATTTTATGTAACTCATAAACATAATAATAATAGTTGAATGATTCTAAAAGTGGTTTAGTTTTCTTCTTAAATAAACGTATTCCTTCGCTTAAACAAGTGAACAAATTGTGTACCACGTTTTGATAGGAATCAAATGTCTCCCTGTAGAAGGATAATGCTCATATAAATAGAAAAATACAGAAGGAATTCTTGTCTGAGATGTTTCAATATGGATACAATAAAAACAGTTAAAATCATGGGACATGGTTTTAACATCTTGGACGACTTATCTCTACTAAAGAGTGAGCACCATTGAAGATTTTATTATTTCTGTATAAGCCTGCATTTGAGGCTTATTATTTATAACTTACCTATTATTTCATATCAATGATGTCTCTGTTTTCAATAATATAAAATTGAGTATTGAGATCCAGTTCTGCTATAATATGATCCACTTATACAGCTGTTTGGTTCTGTATATGAACAAATTAGGCTAGTCTGACCTTTCTGTCTCTTTCTCAGTTCTGAATGTCCACATTGTATTGTGCATGCAGAATAGTACCTTGGTCTCTGTAAAAACTGACTTAATATGATGGTGTACTGCTGTTACTAATTTCTTTCCCATTTCCAATTGGCTTTACTTTTTACAGCTTTGAGCAGTAATTCAGTCCCCTACGCCTCCCTGATTGGCTCTGTGTCCTCCCTCTCTAGCCAAACTACCACTCAATCCTTATATGATAATAACTCTCTCCCACGATTCGCTCGAAAAGGTCTAAACATCTTTGTCTATTATTTTCTCTGTTCACTGTTTTAGATGTTCCATTATTCAACTTCCATCTCTGAATAAGCCTAGCATTTTCTTGTGCCTTTTTTTGTCTTTCTTTCTATATTGTATCACTGGGATGCTCGATCTGGATTTAAAAAATGTGTTGGCTATTTCTAAAACAAATCACCCAGATTAAATAATCCATATGAAGATATGAGAGATACTAAAACATCTCCCAAATTAATAAAAATATTGTTGTTTTCCTTTTTGAAAGTAGTTTCCATAATGTGTGGGCACTTCGTATGCTTACCAAACAATCAAAAGAACTGTTATGTATCTAATTAGTTCTGCCACATCATATTATCTTCTGTAGTGCTATCTTCAATACCACCAGCAGGATTTAAATGACATGCTGGTGATGACCCTTCCTTTATTAAGCCAGGAATTCTATAACCCTCGTAAGGACATAGCAAATGTAATTTATATCTTTATATCATCATTTCCTGATCATGACACATAAAGCTGTGTAGCATCATGCAAACTATCTTTTGTAGAATACATCTTTCAAAGTTGCAGTGATGAAACAGCCTGACCTGTGGAAAATATGGCTTCCAGCTTGAGCCCCCCACTCCTCCTTTCAGTTGCCATCTTTCTTTTGTTTACACATAATGTCCGTACTTCTGGGGTTTGCTAGTTTAAAACTCTCGCCAATTTTATGTCTCCTTACAACAAGCTACTCTAGGCATGCTTACAATATGGGAAATACATTGAATGGGTGGAAACTCATCCACCATGAGCAGTTGAAAAAATAGACACATTTGAGCAAATACTTGTGGATTTGCTAAAATCTTTAGCTCAGTAGATCATGCTAGTTGACCCCATTTTGCCCCTTTCTCCAATTTACCCTGTTGCTTTTCTATCCCATCTCATCCCACTCCATTCCTTCCCTGACCCTTCTCAATGTTCACTGTTTTTCCATCTGTAGACAAAGATGTTTACACCTGAAGTAGATTGTAGGTAATCTCTGGGGGTTGATAAAGGGACGGGGTTGAAATTTTTATCTTTTCTCTGAGAAAGTAGGGTGAACTGCATGTTTGTGTTTCACAAAACTGATTCTGTACAACCCCTGCCACTACAATCTGCTACTAGTGGAAACATTTTTGAAGCTTTAAATGTCTGATGTACAATCTTGTCTTTATTGACTGTTGTTCATGTTGCTGCAATGCATGTTTACTCTTGACTATCCATAGCTGCATGTGAATGTCCTAAATTTTTGTAACATGTTTTGAAAAATCATTAGATTATTCTTTGTCTTAATCAACTTCTCCAATTCTTGAAATACAATAATTACTTTCTTAAGAACCAAGCTATTCATTTATTTCATTTCATTCAATTTTATAATTACACATGAGTTTTTTTCTTCCCCTGTTTTATTTTTGAAATCTCTTTTTGCAGGACCAAGTTTCTCTGGTTACCCTGGTAACCTACATTCTTCAAGTTAGTTTTCCTCATAAGTTATTTTGTCTCAACTGTTCTAACTCTTTAGGATTCTTTGATTGGTTTCTCCTTGCCTTCGATTCACGTTCTGTTCACCTAAGTCCAACACCATTTCCATTTCACACAGTTCAAGACAAGGGATTATATATGACATTAAGAATCATTATTCAAAGAGAAATGAACATAAGGTCTAACTATCTCATTCTTTGCTCTTAGCTAACCATTAAGCTTTGGCATAATATATGTGTGTGTAAAGATATATTTATATATACATCTACATTATTATAATATATATAAATATATATGTATATAGTCATTCTAACACTAGAGAATGGTTGTTTGGGAAAATTGCTTGATTTTTTAAATTTTTGTTTAGTAATCTTGCTTCAGAGCATGTCTTGCTTTGAGTGACTAAACTATATGCCTGCTTCTATCACCTTAAAACATCTTTACTATTTACACATTTTATAGCCATTTTAATTGTTATATTTTTTAAAATTTGAATATTAGTACTTGTCTTTCATTATTTTTCAATTTCATCTTTTTTCTACTTTAACAGGTATGGCTAGCCACCCACCAATACCTATTTTGGAACTTGCAGATCACATTGAAAGACTGAAGGCAAATGACAACCTGAAATTTTCCCAAGAATATGAGGTAATGACCCCCAGGTTTCTCAGGGGCTGATTCATTGATAATTTAGATTGACAATATTAATGGGTTGGAATAAACTTCTGGGAGATACAACTTCTGTCTATAAATATAAAACATAAATTAACATAATTCCAAAAGAAATAAGACAAATTTTCAGAAAGTAATACTGAATTCCTTTAAAAAATGACATAGTAAGCTTGTTGAATAGAATAAGATTTCAGTGTAAGTATTTTAGAATTAATTGCTTCATTATTTTATGCCATTATGAATATTTAAAGCAAGTTCTTAACAAGTCAGCATTTTCTCCCAGAAGATATTTTCAATAAGTTAATGTCCGGTTTGGATAGGAAAGGATTTTAAATCTCTTTGAGAGACATTTTGTCCAAATCAGTTCCTTTTATCATTGATATAGAATATAAATAGGTAGGAAAACGAAAAGGGGAGGGTGGAAGGATCCTAGGATGGGAGGAATGTAAAGAAGTGACTCAGGTAACAAGACCATGGTATCCTTTTCTTTTAGTAGCAATTTGAATACTTAAAAATATTTAATTCTTAAACGCCCTTCTAAAATTAAAAAAAAATAAAAATTCAGTATTAACCATTTCAGGAATAAAATTCTAAAATCAATGCCTAACAAAGAATAAGAAGAAATTTCACCAGCATATTAACATGGATAAAACAGTGAATTCAGCTAAATTCAATGCCAAGTAAAATTAGTACCTAAATAATTTGGGCAGAAAAAAATGAAAACTCCTACATGATAATTTTATTTTGTCATATGTGTAGCTTAATTTATAACTCCATAAGAATTTAAGTAATTAATTTAGAATTAGGTTGGTTCACAGAGTAAATACTTGCCTATACTAAGGATTGGTATAGTTATTTTTACCTCACTATTCATTAATTCATAAGCCACACATTTTAGTAGTATCATGGGAAGTTATTATGAAGTACCTTTTAATATCCCATGGATAATCACTCCCAGGATGCACGCAAACACAAAGAGACCATTCTCAGTAGATATGCTGAAGACAATAGGGCCACATCCATTAAATATCATTAATTATTGCTAAAGCACAATAAGTAGGGGAAGCATGCAGAATTCTTACAGATTTTTTCCCTTAATAGCAGTTCCACTCTGGCTCATGCTACTAGGGAAGGTGGAGCTTCATAATTGGATGGTCAGCAGTCTTCCAACCTGCTACCCAATGACTCTCCCATTGGAAAGTATTAGACAATTTGTTTTCTCCATATTTTTTTTCCTCTATAGTCCCATCTAATCTCATCATACATTGAAACTCTGTATTCCTTTTTCTGACTTATTGTTGCCGCCACCACCACCAAATTTGATCCCATTCTGTTCTTGGGGAATCCTGTTAATGGACAAATAATATAAACCCAAAGCTCTTTATGTAATTTTGTTTCTAAGATTCCATTGTATTAAAAAGTAAAAACGAAAGAAAAGAGAAAACCTAAATATTCAGAGAAAATTCTGCTATAGTATGTATAGTTAATATTGCAGTAGACAATAGGCTAAATACTTTTAAATACTGTGGTTTATTTCTGATAATTGTGTCAAGTGAGTAATTAACCAGAGAGCACTTAAGACTTTAAAAGGTCTATATCTTGCCTTGTAATATGAGGTACCTGCTAGGAGAAGAAAGAGTTCCCTGCAACAAACCAGGATGTCAGTATCAGAGAATTCCACAAGTCGGTACAAAGGTCAAGATTAGCCAAAATGAAGAGCTAGGAGCAATTTCAACTGTTTGGAGGGCAAGGGCTTGGAAGTTGTTTTTATATAACCTCAGAAGCTGGCAGGTTTGAAGTTGAGCAAGAACATTATGTTTCTCTTTTCAAGGTGATGTGCTGATCGTCTCCTTGCTTAGCCCATAGTAGCTGCAACATGTTCTTTAATTAGGCACCCTCCAGAATCTACCACCTCGTTACCTGAACTCAGTCTTGTTCAGACTCATGTCTCTTGGCTGCCATAAAGTGATAATCTGTCAGATCTGCCTATTTAGCTTCTGGCCTGAGATTCAAGCAAAGTTGTAACATCATCACCTAAGGCACAGCATATTGACACCTGTTAATTTCACACCCAAGACCAAAAGCATTGTCCTCAATAAAGATAAAATGGACCAATTGTGGCAGAATCTGCAGCTAGATTGGTCAGGAGTTAAGAGACTGGCTATCTTGAAATCCCTGCAGGGGAGGAAGCAATGGAGACTTGAACCCTCCCCCCCCCCACCGCCCTCCAAATTCCAGGATCCCTTATCTGGTTGTTCCCAGAAGAATGCACTTCCTATAAATGGGCAAGTAGCAATAAAGAAACTTCACTGTGCATCGGACACCAATTAAGTAACAGTTTTGGGGGTTTTATTGTGCCCCAGAATTCGCTGCTTGATGTAGCCACCTTAATACACTTAACAATAGAATACAGTTTGCATGAAGTTATTGAAATGGCAATACTTATTATGCCCCATTCTTCAAGCAATTAAGTTCTGAACTGTTACGTTCTTTCTTCCTCAAATGCAAATTATTACTGGGAATAACAGCTGCTAAGACTAGAATACTAGTACTCCTTATAAGCAATAGCACAATGACATTTTTGTCAGCTGGCTCATTTAGCATCATAATAATATTATTATGTTCAATCTTATTACAAAATCTTTTAAATTCCAATATGCAAAACTTTTATTTTAAAATATGGGTAGTTTAACAGCTTATTAACATATATTTATGCTTTCAAGCTTTCAAAATACCTTTCTTATACAATACTTTGAAACGAATGTTTTTGAGACATGTTGTTCCAGGTGACACTGACATCATAACAGAATGCAAATAGATTAGTGCTCTCTATCTTTTAAGTGTGGATGCCTCCTTTGTGTAGGAACAGTTTGATAAAAACTTTAATAAATGTTGCCTTTGGAATGCAGTTTTATTTGACCTTTACATAAATATTTCAGTCCGTAGAGTATAAATATCTAATATCTTAAGCAAGAGACATTTAAATAGCAATTGTATATTTATTTTTACAGTACTTATGTTCAGTTGCTTATCATGTAATGATTCAGTGTTAGATAAGGTCTTACGCTTTGTCTGAAAAATAATCTCATTACTGTCAAAAATGAAAATGCAGTTTTAACATTCACTAAATCATGTTGACTTGAAGGTCATGTTAGGGTTTAAAGTGACACTTAACACAATTAGTCAGAGATTTTATGCCAATTGTATATAATTATTTAGTGTTCACAGTCACAGAGATCATGCAACCTAAACTGCGTATTTCATCAGTCATTTGCTGGTATTCATTTATTTCCTTTATATGAACTTCACAATGGCTATTCTGCATAGTATAAATTTCTAAAGTTATCCACACCTTATTTTGCTGTCTGTTCAAATGCATGTAGAATCAATTGTCTAAACCAGCAGCCCCCAAACTTTTGGGCATCAGGGACCAGTGCCATGGAGAAAGGGTTTTCTGTGGACCAGAGGGAGTGTGGTTTTGCATATTGCTTGCATCCCATGGATGGGGCTTTGGTTGTTTATGCAACACGGTTGCTGGCATGCCAGAGTCTGTGCCGGTCCATGGACTGGAGTTTGGGGATCTCTGGTTTAAAGTCTAAAGATTATCAAATAAGCTTTGATAAAAGAAAATGTGCTATTTTTTGTAAAGCAAAAGTTGCCATGTAACAGAGGCTTTCAGGGTAACCTTAATTTTAAAAAATCCCAGAACCCTGATAAAGAGGCAAAGGTC
Source organism: Pituophis catenifer annectens (assembly GCF_029215685.1). Taxonomy (NCBI): domain Eukaryota; kingdom Metazoa; phylum Chordata; class Lepidosauria; order Squamata; family Colubridae; genus Pituophis; species Pituophis catenifer. The sequence continues at coordinate 223,533,966 of NW_027256882.1, forward strand.
TAGAGATAGAAATTTGGCAATAAAACTAAAAGGGTTGTAATTTATGTAATCAAATGTATGTATTTAAGTAATTTGAATTTTCCAAAAATGGATGCTCCAATTACCAACCAGGAAAGTTCCTTTATTTATTATTTTGAAGTATGAAAAATAAACTGATATTATGAATATAAAATAATATTTCTAATGTACAAAGATTAAAAATTACTTGGAATATTAATATATCACCCAAACAAACAATCAGTGCACAATGACTGGGATTAGATTGTTTTTCCTTAGAAAAATTGCTATGGATACCTTGACCCTCCTTCTTCCTGCTCCTCTTGGTCCTATGGAATTACATCAAGAGTTCCATGAAAAACAGTTTGAAAAACTTTATGTTACAACTTCTTTTGGAATGTCCTTGATGTTTGGAAATTTCTCTTAAATTCTAAAAGAAATTTGACTTTGGGCTAATGCTAGAATTAGAGACATAATTCTTTGAATTATGTCAAGCAAACCAATCTCTAGTTTGCTTGACTGATTCTCAAAATATAAACATAAAGGGAAAATCATAGAAAATTTAAAATAAAATCAATAAGAATAGCACAGTAAAAGTCATACATGAAAATATATCAGCCTCAGGTTAGCTAAAATGAGTTATGACTAAGGTTCTTTGTAACAAATGGAGTATAACATAGACAAGATTAATTGTTCAGTTGGATCTTGATTATGATTAATTTCAGTTGGACCGAAGTCAATAACAAATAAAAATTGTCAGTCATGAATTACTGCATTATCTGCCAAAAAAATACTGCAATATTCACCCAGAGATCATAAAGCAACAAGCTTGTGTGAACCCAAGGCTTTCTATCTGCCATCTAAATTGATAAAAGAAAATGTCATAGCTAGATGTGCTATAACTACAGAGGACATTTTAAAAGAGTTTCTGCTAAATCTGTAGCTGAGGAGGTAATCTCTATAACAGTGTTGTTTAGTGGAAGTAAGAGAGAGAAGGCAAGAAACAAATGGTAATCAGCATCAAAAGTCGATGAGGACCCCAGTTTATTGACACAACTATTGGGGAGAGTTATAGATAGCACTCCGTGCTGCTTGTTAAATTATATCATTATCCTTTCTTGTATGGGAACCATTCATGAAATATTTCCAAAATATTGCTTTTCCCTCTCTGTTCTTGTAGTTAGTAGTAGTTGTTAATAATATTGACCTATATCCCTTTGATTGCCACTTAATAATAGAGGCCAATTCCTCACCTCTGCTCTAGACCAGATAGCCAGCTGCTAGATTTTAGGGCTATATGAAATCTTCCACATACATACATACATACATACATACATACATACATACATACATACATACAGTGTGTGTCTGTGTATGAATTAAATGTCTAACAACCTGCATGTAATTGTACTCTAGGATTTCATAGGCAAATAGAATAAGATAATATAAAAATAGTCACACAATATATACCATTATACATATGTATGTATAATAAAACTAAAGAAGTTGTTTGCAACAAAGAGGAGTACATATGAAGTTCCATCTGTGTGGATTGCAAGGCTTAAGTGACATAGCTAGGCACAGCTTTAGAGTGGTCTGTCAAGTCTCAAGAACTCTCAAGAAGTAACTCATCCTCTTAGTTTTTTAATCGAAATTCGGTTTTTAATTGGGTTGTTTTAAATTCGGGCCAAAATTATTTAATTGTTTTTTAAAATGTTTTTAAATTTTATATGCTATGTTTTATCCTGGCTGTTCACCGCCCTGAGTCCCATAGGAGAAGGGTGGTATAGAAATATAATAAAATAAATAAATAAATAAATAACTCTCTTAACAATTGGAAAAGAGCTGCTTCATAACCAGTACTGGGTGATGTGAAGTTCATTTTATAAGTGAGGGTTTGGGGTAGGTGGGTTTTGTTTGTTTTGTATCTCCAAGTCAGTGTTTACTCCTTTCAGAAGAGGTTTGCTATTGTCTCCCTCCTAGGACTGAGAGGGAGGTATTGGGCAAAGGTCACCCACCCAACTTCTTACCTAAGACAGGACCAGAACTCACAGTCTCCCAATTTTAGCCTGACGCTTTAACCACTGTGCCAAAGTGGTTCTCTCTTTGAAGCATTTATCCAGCCCTAATGCCTAAGCATAGTACTCTATGGACATAGAGATCTACTTTGCACCATCTCTGTTTTATAGCTAACCCTATTTAAGAATTAGGCTTGACATCAGTAAAACTATATATCGTAATTCCTTGGAAATGTATGTTTATTTGAAATTTAACAATACTTCACAAAGTTTTGATTAGTGGATCTGAGTTTTGTTTTTTTCAATTGATCTAGCAAAATTTGCTCAACAGTGTTATGCTGAATTAAAGTATCAGTAGGTGCAGTGTTTGAAGGGAAGAGAGGCAAGGGAAGAGAGGAAGATTGGGAACAGATAAACAGGCAGGATATGCCAGACAGCAATTTGCAGAGAGAAGGAGGGGAGAGAAGGGGCAGCAGTCTTGTCCTACTTTCTAGGGTAAGGTAAATCTTAACTGAATGGACAGTTGAACAAACACAACTTTCCTGCTGCCATTTTCCTAACATTGAAAATTTACTGTCCAATTATTTATAATGAGTTTTTACATGCTTCTGATACAATCACAATCCCAAATATGATCTGAAGCAGATTTTTTTTTTATGATCTTGTATCATACAAAGCACAGCCTTATGTCAAATATGTTCTAAGCATTTGATTTGAGAACACATTGTTTGGAATGGGCATTTTTTGCCGGAAACGGCCATAAACGCAGGTCACTTGCAAAACACCTAAAATAGGATCCAGTGACTGTCAGAACTTCAAATTTGGCTCATAAGTACTGTATTTTTCACTTCATGAGACACACCTGACCATAAGACACACTGAGGTTTAGAGGAAGAAAACAAGACAAAAAAAAATTCAGGCGGAGCCTGAGAGGACCATAGATAGGTGTCCTCTCGTGTGCCAGCTCTGCCTATTGACTCCTACACTGTGGAAAAGAGACAGAAGAGGTGGGCAATGACAAAGTCAGAAGAGGAGGGGTTCAGCATTGTAAAAGGATCCTGCGTCCCGACACACAGACATTTCCACCCATTTGGGGGGGGAATACATCTTACGGAGCAAAAAAAGGTACCTTTTTTGAGGTCCATCATAACTTCAAATGATTACTAAATGACTGGTCATTACTGGGCTGTACAATAATAGTACTGCTTCAGGATAAATTCTTACTTCATTCTTACTTTATTGGCAGCTTGTCTCTGCAAATGTATCTATATATTACAATAGAGTGACAGATCCTTAGGGATCTTTCTGGATATTTATGTTTTCTGGATTTGGGTCTTGATTCTCTTTGTGCTTTTGTTTCAGAATTACATAGCTGCATATATGAATATAGGTATTCATACAGTTAAAATCAGTGACTGGTTAATATATTCCCCATTTTGTTCTCAAATGGACAAATTGCTTTGTACACAAGGTAAGTTCCTTGTGAATATCTGTATGCAAAGGGTGTAACTTACAGATTCCTTTTTCTTCCCAAAAGCTCCCATGTGCCTTTTACTCCACTATGAAAAGAATAAGTGAGTGTACGAACTGGCCCAGAGAGACTGAAACATAAGGAAAAAGTATGCATTAACCTAGCTGCCAAACTGCAGTACATCATTTTAATGACTCTGCTCATCCAGTTTTGAGCTGTCCATTAAGGCAGTTCTTTGCGTTAACATTTAATATTGGTGAAGGTGAAATCATGTTCCTGGCTCTGCACCAAATTGCTGTAACCCTAGTAGATTTACTAAAATTTGTCAGCGTCAATTACTGAATCATCAGATTTGTGATGGATGACATAAATAATTTACTAAGTGAATTAAATTTTGAGGTTTTATTTTGAAGCACTAATTAGCCAACCTAAGCAGTTTAATAACCTAAAGCAGAGTTTTTTAAATAAGTACATCGCTTTCTCCTCAGATCATTTCATGAAACCATTCTAAGCAATAGTTACACATACAGCCCTTCCAATCTGTACTCCATTTTCCCATCAGCTATAAAGGAGACTATTGGTAAAAATGAATTTGGATCTAAAGAAATATGTATACTTCAGGGCATTTTGCCTGAATTCTGTTGCAGGTTTTGTATTCCTGAACAGAATAAGCTGCAATGGAATGGAATGAAATGCAACCTAGCAGGTGGGGAAAATGGCATGAAGTATCCAGTTTCACCTATATAAATTGTATTTTAACCCAAGACATTATCCACAAAAATTCAGCAATGTTCTAGTTGTTTAAAAGATTTTTTCCTCAAAGTAATCCTAAATTAAATCAACTAAAAATAGCAGCCTAAATAGCTAAAGACACTTTTAAAGCACATCGCAAACACACCAAGTGAAATAAGCTTCATTCCCAGATTCCATTGGGCAGCAAGATGTCATGATTAAGAAACAATTAAAATGACAAATAAACAATTGTACTATTGTTCATTTTGTAATTATGATATGGAGTATATGAACACGTTACAGGTACCTATTCATTTCTAAATGGTTTTCTATGAAAAAAAATGTAAGAGTGAAAGAGTAACTTTTCTTTTGAGTTTTAATTACAGAAGCCTCTCAGTAATGGCTATGCAGTATATCATGTCAGGATGACGGATTGAACCTGCTGTATTATTAAATTCCTGAGGAATGCTGTTGAGTATGTTTTCTATAGTTAGGATTTGTACGGCTGCAGTGTATGATTTCAGGGGTTTTTTTTTTTGTTTTTTTTTTAAACAGTCCTTGATAAATAAGATGCTGCTGTAGAAAATGAAATATTGCATCCTTCAGTCAATAGCTGAATGGTCCTACTACTTAAATTGGAATTGATGTGGTTCAGTCATAGGATAAAAGGCAAGAAAGTCCCAAGCTAAGTTCCACAGAATTAGAAAAAAATATTTCTGTAAAACCTTAGGCAGCAAAGTTACTGTATTAGAGAATATTGAATTAGAAAGATCAGCATCTGTCTCAGATAAAACAGTTTTCTATTGTAAATTCCTAACACTTGTTCAAAAGTTATCTATTCTGTATTAGCATCTAGATCTATACCAGTGGTGGGTTTCAAATTTTTTTACTACCGGTTCTGTGGGCGTGGCTTGGTGGGTGTGGCATTGCTTGGTGGGCATGGGAAGGTTACTACAAAATCCCCATTTCCTCCTGATCAGCTGGGACTTGGGAGGCAGAGAATAGATGGGGGCATTTTTACTACCGGTTCTCCGAACTACTCAAAATTTCCGCTACCGGTTCTCCAGAACTGGTCAGAACCTGCTGAAACCTACCTCTGATCTATACCAAACATTTGAAGGGCTATTTTATGAATTGCATTTGTGGGAGAAAGGCATATCTCTTCAAAACCTCAAGGAGTTGAATTTAATTCAGAGCAGTCTATATGTAAAAGTGGAAATAATTTGTTTTTAAAGATTAGGATATAGGACAGAGTTGAATAGTCCATTTGTCATGTGATAGCCATAGTAGGTTCTTGGCCACTCTTACTGGCAAAAACGGAAACTATTTTTCTCTATGATGAATTGGAAAGTTGATGCTTTTGCCTGAGACTGCATTTATATAGACTACAGAATACCAAAAAGCCACACACTAAGTTACCTGCTTCTCCTTCCATTAGCCCCAATGGTTAGTTCTTCACAAGACATCTAACTAATCCAGTATCATTTTGCAATAAGATGGAAGCCTCATTGCTTCCTACATCATCCAGCAATCCTGATAAAAATTAGGGGGGTTTGACTGGTGTGAACAGAAGTTTCTAAAGAAAGAGAGCAAGGATTCCCTACTAGTGGCTAATATGGCTAGCTGTCTGCCATTAACAGTAATGGATAACCAACAATCTATTTTAGAGCTGCTGAAAGAAAAGGGAAGGCCTCATTGTTTCTTCCACACATTGTACATGTTAATCCATACATGCATGAATGCATGCATATATAATGGCTTTCTGTAAAGTCAGCTAATCAGTATGGCCAATATACATACATACATACATACATACATACATACATACATATATATATATATATATATATATATATATATATATATATATATATTTGTAGATTTTCACGGGTAGAGGTATGCAAGTTCTGGTGTATTCAGGTCTTTTCCCGTGTAAAATTGAGAGTATCTTGGGTAATTGGGTTCTTACCTTAGTTCTGGTTGTTATGCTTGAATACGCTTACCTGTTGATGAATGGCCTGCTTGTCTTAGGAGTCTTTTTTGCTTTTTACTCTTGTAAAAGAGAAAAATCTAAAAGGGTAAGATGAGGATTTTACATGAAAACGTTTGTACTCTTGTAGAATATAAATGGTAATGTATTCAGATCACTGCTATCCTTCCTTTCTGTGAATCTTGTTTTTCCAAACCTTTTGAATAAAAATGCTGGATAGAGTAGCAAACATCTGTACATAAATGCAAGAATGATGTGCTGATAACCTTCCTGAAATTTTTAATAGGCCTTAGGCTGATGAATACAGGAATAAATACTGATCCTTTTTATTATTATGTTCACTATGGTCAACCTTGCCAGATTTGTAAGCATGAGAAATACAATCCCCTCTCATAAGTCATCTTTTACTTCCTGATGCTCAAGGCTTAACATAGAAGAAAAAAGAAATTCTGTTGGCAACCTGCCATGATAATGTATTAGTATTCAAGTATTTAGCATTCATGTTTTGCTAATACGCTATGCAGATCTCAAGCAATTGGCAACTTTCCTGAATAGAAAATAGCATCTTATTATGGATTCATCTGAAAGATGAAATTTGCATAGCGATAGCTGACAAAGAGGGTCAAATTATTCATTTTCATTGGTAGTTAATGATTTTCCAGTTCTTCACCATCTATTCACTTTGACATTTACCAACACCCTTATTATTTTGTTCCTTGTATAGTGTGATATGGAGGATATTCTTCTTCTAAAAGTTACTTGCATTTCAGCAGTGTTGAGTGCTGTGGCATTTTCCTAACTCTACGTAAAGCCATTTGCTGATAGTTGTTTAAATAAATGCTGTTCCTTGAAATATTCTCTAAATCGCATAAACCACAACATCAGAGAGAAAAACATATCATAACAATCTCCACAGTTGTAGTAGAGAGAACTTTACTTAGTTCATGACCCCTCTCCCAGGAGTATTCAAGAAACAAGTTCTCTAATTTCACTCTTGTCCTATACTGCAAATCAAGGACCACAGTGCCCGGCTAGATATGTGCACATAACAAATGTTATTTATAAATAGTATCTTAAATTTGGTATACTTTACATCTTGGTTTTATTGTAAAAATTAAGTATAATTTTGGATTAAGTTTCAGACAACAGTTGATTCCTTTGTGAGGCTGGGATATTAAAATGCAATTAAGTTCTTGGAGCTTAAATAGTTTTTCATTTACACTGTTCACGCAATTGGCAGCAAAAATGTTCTTTTTATGCTGTTGAGACAATAGGATGCCTTCTTATTGATGTAGAGACAGCACAGTGCTACAAGTAAATTGTCCATTTCTCCCAATTGTAAGGTTAGAAGTAGAGTTCTGATTGTAAAACTTCATTGGTTTTCCTTGAGGCATAGAAAAACTTTACCTTGGGAAGTGCTCAAAGAAATATGCTGGCTGGTACTTAAGATTGCTATAGAGTAGACTGATGAACTCCAACTATTTGGAGAAGATAATGTAGTGTGAGGCATAGGTGGTATTCAGCAGGTTCTGGCCAGTTCTAGAGAACCGATAGCGGAAATTTTGAGTAGTTTGGAAAACCGGTAGTAAAAATGCCCCCATCTATACCGCCTCTGACTGGCCCAGCCCCCATCTATTCTCTGCCTCCCAAGTCCCAGGCGATCGGGAGGAAATGGGGATTTTGCAGTAACCTTCCCCTGGAGTGGGGACGAAATGAGGATTTTGCAGTAATCTTCCCCTGGAGTGGGGTGGGAATGGAGATTTTACAGTATCCTTTCCATGCCACCCCCACCAAGCCACCCCCACCAAGCCATGCCACACCCACAGAACTGGTAGTAAAAAAATTTGAATCCCACCACTGGTGTGAGGGATTAAGAATGAGTAAACTGGCATAGGTTGTAAACCAAGACTCATGGAGTAGGGGCTGAAGCAGGACCAGTCTCCATAACATTTTTAGATTAACTTCTAATCTTCAACCTCTCAGGCCTAAGCAGAGCTGCTGCTTCCATGTAGAAAAATATAGGACTGGAACTTTGAGATGTATCAGATATCAGGTTTGGGGTTCCTAAGTGTAGTATCTCTCTAGAGAGAACCAACTAAACTGGGGGGGATCAGTTGATGGGTTTTTCTTCTTCCTAAGATTCTACATCTTACAAACAATTTTGGAACTGTTTTTCTAGAACTATAAAACCTTGGGTCATGGCTTCTCTTTTAGCCTGATTGTTCTTACGTCTGGTATAGCACTTACTGATAATTCTTTGAGGGGTGTCAAACTCAATTTCATTGAGGGCTGGGTTCTGTTTTACTTTGGGGAGCCAGGGTGGGTGCATCCAGGGTGGGCATGGCCAGCTCAACATCACTCGTGTCAGGGGCGCCCATGGTGGCCCAAGCATTCTGCCAGCAAAAATGGGCTCCTAAGTTCCGTTTTCGGCTGCAACAGCTTTCTGCAAGCCTCTGCCAATGAAAACAGAGCTCAGGAGGGCTTCCCAAGCGCCGTTTTTGCTGGCAGAGGTACCACCAGCCGGTCTTTTCCTGTTTCCAGGGCCGCCCCATGGGCCAGATCTAAGAACCCCACGGGCCGGATCTGGCCCCCAGCCTTGAGTTTGATACCCCTGCTCTAGCATCTCAGGCTGATTGATTGACCTTGGTTAATTTTTTTCTATTTGATCCCCAGACCTCTATGGGGTTAAACATTCTTCCAAAACTTTTATTTGAAAACTACTGAGGAAATACATGGAGATGAAACTATTCATTAAACAGATAGTTTTGGGTAAACAATGATGTTGATTTCCTTTATCCTCACTAAGTTAAGTTTTCTTTGTTGGCTAGTAGATCTGTTGTATATCCCTGCCTTGCTGCTGTACTGGACTTTATTTGTTTATGTTTCTTTTTTCCTTAAGGCAGTTTTCTAATCCTTTGGTGCCTCATTGTTATTAAATTGAAAATCTTTCTCAGTGTAGAACAGGCAAAATAGTTGCTGTGCTTAGTAATTCAGTTGTAAAACCAATAAAATATCCAGATAATTAGAAGATGCAAAAAATGTGCCCTCCTTCCCATGCAGTGTTTTTACCAAAATTTCCCAAAAGCTTAGAAATGGGAGATGAGAAGATGAAAAGTCATAATAGTGTTGCAAATACTTTTTCAAAGAAATTACAATAGTTCAGGGTGTTACAACTAAATTTTCTGAAGAATTCCAATTGCTATGTTAATGATAGTTTTATTGAACATAGGCTTTCAGAATGAATCTATTAGGAATTTTATTTAAGTGCCCCTCATTTAAATCATTACAGTACTCATTAAAATTATTATCTGTGAGTTATTCATCGGTTATCAATGTTTCACATTATAGAATGTTTCAGCCAATATAATTTTGTTCTTTGTTCCAGGATGATTATTTGGATTGAGGCAATGTAGATTAGTTTTCTCTCCCTAGACGGATCTTTGTTGGAACATAAGGATCCTACCAGCATGCAAGAAAAAGAGAAAGCAATATTATCAATGAATGCACAATATTTTCATGATTTTGCATAAAAGTCAACTTTTATTTTCCAAGACAAGCTTTCATACATTTTTACATAGTTGAAAACTAACAGGAGTTTTGGAAAATAAGTACGGTAACCCATTTACAACTAAAACTAAGCTTCTTGTTAATGATTGAACAGTCCCAGAAACAAATTTTATTATTTTGTAAAACTAGGGTTCTTGTCAGAAAAAGAAAATGGCAAGTTTCAAATCATCCAGAAATGTAGTAATTGTATATCATTTTATCAATGGGAGCAGCATAAAAAGTTATCCAGGGATTTCAATTACTTCTGATGCATAGAGACATTATATGGCACAGTATATGACTATCTTTGTCTAATAGCATAACAGACAAGCAATAGCTCATTAAAAGAACTCTCTAATATTTTAAAATAACAGTTTAGCTATTAGGTTAGATGTTCAGCATTTGATAGGTTGAGGAAGCTGTCGCTAGATACATTTTTCAGTTGTGGGATCAAGGTGCATTGTATACAGAGTTCTGGAGCCTTCACATGATACATGGATAAGACAAGCTCCAATGAAAGACTGTGTGACAGGGTCTTTATATGAATTCTCTTGCAGCCTGCCTGGAAATCAGCAGCAATTGTAGAAAAAGCTAGACTTATAAAACCTTTATATCTCAATCTGTTGAATACAATGTATTTAAATAAAACATTTGCTATGTTGTTATTTTGGACTTGATGCAATTACTGATTTTGAGTATACCTGATAAAATTAGAGGTTCCTATTTTAATGTCAATGTTCATTAACTTAAAAACATGCGAAATATGTCATGATCACAAGACTAATTCTTCAAAAAAGTCTTTTTGGGTATATTGGATTCATTCACTATCAGCTCTTCAAAATGAGGTAGTTACATGTCTTCCTGTGTAACAGATTTAAAACTACTTTAACATAAAATTTGTTCATTTGTCATGGGTCTGCCCTAAGCATTCTTAGTGTGATAGACCAGGTTTTGGTAAGGGAATTAGGATTTCAAGACGTTAATGTGCTGTTAAATTATGGTATATTCCAAAACTTTGAAACTTACGTATGAAGAATTCTGAATTTATTTTGCTAGGATTATTGCTTAAAAGACTGCTTGGTGTACCTTAAAAGGCTCTAGTGCTATGATGGCAAACCTATGACATGTGCACACAGCGCCGTCTGATGGCATGTGAGCCATCGTTCCAGTTCAGCTTTGCTGCACATATATGCGCATCTCCTGCTGGCCAGCTGGTCTTCAGCTCTCTGCTGGGCATGTGCGGGGGCGGGGCGCATGCAGGGGGCATTGCACACATACACAGGTTGGGGGCATGTGTAGGGGGCAGGGGGCATATGCAGAGTCCGTGTGCGCATTGCATTTGGGGGGTTCGGGTGTGCGCTTTGGGCACTCCATCCGGAAAAGGTTAGCCATCACTGCTCTAGTGTATTTGACATCAAAGGTTGGTTTGATGAAATGTATATATTCTCAAATTTTGAATTGGGTCATCAAAACAATAGATTAGACAATATAATTCCATTATAGTGTTAAAGTTTCTTTGGACCATTTAATTTCAATAAAAGATGCTGGCGGGGAAGATAAAATGTGAAAAAACAAAAAAATAATTTTTAGAAAAGATATAGGAAAGAGAATAAGATATTTCCTCATATTGTTTTTAATTTAAATTGCTTTTGTGTGATAGTCAGAGATACAAAGAATAAGCCAGTTGGATACAGTTTTATTTTTAATTATCATTTCAGGATAGAAAGCCACCTCTTAACTCTTAGTAGACTTGTTTATAGCAGGGCTTTAATGAGGCAGAGTTGGACATCATATCTCGGCTAAATCGATCTTCATAAAGATCAATTTAGGCCAACATTTTGGCACCAATAGCTTAAGGATAACTGTAATAATATTGTTTTCTTTTGTACATAAGCTTCTCCAGATTGCTGTCCTGGTCAATTAAGGTTGCCTGGTTAACTAATGGATTGGTTTTGTTTTTGGCTTGTGATGTGAAAGACCATGTCTAAATAGTTAAACATCAATAACATGACCAATTGTTTGTTTGTGTACCCTTGGCCTTTCGACCTTAGATATACAATTGCTGTTTCTGTGGTCACTTCAACCATTCAAACATATACAAAATAACAGAGACATCAACTATCTTTTCACTGAATACAACACTGTGATTAGCATGAAAATAAATACCCCCCCCCCAAAAAAATATGTGAAAATTATGGAATAGAATGATTTGAATCTCATAATTACTGGTAATTTCTCTCCATGCCACTACAGTGTTTTAACAATGTTGAAGAATTTTTGTAATAATCTGGAAACCAAATTAGTTGCATTTACCCCGCAGTGCCCCTAGCCAAAATCTTTCTAGAATACTTATTTAGAATTAATTCCCATTCAGCAAAGGCATTCTCTGTGTTAATTAAAAACTTCCTATTTGTCACGTGGTCCTTTGTAGTGCTTTCTGTTCAACACAGCACTAATCAGTTCTTGTTTTTGAAGATGGAGATAATTAATACTTGTCATTGCATTTTTGCGTAATAAAGGGAAAGACTCCCTTGAGTCAGCCTTGACTCCTGAAGACTACATTCATGTAATTTCTTGCAACCCAAATTGGCTTGCCATAGCCTTCTATTGAGTAATAACTGTTTAAAATGACAAGACAAGATTGAAAAAGCAGCCAGTTTGGTCTTGTGGTTAAGGCACAGTGCTAGAAACCAGGAGATTGTGAGTTCTAGTTCCATTTTAGGCATGAAAGATTTTAGGTGGAGGAAGGAAAATAAGCATGTTCGCTGTCTTGAGTTCATATTCTACAGGGCAAGAGCTGTGAAAGACAAAGGACATATCTTGGGTCCCACTAGATGTCTTTGTTTCAGTTGCAATGCCTAGAACATCCCCCCAAGTCGGATCTGAATATTTTGAGGTTACAATACTTTGAATATCTCAACTTCTAGATTTCCTGTGAGATTTTTTTAATGGGAAAGGTGAATGGTAATTGGCTTTGCTTCAAACCAGCATTCATCCTACATTTGATGCAGATAGAAAACATAAATTTATTTCCATCAGACTTTGCAATTCTTCCCCTAAGTATTTATTTTATTCAGACAAAGAATGCCTGAGTAAACTACTCCATTTAAATTTTGCAGATATACAAAATGCATCATTTTGAGTGTTCTTGAATGGAGCATTTATGTCTTTCAGAGGGCATTTTGTTCCAAATTAGCTTGTTATTTTAATTTCTTCACATTTTGGAGATTTGGAAAGTAGATTTGCCAATAAAACAGCAGGGACAAATTCCATGCCAACTGACATTGGCTGTAGCCAAATAGCAAGAGGAGGTGAGTTGTAAGAGAGAGTGCCTTTTAAGCATGTATTCAGTGAGATTCATTTGAGATTCACTTGTACATAAAGAAATATTGTTTGCCTGGAAGATAAGTTTCCTTTGCTGTTTTCAATGAGGTTTTAAAATGTTTGAGTTCTAATTTAATTCTGCCACTCCTGTGCATGTTATTGTCTATGCCTAGGTCTGTGCCACCCTTTCTTTATTAAGCACTTTGCAAAGTGTAAAAATATATACCGCATGTGCATTCCAGATAACATTGTTAAGCTGTCAAGCTTTGCAAAACGGTGTTGTTTTGTTTATAACTTGAGCTTCAGGCCAACTGTAAATGCAAAAAGTCAGTGGTTTGTATAGGCACTAGCATAAAAACTGTGTTTCACTCTTCCTTCCATTATTATGTATTTTTCTAAATTAAACTTTTAAAAACCATTTTCTTGGCTATGTTTGCATTTTAAGGAAGCGAAAGGGAGGAACAAAGAGCTTGCTACAACTTACTATACTTCATTATGACAGAAAACTTAGAAACCTAAAATGGGAAGAGACCATTGAGAATAACTTCTTGCTCAGTACAGGAATCCAAATTAAATAACTCCCAACAGATGGCTGTCTAGCCTCCATTAAGTGTATCCAGCAGAGAAGAGCCTATCACTTCTCTGTGTAATTGATTCCATTGTCAAAGTACTCTTATTATTAGGAAGTTTTCCTGACTTTCAATCACAATCTGCCTTCTTGTATCTTGCATCCATTATTTTGTTTCCTGCATCTACAATGATGTATTCCAGATCTTGAAGTTATATTTTTCACCATTCTGACATTGTCAGTGGCAATCAAGATCTTCCTTTTTCATAAGAAGTATAAGTAAGTTAGTCATCTTCCTTTGCATTTGATTATTTTTTCCCTAAGTGGAAAAGTTTGCTTTTTAGCTCTTTAATTTGATTTCATTATTTTGAGTTCACTTCTCTTGTTTATCAACATCATTTTGAATTTTATTTCTGACTTTTATAGGATATCATCTATTTCATTCAGTTTTGCATCAGCTGCAGATTTGATGATCATTTTCACCACCTCTTCATCCAAGTAATTAATAAAAATATTGAAGAGGACAGGGCCTTAGGGCATCTCACTTGAGACCTCATGGTTTATCAGGGATTTTTTAACAGTACAATTTGTGAATCCACTTCATTCATACCCCAGTACATACTTACTGGAATTATAAGAGGCTTACAGAATTTTTCACAATTTCCTCAGAGGTTACCCAAACAAGAATGAGACGATTAGTCTGATAAGATTCCTGAACAAACCATGCTGATTTCTGGCAATTGCATTTTTTAAAAAAGATATTCACAAATTAATTGTTTTAGAACTATTGTAGAATCTTTTGATATATTGATATCTGTAACACAGGTAGTCCTCGACTTACGACCACAATTGAGCTCAAAATTTCTGTTGTTAAGTGATACATTTGCTAAGTGAATTTTGACCCATTTTACAAACTTTCTTGCCTCAGTTTTTAAGTGAATCACTGCAATTGATAAGTTAGTAACCCTGTTGTTAATCGAACCTGTCTTGCCCATTGACTTTGCTTGTCCGAAGGTCGTAAAAGGGGGTCACATGACCTTGGGACACAGCAACAGTCATAAATATGAACCAGTTGCCAAGCCTCTGAATTTTGTTCACGTAATCATGGGGATGCTGCAAAGGTCATAACTCTGATAAGCAGTCATAACGGTTATTTTTCAGTGCTGTTGTAACTTTGTACAGTCACTTAATGAACTGTTGATTGAACTACCTATTCTCCTCCTAATTTCTTATTAGAATTGTTTTACTACTGCTTATAGCATGTTATTTTAGCATATGAGCTTCTCCAAAAGTAGAAACTTAACTTTTTCAAATTTTATTTGATCAGAATATATTGCTCCTGAAATATTTTGAGTATGGTTTTTTTTTTTTTTTTCCATTTTTGGTTTTGATTAAAGCAGACCTTTCAGTTCGGTGTGCATATCTGTAGATATGTAGTTAAATATTCATTTTCCCTTTTATATGCTTTAAGGTCCTGACATTTTATTTTACATGATAAAAATTAATAAGATTCTATTATATAATATGTACTTACTGAAATCACTTACTGTAGCATTTTGAGGACAGATAAAACCATTTAAAATTAGATGTCAAATCATATGTTAATTTATGATCTACAGTATGAATTATCATTTTGTTGTTTGTATGTACTCTGAGGGCTTATACTCTGAGACACAAATTCCTTGTGTGTCCATTCACATTTGGTCAATAAAGAATATTCTATATTCTAAAAAAACTAGAAACAGATAGCAGAGGGCATAGTGTTACTATTTTTCATCCTTAAAGTTAAACCAAGTTTAAGTAAATACTTGCTTCTACTATTATGAGGGATATCTAGTTGTAACTAAGGTTTAAAATGCTAATGCAATGTGTTTTATAAGTTCATTAGTTCTATATTGTGTATATGTATATATGTATATGAGCAAGTGTTTCCTTATTCTTGGCATTATTGAGGCTATCTCCTTGTATGCTTTTGGATTTTTCTTAACTCCTATAAAACTTATTTATGTTCCCTGAAGAGCTTTAAATAATATAAATGAAAACATGGGTGATTTAATGACATCAATATTAAGGTTTCTTTCAAAGATACTGTGCCAATATATTTTATTGGAATTAGGAAAATGCTGGATTTTATCCTTAATCAGTGATATAATGCTATTAGATTTTAAATGCAGTCTATCTCCATTATAATAGGGAGGTAAATTCATTATAATACTAAAGGCAGAGAAAAAGTGTATAGTATATCTCAGACTAGAAAGGTGAGTTTTTATTTACAATAACTGTGTTAGTCAAAATGAGGAAGTGTTGGATGAAAGACCAGTCCAAGAAAATGGGCTTCAATATTCTCCAATTTCAACATTAAAATCTTTTGTTATATAGAAAAAATAAGTTTTTATTGTTAGGTAGTAAAATTTAAGAGAATAAGAACTACAGGTATTTTAGCTCTTTCTTCTCACTAAATTAAAACAGCAATATTTTAAAACATTGGTTTGTAATACTGGTCCCATGTATGTAGTCATGTCAAGAACATGGCCATAGCACTGATTTAGTCTGTACTGAAGTTCTTCTGTTATTGTTTGTACCAATCCCTCAGATATCACCCTCTAATATCAGATTTTTCCTGGGCATGGATAAGATTAATTATGAAGCCTATATAACACTTCTGTTCCTTAGCAGGCATATTTTTGTCCATGTGTTCACAAAAATTATCGTCGTCTGACTATATTGATGTAATCTAATCAAAGATAATCAGCAACTTACTGCTTTAGCTTTTATTGTCTATAATAAGCAAATATCTTTGATTTTCCTTTTGGATGATTAACATTGTAATTCTTGTTTACTTGAATTAATTGACAATTATCTTCCAGTAAGTGTATTTAGGATTTTCATAAATATTCTCTGTTTACTAAAAACAGCATGCAAATTACTATTACCTCTTTTGTTCCATTAGATTGAAAATCTATTAAGTGGGAAGGGTAGAGATAAATCACTGAAACCCTTCCCCAGAAAAATAGTAGTTTTTCTATTTTGCATGAGAAATCTTTTTTTTACAGGGAAGGGAAGAAGAGAGATGAGAACCATCCTTTATTATGATGAACTTCTTATAGATCTTGCATTGTGATAGAATGTTCCCAAGCATTAAAATAAAAAATAAATGGAATGTTATGAATTTTGTTGGATTCAGAGATAATTATACTATGCAGGAGTCCCCATAACTGGGCCGTGGACTGGCATCAGTCCACGGACCACCAAGAAATGGGCTTCACAAGTGAGTGAAGCCCTATCTGTGTACGCGTGAGATCCAGGAAACACATGGAAACCCCCTTCTCCCCCGGAACCAGTCCCGGGCACCCAAAAGGTGGGGTGGGGGCACTGGATTATATATTAGATGGAGACAAAGTGAACCAATGCAGCAATAGGTTGGTTTGGTTTGGGTTGGATTAGATTAGATTAGATTAGATCAGATCAGATCAGATTAGATTAACACAGTGCATTTTTTTATACATATCAAGGTTCTTTTTAATGTTCTTATATTAACCCAGTGGGAAACATATCATCCAGATTTACTTGCCTGAGCAAATGGGTTCCAGAGGTCTCTTATGCTAGCTGTTTTACATAAGCATTACTTTTCTTAAACTGGAATCTACTGTTTTGAATGGAATGACTTCAGCATTGACAAAACCTTCCCAAACAGCATCTCTTCTATAGCAGCATTTCCGGTGGCCTAAACATCTGTTCTCTGCATATCTTATTTTTCTCATTTCTCCTTTATAACACACACATAGCTCCAATTTTTTAAAATAAATCAAGCATCTCTTATGCTGTTTGTCTTGTTTCTTCTGAAATCAGTCGAAGTCTGTGCAAGACTAGTGACTAAATGTGAATGTCAGTAAGTATCAGTATGACAAATTATCATGGAATTAGATACATATGCTGTTTTAATCTATATAATACAAGGAAATCTGTTATGAAACATTATTTAAAAAATACGTTAATAACATGTCCTTTTTCCCCATTTCTTTGTTTCCAGTCAATTGACCCAGGTCAGCAATTTACATGGGAACATTCTAACCTGGAAGTGAATAAACCAAAGAACAGATATGCAAACGTCATTGCTTATGATCATTCTCGAGTTCTTCTATCAGCAATAGAAGGTAAGATTTTTTTTAGAAAATTACAGTAGAAACAAAAATAAGTGATAAAATAACATACAAAAAGCCCCAGTCATAAAATAAAAAAGAAAAAGAAATCTGGGATATAAATTAGGGCAACACAAAGCTGTGCTGTTCTATCTCACATGTCATTTCAGTTTGAACCATCACAGTAATCCAAATTTGAGACAGCACTTCAACTCCTATCAAGGCAATATGCATTGAAGGGATCTGTTTGGATTCAGCTAGCTGCTGTTATGTAATAGAATTTGCTCTATGCATGAACAGTACATGTCCAGAAACCTGGGTCACAATTCCTCCTGGGATCAGGGGATTTGTGCAATCATCTTCAGAGCCCTGTGGAGAAATTTGTTGCTTGGATTCATTCTCAGTTTGAACCTATACATGAGGCAGGTCTTTGTGAGATACCTGGGGAGGGCTCTTGCCCAATGATTTGAGAACAGTTTGATCCTGTTGGCCCTGATGGAGAGGGTCCTTGATGCTATCAGTGCTACCTCCTGCCAGTTAGATCCTTGTCCTTCCTGGGAGGTAAAAGCCTCCAGGATGGTGACTAGCTGGTGGATTCAAATAGTTTTGAATATATCACTTTAGGTGATATATTTCTGGAACCTTTTAAGGAGGCCCTGGTTTGTCTCCTGCTTAAACACACCATCGCTTCATTGCTTGGACAACTTCCATCCAGTTTCCAATCTTCCATTTTTAGGGAAGGTTGTGGAAAATGTGGTGGTCTGGCAGCTTCAGAAGGTCTTGGATGAAACATCTGGATTCTTCAGTCAGGATTCAGGCATGGTTATGGGACAGAAACAGCATTGGTCGCACTTGTTGATGACCTCTGGCAAGAGTGGGATAGGATTAGTACAACCATTCTTGTTCTCCTTGATCTCTCAGCAGCCCAAAGGCTGCATTGACCATGGTATATTTTGGGCAAGGTACGGGGGCTGGGGATGGGGATGGGTGGCACAGTTCTGCACTGATTCAGCTCCTTTGCCCAAGACCAGCACCCAATCAATGTTAATAGGGAATGAGAGGTCCTGCCCTCAACCTCTATCTTGCGGTGTGTTACAGGACTCAATACTCTCTCTACTCCTCTTTAATATCTACATGAAGCTGCTGGGTAAGATCATCTGTCACCATGGGTTGAGGTACTCAGCTATATCTATCAGCTCTATCTCTCCACCCCTGGTGATGCTGGGGCTGCCTTCTGATGGTATCTGGAGACTATTGGGGGCTGAATGGGGGACAACAATTTCAATGGAACCCTGGCAAGACCAAATGGCTTTGGTGCATGGAGCTCCAAGATCCAGGACTTTAACATCTTTAGATGTTAGGGTAGATAGGGTTGCATTACCCCAGACAGACCCAGTCCGCAACTTGGGGGTTCTCCTGGGCTCATGACTCCTGCTCAAAGAGCAGTCACGGTTAGAAAAGCCTTTGCACATTTTCATTTTATGCAGCAATTGCTGCCTTTCCTGGATCAGCAGTTCCTACGCTCAGTTACTCTAGTCATCTCATGTTTGGACTATTGCAATGCGCTCTGCATGAGGATATCCTTGAAGAACATTTGGAAGCTACAGCTGATGCAGAATGATAGAGCATGGGCAGTTTTTAGCACTCCTAGAATGAGCCATGTTACACCTCTGCTTTGCAAGCTTTATTGGTTGCCAGTCTGCTTCCAGGTGCAATTCAAGGTTTTGGTCATCACTTTTAAAGCCCTGCATGGCATGGATCCAGACCACTTGAGGAACAATCTCACTCCAATGGGACTGTTCCGTATCTCCTGCTCCGGCAGAGGGAACATACTGCAGATCCCATCAGCCAAGGAATTTCAGCTGGTGGGCTCCACCTGTCATTTCAAAAGAGCCTTAAGACCTGGCTCTGCCAGATGGCTTAGACACCCATCTAGGAGAGTTTCATACTGGAGTGATTGATCAATTAAAACTTAATCCCACCTCCCTATCCCCTGTATATTAGGCTCCCGCCTTTCCAATCTGGTTTTAATGGTTTACAATTGTGAATGATTATATCTGCTGTGTGCCATGATTTTAATGTCTTCTATAATGTTTTATGCTGTAAGCCACGCAGAGTCATTGAGTACCAGATAGGTGGCAAATAAATTTTCTAAACAAATAAAATAAAACTCCTTTTAACATCTGAGTCAGAACAAGGTAAATATCCTGATTTAGGGCTACAAAGAAGAGTAGCGTTGCATAGTGGCTTTTTACTGCAAAATAAGGTTTCTTTATCATCAAAGCACTTTTTTAAAGCACTTTAAATTGAAAATTTCTGTCCAAAATAAATCTTTTTTGGAGGAAGGCAATCTATTAAGGAAATGTACCTAATAACAATCATCTTAGTTAATAATCCTTGTTATTATAATGTATTTTAATCCTTTTTGTACACTTTGAGACACTTTGACAGATAGATTTAGAAAACACATAAATAAATAGTGGTAATGAAATATGATTATATTTATCCTTTATTGTAGCATTCCTCAAAAATGTTTGTTTTCAATGAGAGCCATACTTTTAAAGAGAAGTGGTACAGAGAAAAGTGTTGTGGATGGGTGGATAGGTAGATGGATGGATGGATGGATGGATGGATGGATGGATGGATGGATAGATAGATAGATATAATTACACTGTATATATCAGCGGTGGGATTCAAATTTTTTTACTACCGTCTCTGTGGGTGTGGCTTGGTGTCTTGGCTTGGCTTGGCTTGGCTTGGCTTGGCTTGGCTTGGCTTGGCTTGGCTTGGCTTGGCTTGGCTTGGCTTGGTGGGCGTGGCTTGGTGGGCGAGGCAGGGGAAGGATACTGTAAAATCTCCATTCCCTCCCCACTCCAGGGGAAGGTTACTGCAAAATCCTCATTTCCTCCTATATATATGTATACTTTTTTTCCCCAATGCTGTTAGTGGTTGTAATAAATGAGATTTTTAAAAAGCTATGAAAAGACTGAATATAAGTCATTTGCACAGTTGCATCTTGTTGGATCCTTTAACAAAATATAGTTAGCCGTATCAGGTTTTTAAGTAGAAACTAAGTATGATGTTTAATAAAAGCATTTTATTGTCCCAATTCTTATATTGAACAAGTTGATGGTTTTTTAAAAAAAAAGTTTATTGAGAATTGTAAAAAGAGTGGAAAGAGTAAGAACTAGAAATGTAAAAACTTTTTAGGGTGAATTTAGAGGTAGTAGCCATCCAGGTAGGAATGCTATTACTGTAAGTGGGAATTCAATATTATCCTAATGTTTACCCAATATATATATATTTTTAAAAAAATCAAATAAGCAAACTTTAAGGTAGTATTTAATTTCTGTTTCTGATTATGGTGATGAATGGTAAGTATAAAAATTAAAATGTGCCTCATAAATTTGTTTATAAAGTACAACCTGCCAACCCAATTAACCAGGTGATAGACTTAGGGATATCAACATTACATTCTTATACAGGAAATGATTCTTCAAACACCAGTGTATGTTAAACTCTTGCCACAGATAAAGAATGATGCTTTGGCCATAAGAACAGATTTCATTCACATCAACTGAATAGCACTTTCTGATATATGCTCATGTCAAATCATGCTGTAATAAAAAGAGCATTTTATCTCAAAAACAAGCAGACATAAGACAAAACAGTGTTTGCATTTTTTGATGTAAGCAATTGTCAAGTTACTGTATGCTATACAGAGCCAAGCAAATGGTTTTCTTGAATGAAAATGGCTGATCACATGATCCCAGAATGCTGCACCTATCATAAATAGGTTCAGATCACCAAGTACCCAAATCATGATCACATGACTGCAGGGACACTGCACCATTTATAAGTGTGAGGACTGGTAATTAATCACTTTTTTCAGCACCATCCTAACTTTGAACAGTTTCTAAGCAAACAATCGTAAATGAAGGGTTATCTGTAATTATAGCTATAAGGCTCATTTAACTGATACTTTATCAGTGTCAGTTTTATTCCATATCGAACTCTCAAATCCAAATATTTCATTTGGATTAACTGGTGTTTTCCCTTATCAACTTTTGAATGTCCTGTCCTTGATAAGAGTATCTGCAGTAGCTATAAAAATATTGCAATAGAAGATTGTATCTCAGTTTAGGATTTTCAGGCACATAACTCAGTTTATTATGCTTCCTAAACTGCTTTTCATTTTTGTGGTTTAATAATATCAGTTGTTGATTTATCCAGTTTCCCCTCTATTCGCATCATACAAGTTTACATATAATCCCTTCAATCTGAAAACATGCCCAGTCACATCAGCGATTTCCCAAACTCATCCATAATCCTTCTGTTTATGTAAGTTTTTCCTCACAAAATCCACCTACTTGGAGGATGCCAGGCTAGGAAAGTTGATTTATATTGTTATATATATGTTATATATATATGTTTTTCCTCTAGCCAGGTTTTCCCTACGTAACCAAGGTTTTTCTGCAGCCCCAGCTCAGTAGAATCACATCCACTCGATTCTGGGCTTTTTTCTTTTCTAACAGCTAGCAAGCTCTTCCTGCTAGGTGGGAGACCTATATAGATCCATTTCTAGCTCGTTTGCTTTCATCAGTAGGCCACACCCACACCCACATCTTATGTATCCTCCCTGTAAAGGTATAGTATCTATTTTCTTACTTCTTCGTAGGGTTTATGTGTGTTTTTCCTCTAGCCAGTAGGTGTGGCCTACTGATGAAAGCAAACGAGCTAGAAATGGATCTATGTAGGTCTCCCACCTAGCAGGAAGAGCTTGCTAGCTGTTAGAAAAGAAAAAAGCCCAGAATCGACTGGATGTGATTCTACTGAGCTGGGGCATCTCATTCACAAGTTTCTGGGCCTTTTTTCTGCTGACAAACTGCAACTCTGTGTTGCTCTCTGAGAGACTCAGATAGCTATTTCTGCCTATTAAGGCGTCATCAGTGAGCCACACCCACTTCTCAGATATCCTCCCTGTAAAGGTATAATGTGTCTTTTTTCCTTTTTCGTAGGCTTTTATGTGCATATTCTTTCTAGCCATATATATATATATATATATATATATATATATATATATATATATATATATATATATATATATATATATATATGCAGGAATCCCAAAATAATTTATCATCTTCTCATTTTGTTATTAAGTATTGGTCAGTTACAATTATGGTCCACTTTGAGGGTTGAAAAAGCACTAAGTTTAAGTTTGTTCATACTTCAGTTATTTTTAAAATATTCAGGGCTCTAATTAACTAAGTATTGGTTAGCTAGTTTTTCATTTTATTTTTAAAGTTGCTACACTTGACTTGCTTCTTGCATGGACCTTATCCTGGAAATCTATGTGGTTTGACAATAATTGGTGACTTTTAATCACTCAATCCCACTATCAGTTGTATTAAATTGGAAACCAGATTTCATTTAATATTATGCCTAACCTAATCATAATGACATGCTGAACAGCTTATCATACACCATCCCAAATTAGTTTGCTCCAGATGTAGTGGACTATAGTTGACTATAGCTTTGAGAATCTGTCTTGTTTAAGATTATCCAATGAGACCTGATTGAATAAGTGCTGGATCTCAAACATTCTTGTTTCAAATTCAGAACTTGCGTCACTGGAGGCATCACTATATTACATCCCTTCAGATCAATCTGGTGAGGCATCTAAAATAACTTTTAAAGTTTGCCAGTGAAATTATTCCCATGAGCCATGGTGGAAAGGCAATTTCACCTTCTTTGTGACACCTTTATATATACACCACACTTATCCCAAGGATCTACCAAACTTCTGACACATATATTGAAGTAATTGCAGAAAGAGAGTGTATTCTTCTTGTACCATTGATGGAAGCAAAATTCTTATTAGGCTCCATCCTGAGTTTCCCTGACATATTCTCATTGATACCGTCATTTTGAGATCAATCCGTTTTAGACTCTTTAATTCAATGTCTTGAAAAATAGTTAAATATATTCCATTTTTATTTTTGGATTGTTTTTGGGTGGCCCTTTGTAAGAGTTTTATGTTAAAACTATAAAAGCTCCTTTATATTTTTAAAAATACTATATTTTTTACAAGAACTGGATATAATACTGTCTTTAAAGCCTGGGTTATAACACCATGAATATGTTTTCCAAGCATTAAGATTTTATTGCTAACTTCCAAAGAAACAGTAAACATTCCAAAGATGAAAATATATGTGCTATCTAATATTACATTCATTTCACAGCTGCATTTGTTTTGGTGTAACCATAGAAACGACTAGTTTGATAGAGAAATTTTAAAGAGGAATTTTTCCAATAATTTTAGCCTAGAATGCGTATTTAATTTTATCCTTTTAATGGTAGATTTAGGTCTTTTTTAAAAAAACCTATTTTTCATTAAATATTTCATTAGAACACAGCAGGAATTAACATGAAATAGCGTTGGCTCTAAAAGCTAATTCTGTACCAGCATCAGAATACCAGTATGAGATACGGATAATATAATGTTCTCTGTCTAGCTGAAAATTCATTATCATTCTTGTACTTACCAAGTCAAAAAGAAGCGCATGTTTAGTGATGCTTATTTCTATCAAAATCAGTATAGAATTATAGCTTCTGCACACATCATTATACCGCTCACAAATTATTACAAGAATAAAATGAGTTAATGCCATATATATTCTCCCATGCCCGTTTTAAAGAAAGGATTAAGTATAGATGTCATCAATTTAACAAAATTCCTTTATTTATGTATCTTTTCTTTTTGTCATGCTCCATGATTTTTTATATTCAACTTTGCTTTATACATTCTGTGGCTTCTTGTATAAGCCATTTTGAAATTCCATAACCATTTATTCAGGGGTGGGTTCTAAAATTTTTTACTACCGGGTCTATGGGCGTGGCTTATTTGGTGGGCGTGGCTTGGTGGTCATGTGACTGGGTGGGCGTAGCTGGGTGGTCATATGACGGGTAGGCGTGGCCACCTTGACGTCACTCATCTCAAGGGTTATGGTTAGGGTGCCTGGCCTCTCCTCGCCTCAAAGGCCTCAATGAGATACAATTTCCCTGTCTATTTATTTACTACTACTGAACATCCAAAATATACTATTTAATCCTATGTACATATGCCATATGTGTACATACATATTACATAGTATAGTGTATAGGCACACAAAAAGATACATTATTTACTATATATACTGTATGTGTATGTACACATACACACACCTCTTCTAAAACTATACATATTCAACCTCACTTACTACATTTGGAAAAACACACCCAGAGTCCACTTTCTGCCACACATTTAATTATAATTTCTATCCATTTAGAACATTACACACACCTTCAGATGTTCTTCCCTAACTTGCACATGACTGTTAGAGCCAGGAGAGATTATGGATTGAGTAAAATGTGGTGAAACTCACTTAACAATGCTCTTGCTTAGCAACCAAAATTTTGGGCTCAATTCTGGTCATAAATCAAGGACTATCTCCTTCCTCTGCATGGCAGCCTTGTCCTAGTAAACTCCTTCTCCTTTCTGACAATTTTCATCTCTGTTAGAGGCACCAAAATAATCCAGGCGATGTAAGGTTTCCTGCTGGAGCAGGGGGTTGGACTAGATGGCCTCTAATGTCCCTTCCAGCCCTAGATTGCTGTCCTGTTTCAAAGCGTCTTCTGAAGCCACTTCTAGCGCCAGGGTTTGTGTTCCTTCCTTCCTTCCTCTTCTTTCTTTCTTTCTTTCTTTCTTTCTTTCTTTCTTTCTTTCTTTCTTTCTTTCTTGTCTCTTGCTTCCTCTTTCTTCCTTCCTCTTTCTTTTTCTTTCTTTCTTTTTGCTCTCTCTCCCTTCCTCTCCCTTCTTTCTTTCTCTCTTGTCTCTTCCTTCCTCTCTTTCTTTCTTTCTCTTTCTCTTTTTCTTTCTTTCTTTTTTCTCTCCCTTCCTCTTTCCTTCTTTCTCTTTCTCTTTCTTTCTTTGTCTCTTCCTTCTTCTTTCCTTTCTCTTTCTCTTTCTTTGTTTTTTCTTTGTCTCTTTTTCTTTTTCTTTCTTTTCTCTCTCTTCCTTCATTTCCTTCTTTCTTTCTCTTTCTTTCTTTGTCTCTTTTTTTCTTGTCTCTCCCTTCTTTTTTTTCTCTTTCTCTCATTTTCTGTGTCTCTTTCTCTCTTTCTTTCTTTCTTTCTTTCTTTCTTTCTTTCTTTCTTTCTTTCTTTCTTTCTTTCTTTCTTTCTTTTATTTAATTTTTATACCGCCCTTCTCCCGAAGGACTCAGGGTGGTGAACAGTCAGAATAGCATACATAGAATGTGAAATAAAAATAATTTAAAATAATTAAACCGATTTGGCTCATCAATTAAGATCCTCAGCATAGAATTTAGATAAACTGAAAATTTATGCCAGTCCAGCTTGGTGAAATAGAAAGGTCTTCAAGGCACGACAGAAAGTACGGAGATCTGGGATCATTCATATCCCTGGGGTTATCCTGTTCCATAGGGCAGGTGCCCCCACAGAGAAGGCTCTCCTCCTGGGAACCGACATTGCTTTACTGACGGCACCCTGAGGAGGCCCACTCTGTGGGAGCGTACTGGTTGGTGGGAGGTTATTGGTTGCAGAAGGTTTTTTTTCACTTTCACTCTCTCTCTCCCTCCCTCCTTCAAAGTCTAAGAGAGTGAGACTGGGAGGCCCGACAGAAAATGCCTGGTCGTGGCAGCAGCAGCGGCACCCAAAACAGGAGACTGTGGCAGGCAGAGGCAGGGCAGGAGTCGAAACGGGAGCTTCAGTGCCCCGAAACTGAAACTCCATTTTTTCCTGTGCGGCTTTTGCTGCTGCAGGCATCGGCGGCGGCAAGGAGTCCTGGTACTCCCCGAAACTTTTCCTGCATGGCTTTTGCCACTGAAGGCATCGACGGCGGCGGCAGCAGCAGGGAGTCTCGGAACTCCCTGGGACTTTTCTTGCGCAGCTTTTGCCACGGCAGGCATCAGTGGCGCGGGGGCAGCGGAGGGGCGTCCCAGAGCTCCCGGGAAGTTTTCCTTTGCGGCTTTTGCCACAGCAGGCATCAGCAGCGGCGGAGGGGCATCCGGGAAATCCCGGGCAGTTTTCCCTCTCAGCCCTAGCAAAGCGGCTCCGTCTCCCCAAAGGGCCACCCACCCACCAGCTGACTGGGCCAGGCCTGAAGTGGTGCATCTCCCATCACGGGTTTGATGTCTGACCCGACCTCAGAAGGCAAAGGTGTGGTGGACCGCCGGGAAGGCCGCATGGAAGGCAGGCAAGCATGGCTGGGCCACGGGGGAGTAGGCTGCTAGCTCTCTTCCCCACGGCTGGGCAGCCCCGGCATGCTTGCCTGCCTTCCATGTGACTTTCCCGGTGGTCCCCGTGGCCAGGCCCGCTCGCCCACCTCCCTCACCCACCACCGACTCCTTGTTTAGGCTGCTTACCTTCCGCGGCTGGTCCACAGTCCGGAAGGCAAGCTGACTGTAGTTTTCGGCAGCTCCCAGCCAGCCACAGCTGCTGGAAAGCAGCTGGCAAAAAAGCCTCCGAAAAGGCTTCTTTGCCAGCCGCTTTCTCTGCAGGCCACCAAAACAAACTGGCAGAAAAAGCTGCTGCTGTTGCCATGTTCTTCGCGCATGTGCATCCCATTGGACTTGCAAGGCAATGGAATGCGCATGCATAAAGAACATGGCGGCGATGAACATGGCAGCCAGGGCAAGAGACCGGTAACCAGGGGAACCGGTTGAGGGGTGTGGCCAGCTGGCCACCATTACCGGTTCTGCGACCTTGGCCAAATTTCTGCCAATGGTTCGCACAAACCGGTCTGAACCGGTAGCAACCCACCACTTCATTTATTATTTAAATAGTTTGTTCTCACTATTGTTTTTTTCCCAATGAGTTTTATTCCATTTGTGTATGTGTGCTGACTATTAACTATACTAATCTGTTTACAAATATGGACCTTGTTACAGGCTAATCTCACCATGAAAAACATTTTATGTACATCTAATTTAATTTTCTGCAGCTGAAACTAAATGTGAACGCACCCCCCCCATACTCTCATCATCAATAGTACATTTTGCTCCCTTTTGTGAATTCATCTATTTTCTGAAGATAATTATTTACAAGTGCTATGAAGCTTAATCCTATTAGTTTTAACTCTCTTTTAAAAATTCCCTTAAGTGGCACATTTCTTAGGAAAACATCCCTAAAACAAAGGTTTATGGTTTAATTTGTCTTAAATATGAAGATTGTGCAATACTTAGCCTTTGTCAAGACTTGAAACAATTCCATGATGCAATTTCATTCTGCAAATAAAGTGTGAAGTCTAATTAAAGCTATTTGACAACTTTGTCCACTGAATAAAATAAATGGAATACTGAATACTCTTTTACTTACATTTGTACAGATAAAACATTCGACCTCTTTTGTGTTAAGTATTATACAAGAAGAATGTCGGGTTGTAAAAGCAGTAACAATGAAAGTTCACTAGTATCTGATCGGCATGGGAGTTTTAACCTGCTCTGTCTCTGGCCTAGGCCAGTTCATCCCTCCTTAGACAACTTACTGGCCCTTGTCTCTGGGGATCACAATATTGATGTCAAACATAATGCAGACATAGTCCATTGAAGCCCAGAACTCCTGAACTTAAGTGACCTGCCAGCCTTAGCCTCCAGAGTAGCTGGATTACAGGCTTATGCCATGGCACCTGTTTTATCTAATCCATGCTGTTTTTTGCACTGTTCCTCGTGTTCCACAAAGTGTGCATGAAGGGAGAACCCGCGCCTTGCTGGAGTTCATCCGCGGCCACCCAGGTGTGCACGCCCTCGGCACCGAGCCCCACTTCTTTAACTGGCACTACGAGCGGGGCCTGGAGTGGTACAGGTGAGGCGGCTCAGCGGAGCTTGGGAAGTGGCCACCGCGGGGACCGGGCAGGCAGAGAGCCGCCCAGCAGCCCCTTCCCGTCGTGCCGGGCTGCCCATCCGCGGCGCTCTGCTGGCCATCGGGGCCGGAGCGACAGGACCTCACCCAAATCTTTGTGTGTTTTCTCAAAACATTAAACAAAGTTGGAAAACATGATACAGAATAATACAGTTGGAAAGGGACCTTCTAGTCCAACCCCCTGCTCAAGCATGAGACCCTATATCACTTCAGACAAATTAGTATACATAGATGAAGAATGATGTTTTTGAGGTAACCTTGGTTTCTGGTGGTATGTGGATAAGTTAATAATTTTGTTGACATGATTTTGAAAGTGGGTTGCCATTGCTTTCTTCCTGAGACATCATCTCTTTATGTGGCCCACCATGGATAAAAAAATTGCTGGGACACTATATTCTAATTAATATTTTGCTTTCATTCCACCATGAAGAGCAAAATAAGATGGATCTTAGAAGTGATATTCTCTTTTATCACTGGATGTTTATTGGTTAAACCAATTCACAGCCAGATTTCAGACATTTCATAAGATTGATTTCTCATATGATATGAGAAACTCAAAAGTTATGTACAGCCTCTACTAGATTCTCACAATCCTTAACTCAAGAAAAACGTTTACCCATTAAACTTTTTTCAATTGCATTCTTATAAAAATAACAACAAAGAACCCTGGAAATTAAAATGATGGATATCTGATTACTATATCCAAGTTACTGTTATGCTTGTGATAAAAAGTACCTCACACACATGGCTTTCAGTATCCGCAAATTGGATTCCTAAATGCATGCAATATTTCCCAATAAAGAAGCAATCATATTCCATTTCATCTTTTTCTTCCTTTCTTTGGTAAATTTATATACGTAGTTGCCCATCAAACATATGTGATTCTGGGTAGAGTGCAGTTAAAAACACAAAAACGAAACAGCAAAATAACCGAACATATAACAATAAAAGTTCAGACATTCCGCATAAATTTAATAATCTACATTATATAAAAATTCTGTAACTGATTAAATCGCCCATTTCTCAATTCTACTTATTTTTTTTTTAATCTTATTGTTACTGGGCTAAATTATTTATTAAATATAATATAGATGTTTGGATTTTTTTTCTTTTTTCATAATGAATAATGAAAATGAATGAATTCAAAATATAAAAATTAATCACATTTGCATACCAGTAGGAATGGCTTCAAAAAATATTAGGAGCATCTTATATTAAGCATTGGCAGTATGCTCTTTGCTGAATGATGTTAATACATAAGTTCTCATGGCTAGATGCCAGCTGTCTCATCAACTTGCTAATGCAGGGAAGGATTTTTGTTTTTCCATGTGTACGTTGTTCAGTGATTTATATTTATGTTTTATTTTGAAGTAAATGACGCACCGCAGAACAATACCAGACATTTGTAAATGTACTCATAAGTTATCTAGAAAAAATGTTTCTCTTATAAATGCCCAATACATATCTTCTAGTTGTAATGTACACTAGGTGTATATTTCTCTTGTTGACCTCATTCTTCTTCTCATCTGTTTTTGGAGAAATGTTTTGTCATTTTTGATAGATGGAAGGTTTGTGGCATTTTGCCCGGCTACTGTTATTTTCTGAATCATTAACTCATATTTCCACATTCAGGAAATTCCTGAAAAGCTTTTCTTCACTCCAAAAACTTCGTAAATCCCAAAATCATGGCTTTTGAAAGGCTTAGTGTATACTTTGTAACTAGGTTGCAGGAAATAAAATATAGTGATAGCAAAGATGTATTCTTATTCATCATTTAATGCAAATTCTCCAAAATTGATATTTCCCAAATAGACATGATTATCTATATCTGCACTTCTAATTTTTTTGTGATATAATTTGGCCTTTAACTATAAATTAATAAAATTAAATTATTTTTCAAAATTAACAATGCTATATTTCAAGATATTATCTTAATGAGTATTAATATTATACACATTACTTACTTTTTTATAA
The DNA here is from genome assembly GCF_029215685.1 of Pituophis catenifer annectens. NCBI lineage: Eukaryota > Metazoa > Chordata > Lepidosauria > Squamata > Colubridae > Pituophis > Pituophis catenifer. Next base: position 223,564,648 of record NW_027256882.1, read on the forward strand.
TACCTATGCTACATTTGTCACATAATATAAAATATATCATGCTAAGGAAAAGAAATATGCTAATATAACACATATTAAATGTGTTTATTATAAGAATGATGCAAGAGAATTAACATGTCTTACATGGGTTTTCAAAATAGCAATAACAATAGCACTTATATACTGCTTCATAATGCCTTACAACTCTCTCTAAATTTACAAATTGTATTGCCCCAACAATCTGGGTCCTCATTTTACTGACCTCAGAAGGATGGAAGACTGAGTCAACCTTGAGTCAGTGAAGATAAAACCTCTGGCCGTTGACAGAATTAGCCTGTAATACTGCATTCTAACCACTGCGCCACCATGGCTCAATACTGTAAATAACATGCAGAAAATGCAATAAACTAAGACTTTTTAATTGTTTATTAATTCCATTAAAAAGTTTAAACTGCAGCATTATTGAAATATGTTATAGATTGATTACAATAAATCTATTTATTTATTTATATGAATATATTAAAATTTATATGGCTGCTCACTCAGTTTCAGTGACTCGAGGAACCTTGCAAACAATAAAAACCCAATATAAAAAAAGTAAAAACAGTAATCCCCCACCCCCTGTTCAACCGCATTAAATATGAGCCCTAATGTACTTCAAGCAGGGGTGGGTTCTACCTGCCTTTACTACCAGTTCGCAACAGGGCCGCGTGCGTATGTGCAGAAGCTTCTGCGCATGCAATGAAACATTTTGATGAAATCGGAGTCAGTGGGCGGAGCTTCCCGCCAGTTTTACTACCGGTTCTATAGAACAACTGGGGACAACCCACCACTGGCCTACACTACTGCATACCCAAGAATTATAAGACCCTAATCATACATACAGAATCTTCAAATACCTTCCTTCAACATTTCTCCATTTCATATGTATTTATAATTTAAGAGTTTTTGTGCTGACACATACTTTTCAAAATATTTTGTCTTACGGATACATCAAATGATAGCTCTTACAAAATAAAATGGCAATCTTGTGCACACATATACACATATGCACACACTATATTTAAACTTAAACTGTAGCTGAGAATGAGTTGCTCATTCTTAAAAATAGGTAATGTTTTTATTTATTTATTTATTTTATTTTATTGGATTTCTATACCGCCCTATTCCCGAAGGACTCAGGGAGGTGAACAGCCACAGAATAAAACACATAGATACAAAATTTAAAATAGAATAAAAACGAATTAAATAATTTGGCTGAGACAAATTTAAAATACCCAATAATTTAAAAACAAATTAAAATTTACATTTAAATGGGGAGAAGGTTTAGGCCAGGCCAGCTTGATGAAATAAGAAAGTCTTGAGCGCGCGACGGAAGGTGCGCAGATCCAGGATCCTCCGTATCTCCGGGGGGAACTCGTTCCAGATCGTAGGTGCCCCCACAGAGAAGGCTCTCCCCCTAGGGGCTGCCAGTCGACATTGTTTGGCTGACGGCACCCAGAGGAGCCCCTCTCTATGGGAGCGTACTGGCCAGTGGGAGGCTATTGGTGGTAGCAGGTGGTCCCGTAGATAGATAGATGTTATTAAGTATCTAAGACAGTATTATAACAGCCTACTAAAATCAACATTTACATGGCTTCTCTAAGGTACTTAAGGTACATACAGATCAGTGGTGAAATCCAATTTTTTTTTACTATCGGTTCTGTGGGCGTGGCTTGGTGGGCATAGCGTGGCTTAGTGGGCGTGGCTTGGTGGGCATAGCAGGGGAAGGATACTGCAAAAACTCCATTCCCACCCCACTCCTGGGGGAAGGATATTGCAAAATCTCCATTCCCACCCCACTCTGGGGCCAGCCAGAGGTGGTATTTACTGGTTCTCCGAACTGCTCAAAATTTCTGCTATTGGTTCTCCAGAACTTGTCAGAACCTGCTGGATTTCACCCCTGATACAGATATGCTAGAAAAGAGGACTAGAATGAGAAATAATCTAAGATATTGGTAATTAGAATACAATTCCTTTCATTTATATTGAGTATTTATGATTGTTTTCTTTACCTTTTTTTTTCTTCACTTTTCACTCTAAAAACAGAAAGAATCTATGACCTACAGAAAGGTTATCATTTTTCCCTTAGCATTGAAAACTCCAAATTCTGGTTGCAATTTGTTTCTTATATACTGTAGGTTTTTAAAAAATCCTTATCAATATTCAGTGGCACCAAGTATGATACCGCAGGTCAAAGTGAATTTCATAAATAATCTATACAATTTAAAAATTCTGTCCAAAGTCTGTTGAAATTTAATAGGATCAAAAGAGGTCAGCATTTTACTTCAAAGATACTTTAGTGGAAAATGAGAATTGGGGATATATGAAAAATCTTGTAATGAGATCATTCTGTTGGACTTTTAGATTTTTTTTTCCTTTCTGACTTTCAAGATTTTCTATTTACTTTGACGGCATTATGAGCCAACATTGTCTAAATGTGGCTGTAATATATTTTTTTCTTAGTACAAAATACTGTAACATCACAGAAGATCAATGAAGAAAATTCAATGTTTTTTGGATTTTTTTGGGACTTTCTTCACCATTTTAATAATTAAATCCTATCATTAGGTTTGTGTCTGAGAAAAGTGACATATCTTCATTTCAGTTGCAATCTCAAATTAATTAATCTACTCAATATAAGTTACAACAAACTCATTAAAATATGCAATTTATCTATCCTTAAAGGTTTGACATACAGGTAGTCCTTGAATTACAACAGTTCATTTAGTGACCATTCAAAGTTTCAACAGCAGTGAAAAAAGTGATTTATGACCATTTTTCACACTTATGATCATTGCAGCATCCCTATGGTCATGTGATTTACATTTGGATGCTTGACAGTTGGCTCATATTTATGACAGTTGCAGTGTCCCAGGGTCATGTGATCACCTTTACAACTTTCTGACAAGCAAAGAAAATGGGGAAGCCAGATTCACTTAAACAATCATGTTACTTATTTAACAACTTCAGTGATTCACTTGACAAATGTGGCAAGAAAAGTCGTAAAATGGGGCAAAATTCACTTAACAAATTTATCACTTAACAACATAACTTTTGGGCTCTATAGTGGTCGTAAATTGAGGGCTACCTATATATTAAAATCTTCCTGTTTTTCATTGGTATAACTCCCTATAAATATATAACTTTAATATATTGAATTCCTTGAGTTGACATGTATGTTATATGCCATGTATGTATTCATGCATGCAGTAGATATTTAACATTTTTAGTAATTACTGATGTCTTTCTATGTAAGAAATGTAAAACTATGGAATTACAGAGCAATTAGCCTAAAATTTATCCCTGATAAATGGTTGATTACTTTTATAAATGTCACATTTGGCCTTTGCATAACATACATACACTTAAATTCCACAAAATAGTGCATGAAAAAAGGGGAAAAACATTTTGATTTGGTTTATTATATTATATAAAATATACACAATATTAGAGTCAGTAAATTATTTATTTTTCTGTTACATTACAAAAAGTTGTCTTTTTGGTAGCAACTTTTAGAAGTCACTAGAATCATACTTTTATGCAGGCCTGAAACTATAATATGTACCTCTGACATACAAGAAAAAGGCACTGGTTAGAAAGAGTATCATGTTTGAGCCAAAAGAAGTTTCCCAATTTTTTTTCTAGTTCTTTGAATCAAAATGTCTGTGGAGATGCTCAGTCATTCAGGTCATGGTTGTCGCAAAGATACTTTTTCCAGAAGGACTTTCGTTGTTTTTCCTTGAAGACATTTCGCTTCTCATCCAAGAAGCTTTTTCAGTTCTGACTTCAGAACCTCAGTTCTTCAGGCACCAAACTATGTATGCTTATAAAGGAATTTAGAAATGACATTGGGGAAGGTATGGAAGGGGGTTCTGGAGAAGTGATTATATAGCCCAAGGATTAAAACAAAGGTTAAAAAGAAATTCAAAATAACCTCAACTTAATTTTGTTGGGCAGAGATAAATTTGGACAGGTTGTCAAGATTTTATTATATACTCCGCAACAATATATTAGCATTTCCTAGTTCCTTGTTCTGGCATAAAAATAAAAAATACTATTCATAGTTGAATTAATCATGTCTTTTTTTTCTTCCCTTTTTTTTTAGGAATCCCTGGCAGTGATTATATAAATGCTAACTATATAGATGGTTACAGAAAGCAGAATGCTTACATCGCAACCCAAGGAGCTCTTCCGGAAACCTTTGGAGATTTCTGGAGAATGATGTGGGAGCAAAGGAGTGCCACTGTTGTCATGATGACCAAATTAGAAGAAAGATCAAGGGTAAAGTTTCTTCTTTGTGGTTGATGTAATTCAGTAAGCTTTCTTTTATTTTTTTAAAAAAGTTTCTCACACAGCATGACTGACTAGGGAATTTTGGAACTTTAAGTCCACAAATATTAAAGCTGCCAAGGACAGCCCTGCTTTATAAAGTCTTCTGATTGTAGTTCTGATTGGTTCAGCAATTTTCAAGTTGACAACACTATAAAATGTTCTAAATTTTATTTTCATTCAGTTTACAAACACTGTTCCCATTTTGTTTTGATGCATCAACTGTATCCTCCAGGCAGAAATGGAAACTTTGAAACAGAGTACTGAATTTCATTGAGGTTTTGTGTAGGAGAGGAAAACAACATGAAGTATCTTTGAAGTCTTAGAGCTCTTTTGTCTGTGATAAATCAGTTCCTATAGAAAATGCAGTAACACTGATTTTTAACTACAATCTACATATTTTATTTATTTATTTCGCGTATGGCTGGTCACACACAATATTAAAACACTTCATTTTTACAAGTTAAAATAATTAAAACAATTTAAAAAAAGCAATAAAAAAACCTAAGAGGAAAACAGAAATAACATTTCAGAGTTTAATGTCGAGTTTGGAGATCCAGTCAGTAGCTGTCGTTGTTACGCAGAGGAAGTCCCTAAAATCTCCTGGATACCTTCTGTTAGAGCATTCCCTGATTATATGTTGGATAGTCTGTCGGGGAGCCCTGTAATCACATTGTGCTGAAGGTGTCTTTCCCCATTTATACAAGGAGTCAGCACACACCCCATGAGTCGTTCTAATTCTATTGTATGTCACCCATATGTGTCGGGGTAGATTAAATCCTGGAGGTATACTATTAGGATTAATTTGCTCAGAAATATCTTGGGGGGAATAGCTACTCCATGCTTCCATCCACTTTTGTGTGGTGTTCTGATGATTAGCCAGCAGCTTAAGCACTGTCAAGAGTGGTGGGTTTCTTGACTTTAATCGGCATCTTAAGAGATCAGGAATGCAGCCATGAATGGGTAGAGAGGAATTTAACAGGATCTTACTATATTCCCGAATGAGAGCTTCTTGTTGTCGTAAGTATGGGAAAGTATGTGACTAAAAACTGGTAGCCAGTAACTAGGTGTAGATTTTATGCACCCAGTAATTAGCCTCATCGTATGGTTAAGTTGAACATCAATAAGTCCTGTATGTGAGCTGTTTATCCATACAGGTGCGCAGTATTCCGCTGAAGAGTAGCAAAGCCCAAGGGCTGCACATCGAAGAGTTGGAACTGAAGCTCCCCAAGTTGTTCCGCGTAGTTTTTGTAGAATGTTATTTCTGCTGTTAACCTTGGCAGCCATATTCTGAAAATATTTTTTAAAATACAGAATCCTGTCTAAGGTGACCCCCCAGTTATTTTGCTGTTGCCTCATATGAGAGCAATTTGTTGTTTAGGTATACATTGAGTTCTCTTTTTGCCAATTTGTTGTTAAGGTGAAAACATGATGTAACTGTTTTACTTACGCTTGGGATTAACCTCCATTGGTGGAAGTATGTGCTCAAAGTTGTGAGGTCGGCTGTAAGTACGCCTTCTGTAGCTTCGATGTCCTTGTGGCTATATGCTAATGCCAGGTCATCAGCATAAGAGAACTTTGTTGATAGCGTGGGTGGTATATCGGAAATGTATAAGTTAAATAGAGATGGGGCCAGCACAGAGCCCTGAGGGAGTCCGTTATTCAGGTGTCTTTGCTTACTGATTTTGTCACCCATGATGACTTGAAAGGTCCTTGCTGAAAGCATGTTATTTATTAGGCGGCCCTTAGTCCTACAGGGGACAACGTGGAGGAATTTGCTTAATAGGCCCTCCCTCCATACTGTATCGTATGCTGCTGTGAGATCCACAAATACAACATATGTTTTCAATTTATTCTGATAGCTGCTTTCAATATGGCTTGTAAGACTAAGGACCTGATCAACACAACTCCGATAAGATCTAAACCCAGCCTGTTCAACCGGTATTTGTTCGTTAATTTTCTCTCCAATTCTTTTAAGTATCAATCTTTCCAGTAGTTTATAACAGACACTTAACAGAGCAATGGGGCGATAGTTTTCTGGCTTATTGCTTTCTTTTCCGGGTTTTAATATGCCGATTACTTGGTACTTTTAAATTCTGGAGGGAGCTTACTGGAAATTAGGATATCTGTATAAAATTTTGCCAGCCATTCTCTTGTGCGAGTTCCAGAGTGGATGATAAATTCTGGCATTACTCCATCAAAACCAGGAGATTTTCCAGCTTTGGCATTCTTCAGGGCAGTTTCTATTTCAGCTGCTTGGAAGGGTTGAGCGTATTCCTGGTTAGCCAATCCCAGAGTTTTTAGATGCTTTAGTTCTTTTTTCACTAGTTTAGTATGTTTCTTATCATGGGGTACTCTAGTTAAGTTGACAATTCGAGTTGCTACTTGATCTGGAGTAACCTCTTGTTGTTTACATTGAGCTGGTTGGTCTCCTTCCAGTTTTCTCAGTAGGCTCCATGCCTTCCTGCTTGACTGTTTAAAATCTAATCCAGACGTAGTTTGCTCCCATTTCTGCCTACGCGCCATATCAAGATTATGAAGAAGTTCATCGGCTATCTCAGCATCATCATTCTCTAAAAGTTTTTGGTACGGACTGGTAGCCAGACATCCACGAGGATCAATTTGGCAGCCTTTATAGACACATAATCATGATGTTGATTATGCACTATATACATACATATCCAAACTGAATTCATATTGTAATTCTCAAATATCTATTAGTAATTTAGATTCCATTGTAGGATGATTTTTTTTTAGCAATCTCTGTTTTGTTTTGGTGCAAACAGGCTTTATTTGCTCCAGCATCGGATTTGCTTTCAGCTAGGCAAACATAATTTTGTTTCTTATTCTCAGTTCCAGGAATAAATATAACTTTTATACAGGGGAAAAAAACTCCTATTCAATATAAGAACAAGCATAGCTTATCACATTAGTGCAGACTATTGTGAGACCATTCTCTGAAAGATGTGCTCAAACCACTTCTTGATTCTGCATTTTCAACATAACTTTTTTGTTCTCTCATAGAATACCTGTGCTTTGAGCATAGAGTTGCCATAAGTTCTGAATTTTGAAATTAAATAGCAATATAGGATTTAAATCTATATTGATTTCTAAACGGTGGTTTAGTATTCGCTAAAATATTAGAGTTCTAGTATCTGATAATATGTTTCATAACATGAAAACAAGCTAAGTCAATGTTATAACACTGTTACATAGTTCAAGTGATCCAGCATCTTGGGCCCACTGGATCAGCTAGTTTTGCTTTTGCTTTTTGTTTTCAGCATAATATGAAGTGCAAAGAATTTGACAGGCTATTGTCAAAAGGCTACATACAGTACTAGCCGATGAAGTACAGGCGCAGCTATTTTTCTAGGTGAAGTTGCTGGGAGCCTTGGTAAGAGTCTAGCTTTCCCTGAAAATTACAGAAGTGTCCTTAATTTCAAACATATCTAAATAAATGCTCCTATTGTCTCCTTTGGTAACTGCTTTACTTCCTTTAGCAAGGATGACAGATTGCTTTATCAGGTGATCTTAGCCCAAATATGTCGCCTTAGTAAATTGTTGTTCCTTCATGTGTAGAGTATATAGAAGTTTCTCTCTTTTATAAGCCATGTGTAAACACTCTTAAACATTTTGGTGCTCTGACTTTTACTTTTGCAACTGATTTATTTTTCACAAGATTCGGTAAACATCTTGTTTGTTGGGAATCATATCTTAACGAGTTACTTTGATATGCCAATCTAGTTGGCTCCAGCTGTGTAGGAGATTAGATACTGAACATTCTTAACATGTGGATTTTTATTTTTATTTTTCTGATAGTACAAACGGTGAAAATGAACTGTTGAGCTAAATTAACATTATGCTTATGCAGGTCAACTTCTGCTCATTCAACAGTCCTGCAGAACGTCAGATAGTACCATAACCTTTCACAACAGATTTGGGGAATGTCTTAGGAACCTCTCTAGGCAGTAACGTGATAAGCCTTTACAGCCATTATCCTCCTAATGGAAGGATTCCATTGGATCAAAGCCTAAATTACTATTAAAATAGGAATGACATTTCAGAAAGTCTGTTATTCATCCGTTTGGTATTCTATCCAGCTTGGGAAATAGATGCACCAAAAAAAAAAAAGAAAAGAAAAGAAAAGAAAAGCTTTTTCCTCCACTGGCAGATTTGATAATTACTTGATCTTGAAAGCAAAAGCCGTCTGCTGTGGGACTTCATTTTTCTGTGTTCCATTACATTTTTTGTTTATTTGCTTTCCTGTTGCTCAGTCCTGCAGCTTTGCTTCAGCATTTCTAACCTGTGCTGCATAGATAAAGGGATTTTTTTTTTCCTTGTGGGGGCGGGGAGATTGGAGCATCAGCAGAAATGAACTTAGTTGGCTCATTAGCATGTGTTAGAAGTCTGACTACCTCCAGCTTTGAGAACTTAAATATTCAACAGCTGAGAACATTGAATGAGGTTGTTACAGTGAATTAGTTATTCATTTATTTGTCTATGGGGAAGCTACGGGGCAAGGTGAGCTCTTTTATTTATAACCCTGCTCACTTTATTGTTTTCAATTTAAATGTCATCTCCCAAATCTTACCTGACCTAATCCAGACCTTAGAGAGAAAAAATCAGTCCATTACTTTGCTAACATATGCATAATTTATATCAAAAAGGATTATGCACACGGCCATGCATGGAGGAATATTGATAACATATTTGTTACTTGCATGAGTTTTATTTGTATAAAATGAAAGCAAAATATTAAAGGAAGAATTTAGAGAGTATTAAAAGCAGCCGACAGTCACAGGGCATGAATACATCAAATGATTTGAAGCATTAATATTTGTCTCTTGGTAAGATGCTTTTCTCCAAAATCTCCATGTGTAGTGTTACAGTCGTGGTTAATTTACTTTACTTTGTTTACTCACTCTCATCTCAGATTGTTTCCATGTTATAGTTGTTATGCTATGGAAATAAGGTTGCTATCTACTTTCCCTTATCTGGGAAAGAGATAGTATGGTAAATAAGTGAGTGTCTTCTACCAGGATGAATGGCTCTAGTTCTTTCTCCTTGTTTTCTCCTTCATGGTAATTAATACAATTGTCCTTAGACCAACAAAGCTAAGCTTGAAACTAGATGAGATTGTCTACCTGGAGACTGTTGTGTTCCGCCAGCAGCCTGCGGAGCTGGCAGCGGAATCAGAAAGCAATGAGGCTGAGGAAGAACATGGGCCAATCCTGGAGGCTGGGGAAGGCCCGGATGAGGGCTCTGCGTCAGAGGCAGAGATGGAGCCAAGGCCATCGGGGAGTGATGTGCGGATTTAGGAGCCTCCAGAGGCTGACAGTAGAGAGGCAGAGAAACAGGAGAAGCCTGTTCCTAGTGCATGTATGAGAAGAGCTGCCAGAAGGCAGAAGCAGATAAAGCAGAGAGGACAACTCAGGAGTAGGGCCAAGAGATGATTGGCCCCTTCCATAAGGCTTAAAAGACCAGCAACGGCTCTTGGCCTCTTTGCCGGAAAACAACGTTGAGAGAATTGGTTCTTGTTTCACTGTATTCATTTCTTGTCCACGTCTTCTGCTTCTGAACTTTTGCCAAGAAAAGCCTTTGGCAGTTTGCCTAATTATCCCAAGGTCAGGTGATAAACTGTGGAATGGTGTTTTGAAGAATTTGCTTTAATTTAGTTTGGACTACGCTGAGAATGAGTTAATTCTCAGCTGTTCTAATAAAGTCTGTTTGTTTTTGAACTGTTTGTATTTAATACTAACTACTTGGGCCTGGGTCACAACAGAGACAATATGTCTATAAAGGAAGATTTCTGAACATAAATCTCAGACTAGATAAGCTGCTGCCTACAATGCATTTCTAGTGCATACCAAGAGACAGAAAAAAAAAATAGGTAATGATTTTCTCTGTTGAGGTGTGTCTGACTCTAGGGGCAGTGTTCATCTCTGTTTGCTAGCCAAGGGAGCCAGCATTGTCCAAAGACACTTCCGTGATCATGTGGCCAGCATCACTATTCACTGAGGTGAGATACACGGAATCCTGTTACCTTCCGAACCAGAATGTGTACATAATTTGCCATTTATTGAAGTTGGAAAACGGATTCGTGCCTTTTCCCTTTCTTCCTCTTCCTTTTCATCAAATTGCTGAGAGATCCTAACTTCTTTTACTGCATATGTATGCAAAGTCACTATAGACTATATAGTTTTCAGTAACAGAAATTGGTCTTGAGCACTAACAACTCGGTCTATATGTTGTCCATATATTACATAGTAGCGTATAAAAATAGAGATTGATATTGGATCCTGGGACAGCTAAGTATCTTTTGTGTTCATAAGCATGAATATGTCTTTCAGGTGACTTTCTGTTCCCATTTCAGGCCTTTCAGGCCTCTTTCATTGATACTGCTTTGCCAACAGGATTGGAAAAGTAATTTTCTTATCCTTATGACAATGATGTGAAAAAGAAAAAAGAAAATGCTATTCTATTCCTTCCAGACATCTTCCCACCAAGAGTCCACATAGTGCTAATGATCCTGATCATTAAGTGATGTCTGATAGTCAAAGAGCTTGGCTGTCTTGTTCTCTTTTTAGCCTTATCAATACTGGCAGCAAGATGCTACTCCTTCCAGCCCTTAAAGAATAGAATAATATTTAATTTTGTCCTAGTGCAGTGGAAGCATTCTGCTAATCTGTTTGAACTTTTCATTGGACAGTGCTCTTTCCAATCATGCTTTCACTTCATCTCTCAATATTTCTGTACTGGGCATCAGAGAACACGGAGAAAAAGACAAAGTCCATTTTTGCCATGAAATTGGTTTCATCTTTTTTTGAATCCTTACTGTTTGGATTTGACTTGCATTCAGTATGGCAGGATATTGTGTTTATCCTTTTGTAGATTTAATCTGTTTTCAGTTCACATTGCACATACAGTATATACAGGTCTAGTAATTTACATGAATATTTTTTCTACTTGTGGTGTTGGCCACAAAAATTCTTTGAAAACTAGATTTCTATTAGATGGATGATTTCTAGCAATTGATGCTATATGGTAACAGACTGATCAGTGCATCATATTCATATTCTTAAGTGTGCTTTTAGAACAAGCCCATGTGTGAAGCCAATTTTTTTTCTAACCAGAGGCAGGTTAATCATTTTATACTGTGCATTCCTCAGTGCAACAGAATCCTTACTGTGTGCCAATTGAGAGTCAGGATGGTGCAATTATTTTTAATCTTACATCCATGATGTGCTGCTGTTTTACTGAATAACACTGTAAGTTAATTTTCTACTGTTATTTCTTTACTGATAGTGTAATCTAGTAGTTAATAACCAAGCACTGAAAAGCTTATCAAACGGAATCTTCAAAAGAAAATGTCATGCTAAATGCCAAATACATCAGCAGATATTAAAACTGCATGGAGGTGATTAGTATTGTAAGATCAACAGGTGGCTGAGGCAGATCACAGTTTGAAAATACACTTAAACAGTTTTTTAAAGGGACAGAAGAGTAGCTGAGATCCTGTAGTGCTGGGAGGTCTCTCTAAGGTGCTGAAGAAAAGAAGGCAAATAAAAATCTTACTTCTGTACTGAGTTTTTTTTTTCTTTTAGAATTGAGACTAAATCTTTGTACCAGAAAATTGCCTGTCTTACCCTTGAATGTCAAGGATTATGTTCATCATTTTTTGTGCAAGGTGGGGGAGGGAGGGTTTACATATGGAAATTTCTTTTCTGAGCACAACTGCTGCAAAGTTGGACCATCTTTTGATATTTATAGCTTGCTGGAGTGTGAAGGTTCATGAATATTCTCTAGTAATAAATGTACATATTTGAATTCCTCAGTTCTGCAGAGGTGTCAGCTTTCATTCATATGGGAAAGTAAGTCATTCAACCCCTACTGATTTTATTTCAGCAGGTGGTCATATTTTTTATCAAATGCAGGAAATCCAGAGGAGACTTTTTATGAGATAGTGTCGTTTAGACATTTGGCATATTTGGCAGTTACTTGAATATTTTATTATAATTTGTATAAAATTAAAAGGAACATGCTTTATTTTTATTTCATGATTTGAAATGTAGCTAATAAATTTGATCTCAACTATATGGTTTCTTTGTTAGTATTGGCTGATAAAGTTTATAACTGAATTTCTAAGGACATTTGGACACACATTTATTTTTTTTAGCATTCTGTCTGCTTCTTAAGAGGGAAGGGAGTAAAAAAAGCCCCTTTCCCTGCCATAGCAGAGTAAGGCCAACTATCTCCCAACTTGAGAGATCAAAAGATGCTTTCAAATGAAGTGGCCTTCCTGGAAGGAACACCTGGGGAAAAAATAACCAGAACCATCAGCAGCTGGGCACAGTGAATAATGTAAAAATGGAAGTGGACATGCTAAATTTCAATAAGGTCATCAGATCTATTCCGTAGTGAAAATAAAAATAAGGTCAATTAGAAATAAATTCTGCTTCAGCTGTAACAATAAACCATACTTTTTGTTATAATAACTAAACGTGCCTTATTTTTTTTCAGTGGACACTTACCAGCTAAGGATGACAAAGATAAATTGGGGAAGCATTGTCTTTTATCAGAGGAAGTAGTTTCATGAATGTTCTTTTTCTTAATTCCATTCTTATATAGTTGTGCTGAGACATACCATCTGGACCATGGAATTCCAAGAGTACTCATAAAGCTTCATTAGAGGTCTTGCTTCACTGTAAGAAATCCCCTATAAAACTTATAGTATTCTGACTTGAGTTCCCACTGTCTCACACAACATGCTGAGTGCTGTAAAAGCTATTTCAGTAATGTTCCCCCAATGAACCATACCTTCCTTCTCTCCTTCTGGATGATCTGGATCATTTGCACGACAGCTAGGGGGTCTTTTGGTTCTCTCCTATCTCAACTTAGTATTCTTCTCTTTAGCTGGTTTCCATTTGTTTTCCACTTCTTTACAGTAACATAACATCACTTATTTTATCTTTCATTTTTCCCCTCATACTTGACTTGTTTTTTGCAGGTTAAATGTGATCAGTATTGGCCAAGCAGAGGAACAGAAACATATGGATTGATTCAAGTCACATTGCTGGACACCGTAGAATTGGCAACATACTGTGTTAGAACATTTGCCCTTTATAAGGTATGTTTGTGTTATGTAAGCATTGAGTATCCTTTAATAGAACAAGAGTGTTATCTAAGTTTTGGCAGTATCACAAGCAAGTGTTCAAATTTCTGTATAAAGAGAATTAAAAGTCTTTACACTGATGTTCAAAATGTTGATTTACATAAAGAATGCAATTCAACAGCAAAATTCCTTGAAATAAACTCTTACTTAACAGATGTCCTTAGGGTCAAGAAAATTTCATAAAATTCTTGCTGTTTTAAACCAACTTTACACATATGGAGCATTTCCACCATTAAATCTAAAACACTGTTGTAAAAAAATTCTACACATTATTTTTTGTTCTCCTCTTGACAATCACAGTACATAGCTTCTTTTTCTCCTGTCGTCTTTCCCCCTCAAAAAAAATTAGACAAGCTTCTTTACCTTTTTCTTATATTAAACTTTCTTATATAAAATCATTTTTCATATCTAACTTAACTATAGACAAAAATACTGAATATTAATGCCATGCTTGCGCTAATTCTCATCAAATATTTAATGACTGTGATTAAAAAAAGGTGGATAAAAATAACAGTTTTAGACTAACAATAAATTTGTTTTGCTTGATTTCATGATGATTGCATTCTGGTGTACTGTTTTGGCACTAAAAATAATTTACACTAAGGTTCTTATGTGTTAGAATGGATCGAGTGAGAAGAGAGAAGTTAGACAATTCCAGTTCACTGCATGGCCAGATCATGGCGTTCCAGAACATCCAACACCATTCCTAGCTTTCTTACGACGAGTTAAAACTTGTAATCCTCCTGATGCTGGACCAATGGTCGTACACTGCAGGTAAGAACAGCTTTTGCATCAATAACATTGCCAGATATTATGAAGCTCTCATAAGCCAGCATTTCACAATTTAATATTCTAAATATTTTGATGAATTGCATTTTATATATTTTTCTCCTGTTGCCTGGTAAATTTATTCATTACATATACAAGCCAGAATTGCAGAACAAAAGCAGAGATGAAGCATGAACCTAGGTGGGATGTCATCCATGCATGCACACTTTAGGAATCACTTAGAAACTTCGAGTAATTTTTTACTCTATTTGACGGATTGTGATCTTCTCCTAGAAGTCATCTAATGTATGTTTTCTCTGAAATATATGTATCAGGGTATAGAGGTATAGAGTCCACTCAGGCAAAACCTTTTAGATTTCTGACAAAAGTGATAAGATTACAGGAATGGCATAAGCATATGCAAGTATGCCAACATCCTGAAGCAGATATTGCTTGCTGCAGCATCTTTAGATTTAAAAGATTTGTGATATGATATATGATATGATATATGATTCCAAAAACATTTTTTTCCAAGAAAAAGGTGTTTATTCCAAGCTTTGATTTTTCAAAGACTATTTCCAGGCAACATATTTTTAATTAGATAACTTCCATAGCAGATAAGGAGAATTCTTTAGATACAATATAGTTTGATTACAGCAAAACATCTGGTAAAATATTCTTGACATTATTTTTAAGAATGAGCTAGATGGCATAAGGTAGAAATATAGTTGAATGAAAAAAGAATTTATTACCAAGAGTTAATATTGTGAAAATAGGATGTTTTCAAACATCCTTCATCCTCTTACCTTCAAAGAGAAGTCTGAGGAAAAATGATAGCTTTCTTCAAATAACAAGAGGACTATCACACAATAGTTGATAGTTGAGACCAATCTTTTAGCATCCTAAAATGCTGCACTTAGAGTAAGAAGGAAGATCCCATTTATAATTGGAGAAATACTATTGATTCCCCTAATGAAATGCTCAGGGCAATCACTTATCTAAAAAAATAGTAGGATCCTATTATTGGATAATTAATTTCATTAATAAACGAACAAGAACACTAAATAACCACCAAGCAAGCCATACAACCAACAAACATTTGCAATTTTAAGGAACATAGTAGGAACCCTGAGTACCAGGATTAATATCACACAAAAAATCATTTGAAACTTATGGATATGATTTTGATGAATGGGAGAAAAATGTTTCTGACATATTTACAAAAGTAAGAATGAAGAGTTACATATGATATAGTGGGTCAGTATTGAATGAATTGATTTCGTCATTGGCTCCCAAGCAAACTAAAACTCTAAAGGATATGTGAATGGCCTACTATAATCTGTCTCCTTAAAATAGTTGATTGTGTGGCTCCAATCCAAAGAGTTAGTCATTCTCCAATTCCATTTAAATCAATGGAATTGGTTGGTCGTGATTATCTTCTCCCATAGAGTACAGTGGGTTTTAAGACATAACAAATTTTCTAATGATTGTGACCCATCACAAATTACAATGCCAAACCAAGAGTACAAAAGCAAAAGCAGCTGCAATCTGGCAATTGTCATATGGCCATTTCTACAGGAAACCAAAATTTTAAAACAATGGCATTAATTGCAGAACCCAGTATAATTGCATTTAAATGATTATGTTCTTCTTTGCTTACATCTGATCCAGGCATCTTCTCTTGGCTGCTCAAATGTGCTGATGAAGAGGCTGGAGCAAGTCCCAGTGAGGAAC
This sequence comes from Pituophis catenifer annectens, assembly GCF_029215685.1. Classification (NCBI taxonomy): domain Eukaryota; kingdom Metazoa; phylum Chordata; class Lepidosauria; order Squamata; family Colubridae; genus Pituophis; species Pituophis catenifer. The sequence continues at coordinate 223,580,672 of NW_027256882.1, forward strand.
ATTTAGATATTTTTAGCTCCAGAAAAATAAAGGAAATAAGCCGGCTATATTAGAGGGATGTCCAACAAGCAGAATCCCAAGGGGGTGAAGATTAATAAAAGGAAGCATATTTCAAGTAGAGTAGTGCTCACTAGTATAATCACATTGAGGAGACATAATGATAGTTGTGAGCACTGATTGTTCTAATGAGCAGTCCGATATCAAAAATGGAGACATGCTCTTCTCAGTGTCAATTCATGAGCAACATATGTGAGAAGCTGCTATTGGATGCATGCCCTCTTTATGGGTTTCCAAACTGTGAAAATGATGCTGGCCAAAATAGATGCTTTTATATTTACAGAGAATTTTAATGTTGCCAAAAAAAGTACTTGAGCGTTCAGGTATTATTACTATCAACCAAACAGCTTTAATTACAAATTATTCTATAAATTTTGGCATTTCCAGTTAGTATAAGAACCATTTCCTCAGATTCTCAAATCTAAAAAAATAAAAGTTATATCTTTTTAAAACAATGGTCACAATACAGGGGCCCAAAGGTGCCAAGCTAAAATGCTACCTTGAAATGGCATTTGCACAATCCCAACATTGCAAGATTTTATTTAAAACAGAAATATTAAAAAAATTCCTGAAAGCAGTACAATTAAAAGTAGTAAAACTAGAGAAATGTTGGTGTTCTGATAGGAATTAATTTAGAAAGCATGACATGAGATTGCTCAAGGATAAGATTGCTGGAATTTGCCATTTTGATCTTATTTTTTGTGTAAAAATCATTGTTGATACCTTCTTAATAACAAGTTAATATCTACAATTCAGCTTTGTCTTCTCATACTTGTGCTGATTCTAAATGTTTGCTCATTCTTAACACTATTCTTAACTTTTAGCATTTCTATAATGTTTCTCATTAGCTTTCCTTGATATCACATCTCTCCATCCTCATGTTTCCGTCCTATATGTTTCTTCATATCCTACTTTCTGTTATTGTCATTTTTTATCATGATACTCTTTTCTATTAAGGATTTTTTTTGGCGTCTGCTCATTTCATTTAATATTTATATTTTAATATTTCTTAACTTTAAATAATTGATTCAATTTTTTCCTTCTTATTTTTCAACCCTTTTAAATGTGCTTCTCATGCATTTCACCTTGTTCGTTTGTCCTATTTGTGCTTTTTCCGCTTTATTATTTCTTTACTGTAGAATACCTTGATGCAGGCTACAAAGGAATTTAGATGATCAAGAAACTTTATTTTTGTTGTTATTGTTCAGTGGGAGTGAAATATTTTATGTATAATTTCTTCCATATTTGAATATATGGGCATGATTGTGTTCCTGTTCAAAAATAGCAAAATTGATACCAAGAGCAATGTCAGCAGGCAAGGGAATGGTTCACATGGTTAGGATGCTGGGTTGACAATCTGCATGCTTGCATTCAAAATCTGATTGCTTCTGCATAGCAGGGTAAGTGCATGTCACTCGCTCCAGGTCTCACCAATCCAACAGTTCAAAAGCGGGTAACGGCGAGTAGATAGATGGGTACCACTTCACTGGGAAGCTTAATGGGGACATGAAAGGAGACCCTAACTAGGCATCCTCCAAATTGTTATGACCTAGGCTTACTGAGTCATTACAAGACACAATTAATCCCAAACAAACCTACTTTATTGTAACAGCTGGGAATGAATGTAATTCTCAGCTGAGTCCCAATTAGTTGCAAAACAAGTCCTTTAGAAGAAGGCTTTCAGGATAATCACCAACCTTATCTTCTTTGACACCCTGCCAAAGGCCTTACTTGGCAAAGCCCCACAAAGTTCAGAAACAAACAAGAGACGCTGACTAGAAACAGAGTTAGCAACGTTGCTTTCCTGCAAAAGGCCCCAAGTGCCTTTGTTTCTCTTTTAAGCCTTATGGGAGGGGCCAATCATCTCCTGGCCTTACTCCTGAGTCGTCCCTTTTGCTTTAGCTGCTCTTGCCTTCTGGCAGCTCTGCGCATGCGTGCACTAGGAACAGGCTCCTCCTGTTCCTCTGCCTCTCTGCTGTCCAACTCTGGGGACTCAGGAGTCCGTGCATCACTCCCAAATGGCCCTGGCCCCATCTCTGCCTCCAACACAGAGCCCGCGTCCAGATATTCCCCAGACTCCAGGACTGGCCCATTGTCCTCCTCAGCCTCCTCACTGTCTGACTCCGCTCCCAGCTCCGCAGGCTGCTGGCAGACCACAACACAAATAACGGTGACATCACCAGCTACTCCCTTCAACCTGGAAGCACTTCAGTACTCCCAATCGACAGTGATAGTATTAGGGACAAATTCAGCATTTTGAGAAATAAAATAATAATAATAAAGTAAAAAAAAAAAAGACATTACCAATGAGGATTCAACCTAGTCATTGACTATGGAATATGATTGTATTATGGAAGAGAAGAGGAAGAATTAGATAACTGGGATAGGAAGATAATGAAATTAAATAGATTTGAGCCCCACAATGGAGTATGCATTTTGTTGCAGATCCTATTTATTTTTCTTCATTCTAAAAATTTCAACTGCACAAATTTCTTCGTTTTGAAATATTAAAATCATTTTACAAAATACTGATCCAATACAAACATCTGTATATCTTTTCTGACATACTGCATTTTCTATAGTCTTCATATACTGTCATAACATGAACAACGTACCCTGCAATTCAATCTGTGCTTACCAAGAAGTAAATCTCGCCATTTATGTCTACAAAATATTTAGAATCACCATTAATACTCTGTCCTTTTTTTTTTTTTTTTTTTTTTTTTGATAATTTAGGAATGTTACTGAAGGATGAAATATATAAAAGAATATGGCTTTCAGTCTTACTATAATGGAACTATTTTACAACCTGAATGGCTTCCTGGTGTTTTCGGATCACTTTTCCCAAAATTCTCAGCCTGCACACACTGGTCCCTGAGAACATTACTATGTTTTGTAATTCTACCACATGCAGAAAGCATGTTGAGGAAGGCTGCACTACAATTTCTGTTTCATCAGATATGCAAATGGTTGAGGGTATATCTTTCAATAACACTTGCAAGCTACTCAGTAGAAATTGAATTTGCCTAATTACTATTCAGAAGATCCCTCAGGTTTTCTTGATGGTGAGATCTGTAGCCTAAACTTATTCAGAAAAAAAATTAATTGGTTTCTTGCTTGTTTGTTTGCTCAGTAAGAGACTAAATCAAACAAGTTGCTGAATTTTAAAGCGAAGAGAGTCCAGAATGTTATGGCTTAATGTCACATATTTGTTGAGATCGGTGTGGAATAGTTTTCAGTATAAATTAGTAGAGCAGTTTCTCCTTGTGCATCATATACTGGCAATAGCTAAGTACTAGGATGGGGGCTGGGTTGTTGCTATTAATATCATGCTTTCTGAGACACAGGTTAAATGGCCAATAATTCCATTGGATTGCAACACAGTGATATGCTTTTGGGTCGTTCTAATAATCCTGTATACCTTTGAAAACTATCAGAGTTAAAACAGTTTTCCCATTTTTGTCCCTCCAAGCTGCAAACCCCTTTCTGAGCGCATTAGGAGTCTGAATGATCAATTCAACGAAGGACCTTTATCCTGTCCTCTTCCCTTTTCCATAAAGTGCCTACACATCTGCATCCATAGAAGAATTCCCTTCCTGGATTTGTTTTTACAGATCTTTGATTTCCTCTCATCTTTCTTTTTGTTGTGCTCTATGTCTCCAGCAATTATGTTGTATTGCTCAATGTGTGACTGATTGGTTGCTTGGCCAACAGTATAGTACTTGAAGAAAGGGGCTTTATGTTCCCAGACAAAGGAAGTCATGATTATCCTTCCTAATGCATTTTGAAGCTGCCTTGCATTTCAAAAAGACTGTCTAGGCTAGGGCAAGCATTTCTCAATCTCAACTACTTTAAGATATGTGGACTTCTATTCCAAGAATTGCCCATCCAACCAGCATGCTCTAGTCCCAATACCCAAGCTTCTTTCTATCAAGAAGGAAGGTCTGAATTTGGAATGTAATCATGCTTGGCTGAACACACTTACAATCTCTGTGGACTTGGGTTCCCTACCTAATCAGGAACCCACATTGGGAAGGATTCACAAACCCTTGAGAAACAGTAGTCCATTCAGCCAACCATGGGTAGATGTCATTGTTTCCAACTGCACTGACACAGAGCATCCAATAACATGTTCTTGTGCCTCTCCATCTTCCTACTTTGTATACTTTTTTCTGACGCCTGAAGACTTTGCTGTTTGCATGTGATACATATACTTTCTGATTTCTGGAAAATGGAATGGAAAAGGTAGAGGACTCTGGCTTGAAGAGGAGTTTCCTTCTAAGCATAATTTTCTCCTCATTATTTTTCTGTGAATCAATATAAATTTAGTGAGCTTAGTAAATACTGTGTTAAATTCCAACCCTGACTATTCTTAACCTAACAGAAACACCCCTCTTTAACATAACTGTATCAATGATCTTCATTTCCAGACATTTATCATGTCCTATGAGACCTGTAATTTCCATTGACCTGCACTGTGGTTTGGTTCATTATTTGATCGGCATTCTCAATGAATCACTTTATTCACATGTATTTAGTTAATTTTATTCCTCCCTATGTTTATATATACTCTATAAGGAAAAGGAAGCCTGACTGCTCACAGCTGAGTCTAGTAAAAGAGCAATTATTTTCTATCAGAGCCAACAGCTGTCTATAATGGAATCTGAATTAGAATTATGAGCAAAGAAAAGAATCTAGCCATCTGCAGGAAATGTGAAAATATTTTTATAATCCTAGTAGCTGAGATCTGGACAAGGGTATCCATGAGATTTCCCAGCTGTAACTCAGTGAATTCTCAAATAGCCACAGACACAAAGGATATCAGAATATATATATATATATAGTGTGTTCTGTCTCAAGCCATGCACTCACAAACACAGGCAGGTTATCTCATGTGGACATCCTTTGCCCCTCCCACAACCTTTTGATTTAGAATAGCCCTTCCAGGGAATAAGATTTAAATATCTCCTGCTGCATCTAAAATCTCGAATAATTCCACCTCATATTGCTGTTTCCCATCCACCAAAATCAGTTGGGTATGAAAAGGCATATTACAAGGGACAGAGCAGTTTCTCTTGAACAAGCAGTGACCAGTGAAATTGGATTATCTTCTCTGAAGCAGCAATTACAGACAGCAGCCCATTGGGGTTTCCAACAAACTGTGGAAAAGAATATAGTGGACAATAACACCAAACCTCCCACTGCATTCTTGGCACCCTCTTGCCAACACATGTTTATAGGCAACCTTGATAACATCTAACTCTTCCTTTAAGAGGAGCGGGGCATTCTTGGCTGTGCCTGGCTATGCCAATTGGTCTGGGACCCCGATATGGGCCTGTCATACTGAAAATGAGATAAGTCCATCTTCCTCCCTTCCTTGCCTTCCTTGTTAATTCTTAAGTCAGTTTTATTGTTAATATTTATTGTTTTAATGTTATATCTTGTTGCTTTTATTGGTTGTAACAGCCTAGAGTTGCCTACAGGAAAGATGAGCAGCATATATGTTAAATTGATTGATTGATTGATTGATTGATTGATTGATTGATTGATTGATTCTGTCTGATAGGCTCTAGATCCAGATGGATCTTGACAGATTTAAACACTGGACCCTATCTAACGAAATGAAATTCAGTGTAGAGAAAAGTAAAGTCTTACACTTAGGTAAGAAAAACCAAAAGCACACATATAAACTGGGGGAAACCAGGCTTAATAGCAGTAACTGTGAAAGGGATCTTGGAGTCTTAGTGGACAATCAGCTAAATATGAGCCAGCAGTGTGCAGTGGCAGTGTGCAGCTTAAAAAGCCAATGCAATTAACAGAGGGATACAATCAAGATCAAATGAGGTACTAACACCACTCTATAAAGTTTCACTAAGACCACACCTAGAGTACTGCACCCAGTTTTGGTCACCACACTATAAAAAGACCCCTGATGTTGCCTTTTATCTGGGATCTGGACACTGGGTTTTAAATTGATGATACAGGCACTGTCCAATGAGCAGGTGTTTCTTCTTCTCCCAAAACATCAGCAAAATCTGTATACTTTCCTAGCAAGAGACGAGGTTCAGGCAACAATTAGAAAAGGAAAGGAGTGGGATGCCTTCAAATGGTGCTATTGAGAGGGGAAAGAAATTGTCCCTTGTTCCCCCCAGACAGCTATAACCAGTTTATGCCTGGGACATTCAAAAAAGCTGTTATTTTTGAGTAACAAGATCATTTATTTTCAAGTGCAGAAGAGTCACAAATAGGACTGACTTGAAGTGATTGCCTGTCAGTTGTCTCAGCTAGCAGAGTTTTCTCTAATAAGTGTGTGGGCAATTCAAACTGGTATAGTGTAATTTCATCTATGAAACTAACTGTTACATCAGAGTCTGTGTTCTGTTTCTATGTTTGAGGGATGCACAAGGTAGGAGGGATAATAAAATGCACTTGCCATTGTTGGTCATCCCTAATTGTCTATGGGCCCACATCCTGGAAAGGGAATCTGAAGTTTCACCAAAGTCAAGCCATGGCTAAGTGTTCTAGAAGTTATTTATAGAAAGAGCCCAAATATTCTTCTTTCTTTCTCTACTGCCAACAAGGATCTCTTTATTTTATTTGCTTAGTTTCCATAATATTGGACCCTGAGGAAGTCATAGGATATGGGTAGGGGCAAAGAAAATCTATAAAGCTTCTTCTCCCAATTATTTTCTCCATGTCTCAACTCCCCTAATCACCCATCCATTTACACACAATGCTAAACAGTTATTTCAAATTCTGTGGTGTGACTTGTCTTACTTATTCATCCTTCAGTTCATTGTAAGTCCTTCCCAAAATTGGTTATTTAGGATAAGATTATTCCAGTGCATATCTCTGCCACACAACTGGATTTTTTAAATATATTGCTGAAGCTTAATATACTGCTGTAGCTTATCTTGGCCTCCATGGTGCTAGAAGAGTACAAGATAATTTGTGGAGGTTGTTGGGGTTTAGTTGAATTGCAGTTGGGGCAGTTTGTCCTGTGAGTTATTTTGGATCAAAGTCCAAAGTGACAGGAAGAACAGAACAGCAGCAGAGTGGATAATGAAGGTCACCTTGAAAAACTGCCACAAAGAGTGTTGGAGCTGGCAGCAGGGCCAGATTACACGAGGAACCAATTATTTCCCAAAAATTTTGCCCATTCCATCGGACACGGTAGGCATACTTCAGATCCCCTCTATTAATCTTATGGGACTGAGGAAGGTGTGCCTTCTGTAATACTTTTCCTATGAAACAACCTTCCCTTGATATATAGAGGGCCCAACACTTTTAGCATTCCAAGAGGTTGTTAAAACCTTTTCTCCCAGGCCAGGGTGTTAGCAGACCCCAAAATGTGAGCTTTTGTGAATATTGTTTTGTGCTTTTCTTTTGATTAGGTTGTTTTGAATATATTTGGTTATTTTTTTTTAAAAAAATTATAAACTGGACATAGCAATCCGCTATGCATTTACTAATTTGATGATTTACATTTGTCACCTTATAAGCTTCCTGATTTGCTGTTTGTCTCCAGTCCAATCATCAAAAGCAACTTTAAAAATCTTTATTATAACCCAGCAATACATCATTGCCTTCAGTAAGTGATATGGTCAAGTTGTTGCCCTTTCTTTCAGGAATTAAGAATAAATGAAATCTTGCTCAGATTTAAAATCTTAAAAAATTCTCAGCCTGTCATGCTTTAGAGTGGAATTGATCATTTCTCCTTCCCAATAAGTCTTCTCTGGTAGACCTCCAAGAAAACTAGGTGTGGAGCTAATTGTGGACTCACTCCCAGTTCAGGTAAACCTTATCCCATGAACCTAGCTGTTTCATGGGAAGGTTTGCTATTTGCCTATCCACCTGTTGTTGATGCTGTGATGATCCCTTGTTAACTTGTTCTGAAAACAGCTAAGTATCTTGAGGATCTATTATCATATTCCAGGTCTAGAAGATAAGATACAATACCTCTCTGGTGAGAGAGTAGTCAACAAGTGACTACTACATTCCAGGAATGCTCTTTACTGTTATAGAGTACACAATTTTGAAAGCCTGGGAGAATTTATACCTAACAAAATTAAGCCAGGGTTCTTTCTTATTTCTTAGGTGTGAGTAATCTTTTCTGAAATTTTCCCTTTAGCTAGTTATTCGTTCATTCCATATTCATTACCAAGGCCAGATCTACATCCCTTTGCAAGGGTTCATAAATGTAGCTACCAACTTTGTCTTGTCCACTGATCCCAGCTTTCTTATTTGTTCATATGCATGCATGTAGTTCTTAGAACATGAAGTATACTTAGGATATATAAAAAAAGTATACAGAGTGCATTCACATATATATTTAGTGTGGTTCTGTTGTTTCATGGTTTTTGCCACTAAAGGTATTTCAAGAAATCAGAAAGCCCTAACGAGGCGCTAGTGAGTGAAGCAATCTTCTGTGCTTTGCCTGCTCCCTCCAACTCTCAGCTGTGAAGTTTTTTTTCAGCCCTAATGAGGCACTAGCGAGTGAAGCGATCTCTGTGGTTTGCCTGCTTTTCTCATTGCTTCTCTCTCCAAAGATCAGTTGTGCTTTAGAAGCTGTTTTTTATCCCTAAATGGGATAAAAACCAGCAAACTAATGTGCCGAAGCTGACCAGACTAAGGACGCTAGCCAGATAAATACCTGGTAGGCAGATTTTTTCCCCCTATTTTTCCCCCAAAAAACTAAGCTGCGTCTTATACTCCGGTGCATCTTATACTCCAAAAAATACGGTACTCTCACTGCTGGAACATTTCTCTTTAATTCTAGGTTGCTTATCTCTTTGCTTAGTTTCCAACTGTTGTTTCTTGTCTTGCCTTTCGGTGAGAATCCTCAACTTACAACAGCAATTGGGACCAGAATTGCTGTCATTAAGGGACATAGTCATAAAGCAAAATACAAGATTGTGTCACTTAGTGATGGCAGTTCTACATTCCCAGTTGCCATTAAGCGAAGACTGTAAATCGTTAAGCCAAGGGCCTACAGCTTCTGACTTTTCATTGGCTTCTCTATTTATTTTGCCTGTGGAAAGCTGGCAAGGAAAGTTGGAAAACATGACTGTGGCTCAGTACAATATCATAATTGTAAGCTGAGTAGCTGGATCACAATCACATGACCCCAGGGACATGGCAATGGCTGTGAATTCTGAGTACCAGTTGTGTGTTCTCTCGTTCAGCACCATCATAACTTTGGACAATGTCTGAATTGTGATGGGACCTGAGCACTACCTGTATATGTCAGTCCATCACAAAGATTTTTCATCCCCGCTGCTACCTATAATTTCTAAAAAAATAATTCAGATCTACTATAAACTCCTGTTGTGCATGCATAAGAATAAAAAGTCATCTTAATAAATGCAAAAGTGTAGTTTAAAGGATCATTGTTCAGTTTGATCACATGCATGTAAGCAAGTAAAATAACATTATAAAGGACTAATTATTTAGTATTGTCTTATTCAGGTATTTTGATTCTTAGTTTCTAATTTCACTATGTTCTAATTAGCTATGCAAAGTCTTTTGCTTCTAAACCTGAACAATACCTTTCCTTTTTACTCTCTTTTAAATCTGTAAATAGCTACTAATGATAATCAATTACTTAGAGAAGATTGTGCCTCTGTGCTGCTCAATTCCTTTGTAGATTAGAACTGAAGTTTAGAATGCATGAAAATTACCATCTTCTCCATAAGATACAGCTTTCTTAAGTGATTTTATAACCATTTTATTTATGATTTTGTTAAATGTTATCATGAAAACAGGATTATTTTGTTTCTTGCACATTAAGCCAGTGACTTTTCCAGTGTTCCACATTCCAAACTATAAGGAAAATTTTTAAAATGACAACTCATGAAAACAAGATTTCTCACTCTCTCACACACATAGATAGACCATTTTACAAAGCCTTTCAATTTAACCCATTTTTCCAGCTTAAAACCTAAGAGAAATGCCCTTCTATTCACACAAACACACATGCCATCTTTCTAAAAGAGTAGCTGCTGTGGCTCATGCTGCTTGTTTAATTTAATTATTTACATGTATATATCAGACTTTTTTGGCCACCCATTTCACAAAAAGTGGCTGGGCGGTGTACAACAAGAATATAAACCAATAAACATATTAAGAAGCAATCATTAAAAAGATAAAAAATAACAAGGCATATAGAACATTAGATATTAATTGGGGCACCCTCAAGATCTCAATAGTCCCCTGAGATCCCCAGGCCTGATAACCTAGCTAGGTCTTGAAGGTCTTCCAGAGAATAAGGAGGGATGGAGATAACCTTTGAGGTGTTGAAAATGTCGCATAAAGTGGGCACCACCACCATTTTTCACAGCAGCACTGCCTGTAATTAGGAACTGCCAAGTGTAGTTCCCAGACAGATAGGACCTGCAACATGCCAGATCTGACAGGACAGGCAATTATAATCAGATGAGATAGTCTTCAAATAATCTGGTTTTATGCCATGAAAGACTTGAAAAGTCAAAAACAGGCCAATTCTACAGAAATTGGCCTTGGAAGCAAACTGGAAACCAATCAGCTCAGAGGTATAACCCATGTAGTTCTAGAAACACATATAAGTGCCCGTGTTGTCACATTTTTTATCAGCTAAAGTTTCAAGGGTAACTCCCTATATAGAGTGCATTAGAGTAATCCAGTCAGGAGTTGACTATGAGTGACCATGAGTGGCTGTGAGCAGAGTCCTCTGATCTAGGAATGGGGGCAACATCAGCTATGCAAAATCCTTCCTAGCCACAACAGGTGGCAGTCAAAGAGCAAGAGTTGTGAGTCTGAGAGGATCCCCAGATTACACACTGGGTTTATCTGGGACAGTGCAATCCTATCCATCCCCAAAGATAGTGTAGGCCTAGAACCGGCAGGCCACAAATCCCAGAGTCACTCAATCTTGCCAGGGTTTATCTGGGTTTATTTGAAAATTGTTCCCAATTCAGATGCTCACCCTTCAGACACTGGGATAGGATGCTGGTAGTACTGCTTAATTCACCAAGAGCAGAGATATAATAGTGGGTATTGTCAGTATATTTACTCCATAGTAATGGATTAGCTCCTCTAGCAATAAAGTATTCTTCACTATGTTATAGTATAATATTAAATAATTTATGTTATTCTCATAGATTATGTTGATTAGATCAATTGAGAAACTTTCAAAATGTAACATTGGTCAGGCATCCTTAAAATCAGATCAAATACATAGAAGTGTTGCTCCATCAATCAATTAGACCTTATTCCCTTAAAGACTTGGAACCCCCGAGAAAAAAAGCAATAATAAGGGTAATCTAAGTCAACTGTATGTGAATATTATGAGCTGGGGAGAGCTCTGCTGAAAGTCTTGTAAGTATACATGGCAGTGATGGAACCTGCTGTGTAGGTGCTTACATTTGGTAGTAGGTACAATTATTTCCTCTGAATGTTTAGTATACAATTAGAGTGCAAGTATTAGCATTCCTTTCTGAAGATATTATGAAAAGCAGTAATTAAAGCACATGGTCAACCCTAACTGGTACCTCTCAGAGTCACCTGGAACCACAAGATGGATGGCAAATAAATTTAATAATAATAATTTGTTCTAATATGAATAATGCTTCTGCTGCTGCTTTATCCAATTTAATTTATAGTGTAGAAATATTCTGTCATTTAATATGTATTTTGTACTGCTATAATGACAGCAGTGCAACTTATTCGTCGTATTATTTAGTTGTAGTTATGCTACATTTAGTGTAGCATAAAATAAACAAGAAACAACTCATCATTTCATCTCAGTTCATTCTATTTTGGCCTTTTCTCTATTAAGAGTACGGTTTCTTTAGCTTTTTGTCAGAGGATATTCAGTTTCACACTCCATTGCTTTCACTTGAACCCTTTCTTTTTCATCAATATCATGAAAGGAATAATGCTTTTATTTCACTTATTGGAAGAATAATTATATTAAAAATTATATTGTGCTCTGATTTTATAATAGCAAAATCCATACAAATATTTGTAATAAAGACACACCAGTAGAAGCAAACTATGGCGAGCTTATCCCTTTGTTTGTTATTGAAAGTATTACAGATTTATTTACAAACATTCATTACCTTTCTATTGAATAGCACATCAGTGTGTACAACATAAAACAGATCTAAAGTTGTTCCATAGCAGACACAAGCGAACATAAATCCATTGATTTCATTCAGGTAAATGAAAATCCATGCAAAACCTTTTTTAAAAAAGATTTTGCTCCTAATACATTGCAGTAAAAAAAAAAAAAAATGCTCCTAGCCAACTGCTAGTGTCACAAATGTCTTAATTGCTTGTGCCTGTCTACCAGTGGTGGAATTCAAATTTTTTTACTACCGGTTCTGTGGGCGTGGCTTGGTGGGCGTGGTGTGGCTTGTTGGGCATGGCAGGGGAAGGATACTGCAAAATCTCCATTCCCAGCCCACTCCAGGGGAAGGATACTGCAAGATCTCCATTCCCACCCCCACTCGGGCCAGCCAGAGGTGGTATTTGCCGGTTCTCCGAACTACTCAAAATTTCTGCTACCGGTTCTCCAGAATCTGTTGAATAGCACCCCTACTGTCTATCAGAGAAAAGGTGGAATCAGTCTATGGTGGTTGGTGAGTGGTATGACATTGATTCTTCTCTATGGATTAACTCTCCTGTCTTTATTCTTTCAGTGTTTATAGTTTGTTAGCTAAGCAGGTACAGATCTGGTCTAGGTAAGGCTGGAGAGATACCTGGGTATTCCCCCAGTACGGTCATTTCATTGATGGAAGTTGCACAAGCAATGCGTACTGTCTCTTGAATATGAGACAGACAGTTTAACAATTGTGTGCCCTTCCCAAAGAATAGTACAAGAACTCTTTAAGAAACAAAGAAGACACAATGTTGGAAGCTTGTCAGAGGGAGATCCAACCAGAAAATAAGGAGGACTTTCCTGACAAGGAGAACAATTAATGGAACAGTTGTGTAGGCTCCATTGCTGGAGGCTTTCAAGAAAAGATGTATTCAGGATCATATAAGGACTCCTGCCTTCAGGACTCTTCCAGCCCTATGATTCTATCAGTTCAATGCATTTCACAGCCAGGTTGCTTTCATAGTGATCCTCTTGTTATCTTAAACTGAAAAAGTATGCTAGTTAATACCGCTAACTAGCCCTAAAAAGAAGAGCTAATTCAGGATCTCCATTTGAATATACCCTCCATTTGCTTGGCTGCATATTTGTTTTGCTTTGTTTTGCTTTGTTTTGCTTTGTTTTTTCACATTTTAAAATCGCAATAATCTCTGTTGCGCTGAACTGTTTTGGCAGTACCGTTTAATTAGTCCTATAAACATTTTCATAAATCCAATACCTTTTTATCAGTTTCTTTCTCTTTTATTTTTTGTCACAGTTGCTTTATGTACTTACACCTCATAAATGCCAGAGTCAGTGTATTCAAAACTGCAATATTCAATCAAATTATCCCTTGATATATGTCAAAAATGTTCTAAATGGTTTTGGCCCATATTTTAATATCTTTGCTCTTCCAGATAAATGGTCTGTGAAATCTAGTAATTACAATGACTTCCCTTGCCAGATCACTGAAGTATCAGAGAAGGGTCGGCATTATAACGACAACAAATTAATCAGAAAAGTCCATCTCCAAGCACATTCTCACAATGGCTTCAATATGGAATGGCCCCCAAATGTCTCTTAATGTTCTTTTTCTGCATACTGTTGTTCTATTTCATCATGGGATATTAAACATATTTCAGCTCATAGGACAGGCTCAGATGTGTTTGCAGATATTGAAAACAAATGTTGGAACTGGATGAGTGATAATATTGAAGCAATAACTATGTCCTAGTAGGCATACTTGTTTAATGGTTTGCATAGGGTTTTTTTGGTACAAACTTCGCAATTTCTATTCCTAACATAAATTGAAGGATTTTCCCCCCTCACTGTTGAAGTTTGGAAACAATTTTGTGTCAGTGAAGTAAATTAAGGGAAGCATTACATAAAGTAAAATTAATGACCAAAATACCATATTGTAAAGTTCCTTTTGTTTGAATAAAAAGGAATAGAAGTCAGCAGCAACATGCATTGCCGTAATCCTGAGCTATTTCCAAAAGTGATAAAATGTGCATTATAAGGGACAGAATGAAAATTTTTGTGATTCATAGAACTTTTAATTAGACAATGAAGAATTCTGAGAAATGCAAAATGTCTCCAACAAAAGTTAACTTAACAAATTGCATAGTTTCACAAGCTACTACTTCTATTTCTTTTTTTAAAAATCCATATAAATAACTCCTAGTTATAAATGAACAAGAAAAAAATGGGCCGCTACAGAGAGAATTATTTTTCTAAATGTTGTTACTTGGTTCCTGACTGCATTAGTATAAATAATCCAAATTGGAAGAAATTGTGGTTGTTTTCCATGGAAAATATAGCAGTTGTTAAATACCCTTAACAGTGTAATCCGTATCTTTTAAAAAGATTGGCCATGGATTATTTTCTTCCAAAGTTTTCAAACATAAATGCCAGAAACTTAGTTGCTTTGGATTTTTTCTTATTGCTTTTGAAGATTTTTGTTTAAATCTTTCTCTTTAATACTTGGCAAGCAGGACAAGAAAAAAGCGAGATAACAAAGAGATTTCTTATCAGCTGTCCTGCTCCTGTTAGCTTTTTGGTTGCCTGCTATAGAAATGGGAAGAAGGAGGAGAATTGACTGTTTTGTCATTATTATCATGCAAGAATCTCTGTTCCTAAAGATGAACTTCCCTTTTCTATATTACAGAGAACAAATCCTTCAGTTTGTTCCTTTAAATCATGCATACCCTGTCAGAGCTGGTAGATGGAAAATAAATAACTTAAGAAGCTAGATGAATGAAAGCTAACTGAAAAGGGGTTTCTGTGCTTAGAAATTTTATTTGAATCCACACAAAAAGAGAAAGATGGCTAATTAATCCACACATTTAATTGAGTAATTATTGTTTGATGCCACTTCTGATGAAATCTAAGCACTTAGAACATTTTTTATAGTTTGGAATGACTTCAATAATAAGTAATTAATTGAAATTGATTGTGTTGGATTTCTAGCTTCTAGAAATGAGTCATGGATATTTATATTTATATTTAACATTTTTTTTTATCCTACCTTCATTACTTTAAGCAACACAATGCAGCAAACATACATAATACACCTTCCTCCTATTTTCTCCACATTGATAACCTGTGAGTTTGGACTGAGAGAGAGAGTGAGTGACTGGCCAGATGGGTGAAGTCATCCATCTGGCTTCCATGCTTAAGGTCTCACAGTCTCCTTTAACTGCTATATCCAACTTCATCTATATAAAAGAATCTATACTATATTCATTTAGTTCATTTAGTGACTGCTCGAAGTGACAACATCACGGAAAAGAATGACTTATGGCCGTTTTTCATACTTACAACCAGGGATGAAATGCTACCGGTTCGGACCGGTTCGGTCGAACCAGTAGCGATGGCGGCGGGTGGTTCGGAGAACTGGTAGCGATGGCAGTGCAAGGCTCCACCCACCCACCTGGTCGTCGTTACTTCCTGGTTTTAACCAGGAAAAATTGGCATGGCAACTGCTTCCCTGTGATGAGATTGTATTACAATTTCATTCATCTGATAATTCAAATGAATATTAAAATCTTGTGTTCTGTTCAGGGCATGTGCCTAAAGATATGAGAAAAAGGAATTGATTTCAGGATGGAGCTGGTCTGTGTTTACAGACAATTGCTCCATCCCTGGTCTGGACCATCTGCCTAGCAGCCTCCCCACCACTCCTCCTGTCTCCAAACTCCGACATAGTATTGGGAAGAGAGTAGAGGTAGTCCTCATTTAATTACCACAATTGAAACTGGCAATTCATTCGTTAAGCAAAGCAGTTCCTAAGAGCAATCACAACTGTGCTTCTATTCTTACTTTAGCTTTGCTTTATCAACTTGCAAAAGTCATAAAGGCAAGCATTGGTCATATAAAGTGCCTGAGTGGCGCAGGAGCCTGAGTGGCGCAGCAGATTAATGCTACTGTTAAAGGTAGTATTTAGCATTTAGCTTCCAGCTGCCTGCAATTACTGCGAGTTCAGTTCTCACCAGGCTCAAGACTGACTCAGCCTTCCATCCTTTCTAAGATAGGTAAAATGAGGACCCGGTTTGTGGGGGCAATAAGCTGACTTTGTATAAAATATACAAAAGTATGAAGGCTATTGCTTAACGCCTTGTAAGCCGCCCTGAGTCTCCGGAGAAGGGCGGCATATAAATCAAAATTTAAATTTAAAAATTTAAAAATTTAAAAAAGTTCATTATTCATCCCTGTTGTAACTGTAAATGGTTGCTAAATGAGGCAGCGGCTAAACAAGGACTACCTGTACTAGTTGCATTTCAATGAGGACTTTATTGGGGTTCATGATCATGGGAAGTACAGTCAAGAATCCTGGATACGTTTTTTTTTCCCCAGATAGAATTCAGGGACAATATCACAATTGTGTGCACAATTCCAGGCCTTCATGCAAATGCCTGATCAGGTCAGGGAAGAACAAGCATCTTATCATGAGAAACTCTTTTCCAGATTTCTGAAGTAATCTGGAACCAGAATCTTAAATTCCAGCTTCTGCTCCTGAACTGCCTTGCTGGTGTTGCTGGTTCTGTTGATGGTTGTCATGACAATATGACAAGATATACCATGAATTGAAATATTCTCAGTCTTTATGTGCCTTTTCTGAGTTGGCTTCTTTCTTTCTTTCTTTCTTTTTATTCCAGCGCTGGAGTTGGCAGGACCGGCTGTTTCATTGTAATAGATGCCATGCTAGAGAGAATAAAACATGAAAAGACTGTAGATATTTATGGCCATGTAACTCTAATGAGAGCCCAGAGAAATTACATGGTTCAAACAGAGGACCAATACATCTTTATCCATGATGCACTGCTTGAAGCAGTGACTTGTGGAAATACCGAAGTGCCAGCCAGAAACCTGTATGCATATATTCAGAAGCTGACACAGATAGAAACAGGAGAGAATGTCACAGGAATGGAATTGGAATTTAAGGTATTTTGTCTCCACATTTTTTCATGATACATTCTGCATTAGGGAAAATCAACAGCAAACTGTTCTAGGATTAATGCAGCTGCTTTTATAGATTTAACCAGAAGATCTGATTTGTATCTGGTGGAATGCCATACAGAGGCTATTCTAATATGTGTTTATTAAAAAAAATGGTGCCCCATTTTTTTATTATTATCAAAAGCAATCCCAAAGTCTTCTTTGTCTCTTGCAGCGGCTAGCCAGCTCTAAAGCTCATACTTCAAGATTTATCAGTGCCAATCTTCCATGTAATAAATTTAAAAACCGCCTTGTTAATATTATGCCATATGAATCCACAAGGATATGTTTGCAACCTATCAGAGGAGTAGAAGGCTCTGATTATATCAATGCCAGTTTTATCGATGGATACAGGTACTGAACCAGTTTTTGTGATGTAAAAAAGTACTAGTTACATATGTTGTAGTGGTCATAAATATAATTTGCCATTATGCCAAGTGTCATTTTAGCTCTTTTCAGATTCTTATGGTAATCAGTCCAGCACTACAGTTCCTGCCCCTAACTTTCCCCTAATCGCTAACCACATTGCTATTGTTTGTTTTGCTAGCTCATGTCTCTTTCTCAGAGTCATAGCATAACATATGGATTTACCTGTAATTATAAATTTAAATAACAATCTACAGAAGTTTCATTTAACTCAGATCCCAATTCCAGAATTTCTCCTGTAAAACAGAAAGCAAATGACTTGAGGATAAATTCATTAGAGGGTCACCTAAGATATTATGTAACTATTGAGTATAAGGATCAAATGTTGTTTGTAATAAAGGCCTGTCGCAGAAAACCACTGTCCCCCTTTGTCTTAGCCATCTTAAAAATATAAATTAGCCTGTTCCATTTTCATCTTTGTGATTTGACTTCAGAACTTTTGCTATAGTTCTTGAATCACTGAAAGAGTTAACAAAGAATTGCTTTGGAGCTATAAGTCATTGGCTCAATAGAGTGTGTGACAGTCAGCCTTCAGTGTAAAAATGGAACTGTACCACTAAGTGTTTCCTAAGTGCTTTTTTGTGACACACAAAATTGAGCTATTAGAGTTGCATTAAATTTTAAATAAGATAAAGGCATAAATCACAATATTAAGAGAACAATTTCCTAGACAAACTTCCTAAAATAAAATAGCTCTATGGTTGGATTAAATAACATTTAATATGTTTTAATATTCTTACCGTTAATAATTTACAGCCATATGTTTGTTAGAATGATGTTTCAGTAGAATGTTTATATGCAGCAAGAGAGCCTGCTGTCTTTTGATTGATAAATATTATTTTTTTGCATTTTACATTTAGGCAGCAAAAAGCCTATGTAGCTACACAGGGACCTTTGGCAGAAACAACAGAAGATTTCTGGAGAATGCTTTGGGAGCACAATTCAACCATTGTAGTCATGCTTACTAAGCTACGAGAAATGGGCAGAGTAAGTTTTTATGTATTTTTTTACATTCTAGAAAAAGAATGTCAGAAATTACGTTAATATAGGAAGAACAAGCAATTCTCCCAGCTACTTCTATTTGGATCTATTTGTATTAATGTAGTTGGTAATTAGAAGAAGCGTGGTGGCGTAATGGTTAGAATGCAGTATTGTCAGGCTAATTCTGCCGACTGCCAAGAGTTCAATTCTGACCAGCTCAAGGTTGACTCAGCCTTCCAGCCTTCTTTCTGAGGTCGATAAAATGAGGACCTAGATTATTGGGGGCAATATGCTGATTTTGTGAACTGCTTAGAGAGAGCTGTAAAGCATTATGGAGTGGTATATAAGTCTAAATGCTATTTCTACTGCTAATTATCACTAAGCAAAATGAAAAGCAAACTGTTAACCCCTTTTGCACCTGAGCAGAGACAATGTTGGATTTGTTTACAGGTAGAATTTGGCAGCCACTCTGTGTGTATGTGTGTGTGTTTGTGTGAGTGAGTGTGTATGTATGTACGTACGTACATACATACACACCATTGGTGAAATCCAATTTTTTTTTTACTACTGGTTCTGTGGGTATAGCTTGGTGGGCGTGGCAGGAGAAGGATACTGCAAAATCTCCATTCCCAATACACTCCATAGGAAGAATACTACAAAATCCCCATTCCCTCCCCACTAATGGGGAAAGGATATTGCAAAATCTCCATTCCCACCCCACTCTGGGGCCAGCCAGAGGTGGTATTTGCCGGTTCTCCAAACTACTCAAAATTTCTGCTACCGGTTCTCCAAACTATTCAAAATTTCTGCTACCGGTTCTCCGAACTGCTCAAAATTTCCACTACCAGTTCTCCAGAACCTGTCAGAACCTGCTGGATTTCACCCCTGAAACATACATATATATATATAAGCACAGTGGCTGCCTAATTCCACCTGCAAATGAATCCAACATTGTCTCTGCACTCTCTCTCTCTCTCTCTCTCTCTCTCTCTCTCTCTCTCTCTCTCTCTCTCTCTCTCTCTCTCTCTCTCTCTCTCTCTCTCTCTCTCTCTCTCTCTCTCTCTCTCTCTCTCTCTCTCTCTCACCACACACACACACACACACACACACACACACACACACTGTCTGTATCATTCACAGAATTGTCATCATTTATGTTTGATAAATTTCAAAATAGCTTGCACTTCTTCTGCAATGCAGCTACAGGAATGTACTGTTTTAAATGGATGTACTGTTTTAATTCACAAAAGAAGCTTCACTCTCACAAACAGCAGTTGTGGATGCAAAAGTAGGGTCATGACTGCACTTTGTGAACCAATTAAGGTTCACTTTACTGAATGTTACTATACACAGAAAATTAGCATGTCAGGATAAAAGGATAGATCACTTCTTATGCAGAAAGTAGTTTTGATGAAAGGCACATTCAGCCACACAGTCTTAAGATAATCAGTAGTGTTTTGTTTTTGAGTTATAGCTTGATAAGAGACAAACTAGCCAGCTAGCCCTTAACAAGAACTAGCATAGAGCTTTCCAACCTTCCTTGGAGTTGTAAAATTAACATAGAATGGTGAGAAAAAAGGCTGTTGGCAATGGGGTATCACTAGGAGAATAAAATTAGCCAATGTGGTAGTCACTGTACTGCAAGCAAAGTCCTGACCTTTTTATTGTGTGGTGTTTGATCCACCTTACAATTGCCCCAAGTTGACAAGCTTACAAAGTCTGCTTGTCATAATAGGGACATAACATAGGACTGTATATGCTGCATAGGACTGACTTTTCTTACAATAGCTGTTTGTAGCACATGTCTGTCTAGAGCTGCTTTGTTGTTGTTGTTGTTGGGCAGATGATCATTTTTTTTTAAATCTAAGTAAGGTCACATTATTTTCCAGGAAAGCATATAGAATCTAGTTTAGACCCCCAAACTCTTAAGAAATTAAACTAATGTGCTTTGCAGTATGTTAGTTTCTTGCCTTCTTTAAGGAGACAGGCAGGGGATCTAATGGGTGCCAAGGAAATGCTAAGACATTCACTTCCTGAGCAGCTGCTTGAGAGCCTAAATCCTAATGTTTGATTCAAAGGTTTTTGAGTGCTGTTTCAGAGGTCTGACTAAGAATTTCTACAGCAATTCTTGTACAAAAGATTTTCTGAGTAAGTTGTAAGTTTGAAAAGTGGTTGATTGTGGTAAAAATTAAATTAAACACGAAATTATTATTTTTTCAATATTTAAATCAATATGGGATGTGTGCATTGCTTCATTTACAAGAACTGTAATTCTCTGACCTTTATGGCAGAAAAAAGAGCTGTTCTTGTAACATTTAAACAGGTTATACATGTTATATAAGTTACCAAATGTTTGCCTTATCCAAATACTTTATCAATAATGACTCTAGATCAATTTTTTGTATAGAATGGAAATAGCAAGAGATTACAATTACAATTACAAAACAATTACTATATATATAAACTGGCATATTTGAGTTGCAAAATAGAATTTAGCATGTAGCATCAGCAGAATTTGATAACAGTGTTGAAGAATGTAAGAGGGGTGGGCTGCCTAGGCTTAATTGAGTTCTAAAAATTACAAACCTCACTCCAAACCAAGAGAAACAAAATCCTAACCTCAAATAGGTGTGATTCAGCTGCATCTATTTTTCATCGCCTTCTTCCCTTTGCAGCCTGTGTCTCTTTGAAACCATTGAATCTGAATGTCCAGCCCTCCCATATGAGTTAGCAACAGTGCTCAGATTCATCATCAAAAGGCAGTTCTAAGCTTTGTTTGCTCTATGTAGGTATTTCCAGAAAGAATTGTTTTGTAACTGTGTAACCTTCAGCCAAACATTTTGCTTTCCTATAACAAACGTATTATGGAATTCTTAATTCACTATTACATTTTGTCCCAAACTCTTGTTCTGAACTATTATTTGCTTATTCTGGTCTTCATTAGATAGAATTGCTATCTTTTGAAATACCATAGTGGGAGATGGTTGGGAAATTGTCAGCTAGGCTAAAAGGAGGGTTCAAGTGAGGAATTAGCCTTGAATGCTTGCATAGCTAGATTGAGGCATAAGCCTGACCTCTCCATCCCTCCACCAGATCCATGAAATCTTATCAGCTTGTTCCCAGAGGAAAGCAAGCAATCTGGCATGATTCTTACAGTATAAGTAGAAATCAATAAAGATGCTGACTTAAGCTATTGATTTGGTTTGGTTTGGTTTGGTTTGGTTTGGTTTGGTTTGGTTTGGTTTGGTTTGGTTTGGTTTGGTTTGGTTTGGTTTGGTTTGGTTTGGTTTGGTTCGGTTACCAGTTATATATAAAATCATCAAGATTTTGAGAATCAGCATCTTCAAATAGGTGTTAAGAAGGAATAATAACAGCAGCAACAACAATCATTAATCTAATCAAGAGCCTTGGTAGTACAAGGGTTTAAGGCACCCTGTTATTAAGCTGCTTAAGACCAACTGCCTGCAATTACTGCAGGGTTCGAATCTCACCAGGCTCAAGGTTGACTCAGCCTTCCATCCTTTCTAAGGTAGGTAAATTGAGGACCCAGATTGTGGGGGCAATAAGCTGACTTTGTATAAATATACAAAAGGATGAAGGCTATTGCTGAGCACATTGTAAGCCGCCCTGAGTCTTCGGAGAAGGGCGGCATATAAATCAAATTAAAATAAAAAAAAATCATCATTAGATCTTCAAATAATAAAGCCAATTTGTATACAAATAGTGTTTTCAGTAGGTTTTCTGGTGTATCTAGTAGTACTTCTAAAATCTGTATTGTTTCCAGATGCTTGATGTGAACATATTTTAAGAGAACTTTCCAGATTATTTCTTGAACATTATCCCAGTCAGTCCAGATGAATTTTGAAAATCAGGAATTAATTTCAAATGATAGAATTCCTAGGAAATATATTTAACACTGAAATTAATAGCATTTGACAGATGGACTGCTGATAATATGTCAATAGATTCACTTTGCAAGAAGTCCTAGGGTTTATATACAGATTGATTCAAAGATACCTTGTTCATTTTTGTAACCCAAACCTAAGAGTTAGTAAAATAATGGATTTAATTTACTTGATCATTCCTGCACATTGTTCATTTGATTGCAGCATTTGAAATAATCATTGCATGAATAAAAAATTACTTGTCAAGAAGATGAACACATTTTATTGGAATATTTTCACCTGAACTGAAAAACAGAAAGTCCATTAAAAGGAAAGGAAGGACAGGAGTGCTTGAAAAAGTGCTAATAAACAATGAGGTTTCTTAATCTCTTAAATAAATGTAATCTTGAGAATGCTGTTTAAACTTTTGGAGAGTTAGGGAAAAACTTTGTGTCTTTCCAGAAAAAATCTATTCAGGAAACGAGAAGAAGCACAAAACTTTGATATAACAAGTCTTCAGATCTTATAACTGACCTAAAGCTTAATCTTTTCCTCAGAACAGGAATATTCTGAATATAACAATAAGTATGCCTCCTTGGAAAACAGAATTGGACAGAACTGTAAATTAAACAAAGAACTGAAAGTTTTTGCTTTTGTAGGAAAAATGCCACCAGTATTGGCCTGCAGAGCGCTCAGCCAGATATCAATATTTTGTGGTTGATCCTATGGCAGAGTATAATATGCCACAATATATCCTAAGAGAATTCAAGGTCACAGATGCCCGGGTAAGACAACATACTATGAATGTCCTACATTTTATTGTTATGCGTGTTTGTTTTGCCTTTTACTAGCAGTATTTTCTAACATATCTAGCAATCTAATTTTGTGTCCCAGTCTCTGATCAGTGATAATCATTATCCCCATAGGAATGGAAATATTTTTGGATCCGCAACACACATGGTCAGTAAGCTAGTCATATATCATTAGAACTGCAGCCTCATATCTAAACAGAAAGCAAGAGACATTCCCCAGTTTGGCTAGTTCATTCTGGGACAGGGGAAGAATTATGCCAGCCTTGGAAACAGAAGGGAGTTGGGGGGTGGGTGGGGAGAATATGGGACATCATCTTTTGTTCATCTCATAAAAGCTAACAAGATGCTGTCAAGAAAATGCATTCATTTCATCTTGCTTTGAGAAAGTATTTTTAAAGCAACGTCCACATAGAAGTAAGTTATAACAGTGACATTAGTAAAAAGAGCAAAAGAATGAGAAACTGTTCTGTTGTATATAATTTAAGTCTGATGTTGATCAAAAGCGATACTAGGGAGAAGACAATGATCCACAGATGAAGCAAAAATCAATAGGAAAGCCAATTCCATGGTTTTAGGCTCTCTACTGATAGCCACCATTTTCTATGCATGTCAGCCTGGACAGTTTTAACATTAGATATTTGAGAATGACTGCTGAGATCAATTTTAATTTACTGGCAGTATGAACTGAATGAAAGTTATCCTCTCAATAACCTGGTCCCAAGTCCTTTCGCACTTTGGACAGTTAAAACTTATTACAGCCTATGTGGAGTTAAATATTTAAAGTTCTTGAGACTCATCTGCATCTACATCAGGGCTATCAAACTCGCGGCCTGCAGGCCGGATGCGTCACGCCCACACCCGGTTTAGCGAAGGGGGGGAAAGTCCCGATATGTCACGTGATGCTGCCATGACAACACGAGTTTGACACCCCTAATCTATATGATTCAGTTGATTCCAGCTGTAGTTTCAATTCCTCCTGGAAGTCAATCCAATGCAGAGCGGTTTCAGAAATGCGTTTTGGAGGAAACTACAGAGCCTATTGTACACATACTCCAGATAGTTGCAGATGATTTACAACCAGAGAGAAGCCAGATCATAGCCATTATCTGTAGTTCAGCAGACAGTGATGAGTCCAAGAGCATCCCAGAGCTGTAAATCAGGATGCTGATTCTTTAAGGAAAGTGCCCCCCCAGGAGTTGAACCATTTTAGCCTCTAGGTCTTTCATCTTTTTCAGCATATTTTTTTTCAATCCGATCCCAATACGTATGGAAGAATTTCTCAACTTGTGTTAGACACATAGATGAATAAGTAGAAGTGGACAGAAGTGGACTAAAGCACGTCTCGGATGAGGAAAATAAATTAGACTAGTGCTATATTTTAGAAGCCAAATGCCCTGGGATGCAATAAAAATGATCCAGCACTGCCACTATTTTGTGTAAAGAAAGGACTGGTAGCACCATAACATTGGGCTTTCTAATCTCAAACCATACAGTTACTGTTTTAAAACAGTCAATATTCAGCTCGAGGCAGTTCAGCAATTTCCAAAACACTGAAGTATTTTAGGAAAATGAATGATTCTCATTCATAGTATTTGATCAGCGCAACAGTGTGAAAAAATATGTAATGTTTAGGTCTGGAAAGAAATTGACTGATTAAAAGATCTAGTTACTATTCGTCCTTTCCACCGCTTCCCTCCGTGGGGCTTATTTTTCAATACTTTTTTTTTAGGAATTTTTATCCAAGACCACAAAGATGTTACTGTTCAGCAACAGCCCTTAGGTCATGTAAGCCTGAAGGTTAATGTGGTGTGATTTAAAATCTGCAGAGCAAATAGCATTCTTAAGGGAAGCTTGACATGCTTTGCACATTATAATTTGATTCTTGGCATAGCTTATTCCTCAGCTTTTTAATCTATCTGCAGAGAAGAGCTACAATGCCATGACCCCAACTGGCTAATTTTCATTTTATGTTTCTTATCTTGAAAGGCTAAGTCAAAGGTTCATCCTGATATAAGATTAACTGTATATAAACCTTTTTATAGACCCTGCTCTAGCCATTTTCAAGCTGTGATTTGTATATAATACTTCACACTTGATGGCAGGATAAATCCTTACCTTTCTCTATCTCTATCTATGGAAGCCCTGTAGCAATGATAATGATTAGAGAAACTTAGCAGAGTATTCTACTTGCAAGGACATCCTCAAATTTCAGTTTCTTTGCCAAAAAAAAAAAAAAACACCCCCTATTACTATTATTGTTAATGTTGACCTAAAGAGGAGGCAGCCACCATTTCAAGCTTAGAGAATAGAGTTTTGGTTGGCAAAAGTCCCTTAGCCAAAACCAAGCATTTGATGCCTGTTCATTTCAGTGATTTTCACATAGGTCGAGAGATTTTCACATAGATGGTTATGTAGAATAAGGCCCCAATGAGTTTAATCAAGGTTGGATTTCTTTTCTTAACATTGAAACCTAGCATCTACTTCATTCTTTCATTAAAATAAATGCACATTCAATGTGTTTAAATTAGCTTTTTTTTTTTTTTTTTTTTTAAAGGTTGTAGTCCTAATTGCCCTGAAAATAAAATGAAATCAATCTTTTGGACAGACATCCCATTACAAGCTTTTGAAAGTGGTGATTACGTATTTTGTAGTGGCAGCTGCAATGGAGGTTTGCAGTGAAATACACTCTTGAAGTCAAATATTTGTTACTGAAATTATACATGAAAATCATTCTGATCACCTGAAAGATATTGAATGAATACAAAATATTATTACTATATTGCCCATTGAGCTAATATTTACGGGATCACTACAAAGGAAAGTAATCGTTGATAAAACAGGTTTGCTGGCTTTTAGAGTATGATCATATAGATCAAAGGTGGGTTTCAGCACGTTCTGACCAGTTCTGGAGAACTGGTAGCAGAAATTTTGAGTAGTTCGGAGAACCGGTAGTAAAAATTCTGACTGGCCCTGCCCCCATCTATTCTCTGCCTCCCAAGTCCCAGCTGATCGGGAGGAAATGGAGATTTTGCAGTAACCTTCCCCTGCCAAGCCCGCCAAGCCACGCCCACCAAGCCATGTCACGCCCACTAAGCCACGCCCACAGAACCAGTAGTAAAAAAAAATTGAAACCCACCACTGATATAGAAAGCTTTAATAAGGAGTGGAAAAAGTGCAATTTGGGGCTCACATATGGCCTTCAGCCTCCCATTTGTAATAGCCGTACAGAATGGGGACCACATCTGGGATACATTTTAAGGCATTAGTTTGGAGGCTTTAATGAATGAAGCCTTGCAGCCAATGAAAATACCCATTTTACTCTGTGGAGATGCTCAGTCATCCAGGTCAATTGCCTGAAAAGTGATTTTTTTTTCAAAAGGCAGGTGGTGGTGGTGGGAAGGAAGGATTGTATTTCTTGCAGTCAATTGCAAGAATACAATCCTTCCATCCCCTTCTTCCCCCAGCCCCCATCCAGTCATAACCTATCCTTCCATCTCCCATTATCCAGTCTCAATTGTCAGTACCTATCTTCCAGTAATGGATTCCACTTACTTTCGCTACCGGTTTGGAACTGTGAGCATGCCCGCACAGCACTTGCACAGAGCGCAGAGCATCCGTGATGATATCTGGGCCTGTGGGCGGAACCTCCCGCTGCTGCCACCACCAGGTCACCCGAACCGGGGCGAACCGGTAAAAACCCACCACTGCTATCCTCTATCCCTCCCCCCCCCACCCTTCATCACAACTGATGGAGGTTCTTGGCTGAAAAATGAAACCTTTTGTTATTCTTCCTCAAGGAAAAAACAGTCCAGTTGCCTTTTGGAGGGGAAAAAAAGCATTTTTGAGACCCTTTTTAATTCCTATAAAATTCCTAAAACTCCTTCCCAAAACAGACAGTGTCCCATCCATTTTTGGACCTCGGCATGCCCTACAAAGCAGGATACAATCAATGGACATTGCATGCCCCCGACACTGAAGCCAACCTGGCTGAACCACACTGGCTCAGTAAGGCAGATCCCGATGTCATGACATTTATGTACCTTTTGTATATACCTTCTGACATCATATTATTGAATTCTCCAACACTGGAAGTTTTTAAGAAGAGATTGGACAACCATTTGTCTGAAATGATATAGGGTTTCCTGCCTGAGCAGGGGGTTGGACTAGAAGACCTCCATGGTCCCTTCCAACTCTGTTCTTCTATTCTATTCTATCAAGAAATCAAGTCCTGCAGACTTATTTATCTTCATTTTCATTCATTCATTCCATTCCATTTCATTTTATTAGATTTATATACCGCCCTACTCCCAAAGGACTCAGGGCGATGAACAGCCAGAAAGATAAAACACACAAACTACAACATTTAAAAGATAATATAAAAACCCATTAAATAATTTGGCTCAAAACAATTTAAAACACCCCTTATGTTTTAAAACCAATTTTAAAAGTTACAATTAAAAGGGAAGTTAGGCCAGGCCGGCCTGTTGAAATAAATAGGTCTTGAGGGCACGGCGGAAGGTGCGTAAATCCGGGATCCTCTGTATCTCCGGGGGGGAGCTCATTCCAGATAGCAGGTGCCCCCACAGAGAAGGCTCTCCCCCTGTGGGCCGCCATTAGACACTGTTTGGCCGACGGCACCCTGAGGAGCCCCTCTCTATGTGAGCGTACTGGCCGGTGAGAGGTACTGGTGGCAGAAGGCAATCCCGTAAGTACCCTGGTCCTAAGCCATCTTCCTATCACCTTTCCCAAATTAGTAGTAAGCATGCTTCCTATGGAGAATGTATAAATTGAGAAAATATTCTCAGCAGAACTTAGGATGTGGCTATCCAGTTACAATTTCACCTGATTTAATATCTGTATTTGTGGATTGTAACTCTCCCTTTTCCTTATTAGATTTGGCTTCTGTGGGAGAATGTAAAGTATTGCATTTGGGATACTAACTGCAACAGGAACAATATTTTACTGAATGTACTGACCCTATTGAAAGTTATTCTACAAAGTTATTGATATGTTGGGATATGCAAATTTAGTTAACGCTATTTGATAAACGTATAGGTGTACGTGTGCCAAAGGCCACTGAATTACAAAAGTAATTTGAAGGCTTTAAAATGAAGATTCAAGATTGACAGTAATGATTTAATCTAATCACATCCAGTTCAAAGTTTTGAATGGAAGTTTCTCCAATCCTCCTGTCACATGTGTCTTTATGCAGAAAGCTGCCCAGAAAGGGTCATTATATGCATATTTCACATATTCTTTACATATGGAGTTTTACTAGATTAAAATGGATTTCATTCCAAAAGATTAGCCACATTTATCCCCAATTTTACACTAAAGTAAGTAAAATTCTGTGATAAGGAAAATGAAATTAACCATCGTTACATAATTATTCTGCACTTTCAATTCTGAGCGAAGTACAACAATGACTGTACCTTTTTCAACCCTTGGAAATTTTCTTCTGTCACATTCTGACTTTGTAGATTTTCCTTACAAGAATTATTCAGTCAGTTTCAAGCCTCTCCTTGCCATTCTAGAGTTAGGCATTGAGGATCACTATTGCCTTCACTATTTGGCCACCATGGATCATGAGATGGACAAACCCTGCATAAACTTAAAGGATCAACATAAAGCAGTATGCCATGGTTGGGCTCTTTATTCTGATTTGTGCATGTGTTGCAAATAGCAACAAAATTCCCATGAAATTGAATTATCATTTTTTTTTTCTTTCAGCTGTGATAACTGAAGAATGTAATGCCATTGCGAAAATAGTTTCATCTAAAGTGGAACTTTTGTATTAGCCCTGTGGTGCAGTCTGTATTTCTTGGGAAAGTTTAAACATAACTTCCCACTTTTTTACACCTAAGATTCCTTATGAGCAATCAGGGTCAGTGAATTGGAGGAGCTACACACAACTTTTGAATAGTAAAGCACTTTCTGTCATTTGTATACAGTAGTTTGTTCCAAAGGCCTTTCGTTGGCCATAGTAACAGACAACCCAAATCCAAATAACCTTCTAGTTCATTGGGTTAGATATCAAACAATCAGGTATGTGTGCACAATATTAATATTGCTATTAATATAGCAATAATATACAATTGTTGTTTTTTCTGTTGCTTACAGGGCCTCCTAGGTCAAAGAGTCAGATAGAATTAAACTTCATAATAGTGCTAGAGGATCTCATCCAAATTAATTAATATAATCTTGGCCTTTTGTGGGGTGACTTTTAAAAGTTAGCATCTCATTAAATTTCGGGATGTAATTTTTCATCATCAGTGAGAACAATGTTTATTTCTTATGTACTTGTGCTAATTTACTGGCACCACACAAGTATTAAAAAAAAGACAAGCAATTAAAGATGAAGTGATTGTTACTCTGGCTTTTTGAGGTCTTGAGAATTTGTCCAAAGATGATAGTACCAAGTTATCCGTCAAATTCCCCTAAACTATTTCCCAGAATCAAAACACTTCTCATATTTCATTGGACTCTACTGATTACAGAAATATAATGGCGCCCTTTCCATCTGCATGTTGTTGCTGAATAACATACTGCAGACTTTGAATAATAATGACACGAAGTGCAAGATATCATTTTTGTGTTGCTTTTCTATTTGAGGCAAGTTTTATTCACCTCCGTGTCAAGGCAATCAACTGAATGCATTGGTAGGAGAATGCTTTTTCCCCCCTTGCCTCCAGCTTCCAATCTGCTTTATAAGAATTCCTGTTCATCACTGAGATTCTTCATTGGTTTCATTCTGCAGAAAGTGCCATTTTAAGCAATTGGCCATCTAGCAATAGTTTTCCCGTCCTCCTCTTGTGCACTGTGCCTCAATTATAGCTTGCAGGCACAGAGAGACGGCATCTGCAGATTCTTCTACCATGGCTAGAAAGTGGATGCATTCAGAATGTAGAAGGTATCCAGAAGGCATGAAGGTTAATAGCAATAGTTCAATTTGTGTCATTTCTATTAAATGTCAGTTTCGATAGTCTGACAATATACGAAGACAAGTCAGCACAGCAGTCGAGGCAGGTTGATCAAATCCTTTGATACATAATCTGTTCTCTTGCTGCCAATTACTATAACCATTACTTTTTCCAGGGCAATGCTACAAATTATAAAGGACTTGATGTCTTCATTTTGATAAGATCTAGTTCACATTGCTGGGTCACTTAATTGATTTTATGGAGATCAAAAATGATAGCGGCCCTGTGGATGGTTAGAAAGTGAGACATGTAAAGACAGCCCTAATTAGGCAGGTGTCCATGTCACAAAGGCCACTATTATGAACTGTACTCATGAGTTACAATACTAATCAAAAGACATTAGGCTATAAAGAACCATTCACTTGTGGCAAATTTGAACTGCCTCCAAGAAGCCATTTACTAAGGCTTCAGTCAGCTGGAAGTTGGTATTCTTTTATATTTTTCATGATATCAAAATGCCTGAAATTGTTACTGGTAGATTATATGCAAGCAGATGTGCCAATAACAATGTTAATTTTACAAGGCTATCTTGAATGATATGAGTTCACTTTGTTTCTGTTGTCTGCCTGCAAAGAAGTTTCTTCAAATCTCGGTTTACAAGGTGGATCCAGAATTGCAATTTCAGCAATTGTTTGAATAAGAATATTCTTTAATACTTTAGGCTGGCTTCACTATCATTTGCATGCGGCTTTGATAGAGAAATAGATGCTATGAAGAAAGAAAGAACTAACATGAAGACAAATTAGTAACAAAAGAATCCTGTCCATAAACATTCAAGTGGCTTGGCTAGGCCAACAGAGGAACACATTGAAAAGGGACAAGAAGGTGGACATAATAGTGACCAATAGACAAAAGATATTTTTGTGTTTGTTGGTATTGCTTCAAAATCAAGTTTCCTCCAGGCCTGTTTTCCTGTCTGCAGATTTTGCTTTTCCAGGATTTAAATGTCAAAAACACCCTCTCCAGGGCAGAGAATAATTTGAGCATCACTGTGGTTAATGAAATTGCACTCTTGTGTCACTGTGGTTCTGTTAATGGCAAAAAAAGGAGCAAAAGGCAAATTTCATCATGACTGCAGTTAAATTGCCGGAAAGCTATCTTCATTTTATTGCAGGTCACTTTTCTTGTCAATATACGACCACAAAATCTAAATAAGAATGTTAAACATGTCATCTTCTGCTGTACTTCCCATCTGATCTCTCTGCTTTTCATTCCAAGGATGGCCAGTCCCGAACAGTGAGGCAATTCCAGTTTACTGACTGGCCTGAACAAGGAGTGCCAAAATCGGGAGAAGGGTTTATAGACTTCATTGGCCAAGTTCATAAAACGAAAGAGCAGTTTGGACAAGATGGGCCAATTTCGGTTCACTGTAGGTAAGAGAAAGAAACGCAGATGCTAAATATTGTTTGTCTAATTAAAATGACAAGAAGTTAAAAGATGGTAATAGCATGCCGAAGTAGAAATATAGGCACGGGGAAGCAAATGTCATGTCAGCATTGAGCTGACAGTGTGACCTTATTCATGCCATTATCTGACAGTTTTCGTTTCCCATCTACAGAAGTATGACAATAAACAGCATAGTAGACCCATGCAGTAGATCTAGCAGTCTCAGAAGGAAAAAAAGATTTTCTTCTACTGGAATTTAGCTGGAATCTGGACAGTCATCTGTCAGTAATGCTGCTGCTAATATTCCTACAAATCCCAGTGTGAAGCAAAAGGTTGTAGTAGCTGACAGTTATTTCCTCTAGTAAGCTTAGAAAAATAATATTTCATTGTTTTGTTGAATATAAATGGAACAAGGTGGGGAACATTTTTTAAATACAATCCTACAGAATATTTAAGATAGAACGTCTTTTGCTTACGAACTGCTCAGTGACTGTAATAAAGATTATCATAATAGTAATCTTTTGTGTTTATTTAATCAATTTGCTTTATGGATCGCAAAAACTAATGTTTTAATTTGATAATCATATGTTCCGTAAAAATGTGAAAGAATTGCACATTGAATTCTTGAATGAAAGAAATCCATTGCCTAATGGAAAGAATTGCAAGATTTATACAATTTTCCAGTTCTGGCAATTCTGCAGCTTGCTTCTTCCTTATGGACTATAGAACTCTAATATTACCTATTTGTGAAAGACTAGGCAGGAACAAAAGTAGAAGCTTGCTTCTTCCTTATGGGACTATAGAACTCTAATATTCAGTCTTTGTGAAAGACTAGGCAGGAACAAAAGTAGAAGATAAAATATTATCAGCTGTATAAAAATGGACAGAAACAGCCTAGAAATGTTCAGGAACTACAGAATAAAGATAATCTCTCTCTGGGTATTTACAAAATGTGTACAGCAATTCTGCATCCATAGAAAGAATGCCTGTTCCCATAATTTGTTCAAAAATGTTGATTCAGGTGATGTGATATGTCTTCATATCTATGTCTTCTATACGTGGAAGGGATAACTAATAGTCTAAAGAATTGAGTCAATGGAGGGAATACATAGCAAGCTAGTATGTATTAGATGTGAATAGTAGGAAGAAAATTCATATTTGTATCCTTCCAAAAAGTAAGGTAGAGTTATAAATCAGATACTATAATTAAAGGATTAGCTCTGTAAAATCATCTTTTGACAGAGTAGAAAATAAATACTGATCCTATTTAGTTAACACTTGAAGACATAAACTTATAGTCATATAATGACTCATATAATGGCAAGCTGTATTACCGATGTCCCAAATTATAAGTGCACCTTAGAGTCCCAATTTTTTATTTCACTTATGTGAACATGTCACATCTCCAACGTGTGTATGTACTGTACAACAAACTGGATGGACTCAATTGGACTCAAGCATCAATGGGCACACCATTGCAAAATCCGAAGGGTTGGTTGGGGACAGATTATACTGCAGAAAAGTACTAAGATATACGGATAATTCATGGCAAATAATCAGAGAGAGAAAGAGAGATTAAGAAAATCATTAGCTAAAAATCCATAATCATAGCAAAAGTGTTTGCTTCCCTCGATTATTTGTACAGTTCAAAAAACGTATCTACAATACAACTGTTTATATAATCCCCTAATAGATTTCTTGTAAGAAAAAAGAGGAAAGAGTAATTGTAACATTTGTTCTTCATTTTGTTTTAGTTATTGACATGGACTGGTTTGAAGCAAACGTGGCAAAATCCTGCTTTCATTTTCTTTCAATTTAAGATAAACAGTAATAAAAATCATTATTTATTATTAAATTATTAAAATAATTAAATTATTAAAATCATTATTTTAATCTGAACATTCTAATATTTTATCCCATCAGATTGTAACATGTGTTTTCAGTTAATTAATATTTTGCATTATTAGCCATGTTGTCATACAGTTAGGTCAGGAGCCTGATACAATAATTTGGAAGAGTAACCCAACATCCAATAATGTTAATCTTTTAATGGGTAGTAGAAAAAATGCTTTCTCAAAATACTTTCAAAGCACAATCTTTTAACTAAATGTAGTTCTTCTGCTATCAGATGGTGTATGCTTTAAAAAAATTATTTTCAATTATCTCTGTTGATAAAGATCTCCTAGTTTTTCATTATCTTCTCCTACTCAAAAACAGTGTCTTCAAATAACATTCAGAATTTCAGTTACAATTACTACTTGGCTTAAGCAAAAAAGAATCACCTTGCAAGAATGTGATTTACATGTTCAATTTATAGAACTTGTATATACATAAGCTATATTCCATCCACAGTTTGGTGTTCAACTAAATTTTGCTTTTTTGTTTTTCTTTCTTCTCTCTCTCTCTCTCTTTCTCTCTCTTCCTTTCTTTCTTTTCCTTCCTTCCTTCCTTCTTTTCTTTCTTTTTTTCTAGTGCGGGTGTTGGAAGAACTGGAGTGTTCATAACCCTAAGCATTGTGTTGGAACGAATGAGATATGAAGGTGTTGTAGATATTTTCCAGACTGTCAAAATGTTAAGGACGCAGCGGCCAGCCATGGTACAAACAGAGGTGAGAAAAACAGTTTTCTACATACGCACACATACATCTGTATATACATGAATATAGTAATGATCAAATATATATCTTAATTTGTTATTTGTTACTTATATTTTGTAACATAAGCCAATATAGAACCTACAAATAGACTATTTTCATTCTTTCATTGAAGGATGTTTTAAGCAATGAAGACTTCCCTTGAAATATAAGGCAGGATGAGAAGAAAAGAATAGTAGCACATCTTTATTTAGTTCCTGATTGGGGACTAAAAGGGTAGCAACTGGAGGTGGTTTCACTATCACCCAGTTGTCCACTGCAATTTCCCAGGGACTGGTAGCTAGAAAGCAGGAGACCATGAGTTCTAACCCTGCCTTAGCCATGAAAGCCAGCTGGGTGACCAGTCACACTCTCTCAGCCCAACTTACCTCACAGGGTCGTTGTTTTGGGGAAATTAAGAGAAGGAAGGAATATTAGATATGTTTACCACTTTGAGTTGTTTGTATAAATAATAAAGGAATTATATAAATTAAATAAATAAATCTGATTGAAGGTTGAATAAACTGGTGCAATTTTTCTGAACCTCCAATCTTGAGCCCAAATATCTGCAGAGGATTGGGTCCACTTGCATTTTAGTAAAGCCTCAGGTGTGATGGAAATCCCTGCATTGTCCAGATTCCTGATTATTTGGGAGATTCTGTTCTCCCCGAAGGAGACACAAAATGACAAGGACCTGCATTTTTTATTTCGAGTAAGACCATAAATGTTCTGGGATTCAAAACAAGGGTCCCCCCGTTCCCGAATCCTTGTCCTCTAGACTCACAATAGAATTCCATTCTCTTAACTCACACCTTGTTTTCACAATAACAGCTGAAAGCTCCTCTTCCTTACTTTACTTGGATTCAGCAAAAATCTGTTGCTGCACCTTAGGGCAAGAGGGGGAAGAAAAGGAGGCTGTAGATCTAACAATCAGTAAAACGAAGAAGAACCACAATGCTAAAGGATGAGAATGTTTCCCTCTTTATTATCTTGTTATATATCTTAATGCCTTATGTTGTATTGGGACAAAGATACAGTATTAATTAAAGTTATTGAGAAAGTGATTGAGTTGGATAATTTGGAATTTTAAATATAAAGAAAAAAATGTTATGTCAATATTAATTACAGTTAAGGAAATCACTGTTACAAGCATAAAATTATTAGACGTCTTCATACAAGATTAAATATAATATTAAGAAAAAAATACTACTGATTACATCAAAGTAATTTTTGTGCAATAGTCATGAGCTAGTTACTTATTTATTTTATTTATTTTATTAAATTTCTATACCACCCTTCTCCCAAAGGACTCAGGGCGGTGTACAGCCAGAAATAAAACCATGACAATAGAAAAATTAAAAACAAGTAAAAACAATTAAATCAATTGGTCAAAAATTCTAATAAAACAACAACTAGTTACCTAGTACCGAGGGCTTCATTAAATAATTACTTAATGTGAGAGAGACAGACAGACAGATACAGATAGAAAAAGAAAAAAGAATTATATCAAAGGTTAGGATTAAAGTTGTCTGAAAGCGATTAGTCAATCTAGTGCAATATTCTTTTTCAGGAGCACAAGAATGAAACAAGGTGCATAGGGCAGGATGTTCTGAAGTAGTCTTTCTACTGCTGCTTTTTGTGTTTTTTGCAATTAAGATTACACCAAAAAGTGCTGGAGGGCCTGCTTTGAGCTAGTCTACTAAAAATACAATGGATCACTTGCTGGAGGGGTGACTTAAGGCACCTCTTGGACATTCTACTTGTGACATTCTATACATACAACCTGGTACCAGACTTTCTTGTAGATCTCAATCGAAAGGCTGTGTGTTAGATGTTTGGTCTCCCTGTCCATTCTGTAATTCCATAATTCAGATGCAGTTCTTTAGTGGCTACCACGAACATGAATGTTAAGCACATACATCACATTTATATGTATCCTGTTAGGGAGATACAAATTCTCTGCCAAGGATAACAGCCACTCTGATTTAGCTTTTAAACCAAAATTATCCTGATCCCCTATGCATCTGAAAAGGTAAGGGAACACAGAGCTTGTGTAAATACAGAAAGTGACCTCTTTTTTCTGTTCTCTTACTCAGGATTAGAAAATTGTCAATGTATCTTTGCTGGGCAAATATATTCATTTCAACCCAAATTTCTTTCTCTCTCTCTCTCTCTCTCTCTCTCTCTCTCTCTCTCTCTCTCTCTCTCTCTCTCTCTCTCTCTCTCTCTCTCTCTCTCTCTCTCTCTCTCTCTCTCTCTCTCCTCTCTCTTTCCCAAGGATCAGTATCAGTTCTGCTATCGAGCTGCACTAGAATATCTGGGCAGCTTTGATCACTATGCAACGTAAAAAACAAATGGAAAAACGCTGACCCATTCTGGATTGTAACTACAGGCCCTTTAAGATCCAGAGAGCCTCTTCTGAGCCATACAGTGTGCTTGAGAAGTACTTAACTTTAAATTAAAGACCAATTAGTGGGAAATATTAACAGGAAAAAAAAAACTGCCGGGTGAACCAACAATTCAGTCATCAGTAAACTTAACCAGAAACATAATTAAAGAAACTTGACTGGGTTGAGGCACCGGAAGGATTTCAGTTTACAGAGATCCCAAGATTCCGTTTTGATTGAATTTGAATGAAGAGGAAGAGGACATTCCTTCCAAGGACGATCATCTCGTTCAGGACCGCATGATAATGAACGATGCCAACGTTAGGTTTCTGCAATTCAGCGCCAGATGTTCGTCAGGAAGCCCGTCCCGGCTCCTCCAGAACAAAATCACCTCTTGGTTCCAACATCCCCCCCTTCCTGCCATATTGCTCATCAGTAACCTTTGGTGTTGGGAGGACAAAGGGCAAATGTTTGAAAAGAAAGTCCTTGATTTAGTTTTCTAGTATTGTAAAGATACTGCTGACCTGTGCTTCATTTTTAACTGTGTAAACTTTTCTTCCTTTTTTAAAAAACAACAACAAAAGTTTATCATTCGATGAAGTAAATTCAAACAAAAATTGCATACCTGTTCAATTTTTTTGTTTGTTTCTGAATTGTAGTTTTTTTTTTATGCTGTAGAACTGTTATCTGTAATATCTCGCTGTAGAAATGTTAAATAATTTTGACAATTTGCACATTTTTGTGCAGCCCTATATTTATCTCCAGGACCACATTCTCATTTAGATCTTGCTTTTACATTTGATTTTTTTTTTCCAATGAAATATAAATCAGTTAATCTACATATGGGAGATTTTGTTTTTATTTCTTTTGGAATCAACAGGGAAGCGCAAGTATAAAGCTGCTACTAACATTCACACGTTTCTCTTTCTATTATAAATATATGTATATCTCTCTCATTCTCTCTCTATCCATCTACAACAATAATAAGTAGATAGACAGAAAGAAATGCACACAAATATAAATATATAAATATAAATATACATGTATCAGTTCTTCCATGACTTGGATTTGTTGAAGTAGTAGGGGGAAAATCCAAATTGATACATTCAGACCATACAATATTTCTACACATCTCTGTATTTCGAGGTTTGCTTTTGAGGGATTTGTGTTTCTTTTATCTTTTTGTTTTGCTTTCTTTTCAATTTCCTAGGGGAAATGAGGAATGCACATCAGTGATACTTGAAATTCAACCTTACCCAAATCTAACGGGTAGAAATCATGTGCACACACATCATTCATCACCCATGCACATTAAGGTTTGATCCGTCATTACTAGAAGAGAAGGCCCATTAACTCAGTGGGACTTACTTCTAAATAAACCTGCTTAGGGTTTGCATTGCATATGATGTTATAGCTGTCAGTGAGATTTCAAATTTTAGTGCAATAGCATCCATAATAACTATAGGAAGTAGGCATATGAAGGAGGTCAGTGCATATCCCTAACAGAAGGAAAATGCTATAATAGTTGTCAAGGGTTTTTAAAATGTATCCACTTATAAAATTGTCCACAGTATAGAATAAGATATTTGGAATGACGACGTATAATGGGGCAAAGCCAAACACACGTTGCTCTGTAGGCCAGAATGTTTTCTGACATACAGCACCAGTTAGAAATGCTGTTTTTCAGTTTTAATTTTTGCATTTAGAGTGCCTTATATTTGATGCCTATTTTGATAGCATTGCTTCATTATTATTTTTTTGTCTATGTTTGCTCCAACAGGATCTCTGTGATTTCTCATCAACCTTTTTTTTTCCAATTAACACAGTCTCTTTTCAGCATGTGAAGTTTTTCTTAACAATATTCATTCCAAGTTTGATATTTTTTTTATTCATACCAGAGGGTAGTCAGGCACCCTGTAGGCACAGGCAAACTATTTCAAAAATGCCCCCAGCTGGCATTCATAACTATAATTTTACTTTGTTTTGTTTTATAGACATGCTGCTATTCTAAAAATATAATAAAATACTCCTAATACTTTAGGAATGGCAATTTGACTGGGTTTGGATCCCCACTCATGTACATGAATTTTACTGGAGGCCACAACAGGTTCTTTTAACTCAAGCTAGGAGGGCTCTTGAGATCAGCTGGATTGGACAAAGGACTTACGGTGGTATTGTCTAATGACAACTGAAGAAATGGATTGTGCCAGTTGAACAGAAGCCATTGTTTCTTATATTGGGCTAGGTCTACCTGGTGCCATGTTTGATCGAAATATAGATCACAAAGAAATGTTTTTAGATGTGTTTCCATAAAGAAAAGCAACCAAGAGTATACCTACATTAGCATTTATTTTTCCATGTTTTCCACCATTACCAGAAATAAATATATTAAAAGACCAAACACTAGAAAGCATTCTATTTGAGCACTTTTATATATATATATATTTTAAGAAAATCAATTAAAAAGCGCAAAAAACAAAAAAAATCCACATACATATGTATAATAGTTTTTAAATAAGCATTATAGAAGGCTACCTCAGAGTGAGATTCTTTAATTCTACATCAGAATCCAACATGAATGTGTGCACTGCATGTTTCCTTTTGATTTGTTTCTGTCAAAAATAAAAAAGGGCCAGGCTACATACTGAATTCACACATTGAATCAAAAGGATGGCTCGACAGATTGACGTGCCATCCAACAATTCTGGAGAGGCATGGCTGCATAAACGCTTTGGGCGAATTGGCTTAAATTCAAGCACAAACCTGCAAGGGCCAAAGCAATAGAATTTTTCCCCAAAGAGCAGGACCGTGTAACATGGATCGGTTGGGTCTTGCAGAAACTGGGACACTAAAGAATTAGTAATCTTGGGTATAGCTGTCAGCAAGGTGTGGCAGAAGAATGGGGGGCTTAGGAAGCAATCGTACATCAGCAAGAGCTCATTGTGTCCAGGACAGGGCACAACTGGCACACAAGATGGATCTGTGCAAAGTTGCCTTCCACCATCCCTGTAGAGGCCATGTGTCTAGGACAGGGGTGTCAAATTCACGGCCCACAGGCCGGATGCATCACACACTGGCTACCCACCCCCTGTTTAGTGAAGGGAAAAAAGTCGCAATATGCCAGGTGATGAAAACTTGATGTCACAAGTTTGACACCCCTGGTCTAGGAGTACTCCAAATGTGCCCCAGCTCTATCTGTGGACATCTTGTGCAGACATGCCTTTTAAGGTGGCTCACTACAGATCAGGGCCAGCCTTTCTCCAACATTCATTTGTTTTGTAAAAGAAGATCATAAGCTAAATCAGTAGGAAGGGCGCGCACAACACAGAAAAGCCGCCAATTAAATAGCCAGTCCTCTCCAAGCGACTATTCAGGAGTTGCTTCTAAAAAGATTTCTATCCAAATCATTGATGTGCATTCCATTTGGGTTTCTTTGCGGTGTGGTGATTTTTCTTCTTCTCTCATTTCCTTTTTCTTTTTTTTTTTCAACGAGTCGGTCTCGTGAATCGCCATTCACCATAGTCGGCATTTTGTTTCCTCAGCATAATCAGTACGGTGCTATTATTTACCTATGTATGTGTAGTTATGTATAATTTTGTAATTAGTTAATGACGAAGAAATACACAAACTATATAAGAATTATTTGTACAGAACTTTTATTTTAGCTCTCTTTTTTAAAAAAAAATGGTTTGCATGGTTAGCCGTTGGTGAGGATGGATGGGCAAAGGAGGGTGATCTGCACTTTCTATATCTTTGTACTATGCACTGCCCTATTGATTCTACACCCAATAGTATTATTACTTGAACCCATCTGTAAGAAAACCAATTATGAAAATCCACTTGTGTGTATGTAAATAACACAAAAACATGATAAAAGAGGGGGAAAGTTTGCAGGGGCAACAATGAAACACAGATTTCCCCACTTTTTTATTCCCCCCCCCCTCTTCTGGTTTTAATCTTTTAATTTTTAAGAGCCCTGATACTCCAAAAGACTATCATTAGAGGGCTGAGGGTCCCGTCATCCATCTTGTTATGTGGCGTTGCCATTCAGGCTTGGAGTGTCTTTACAAAAATAATACAAGTTGTGTTCTCTGCTCTCGTTTTGGATGCCTAGACTGAAAAATTAAAACAAAACAAAAAAAAACCTTGTAAAATGGCTTGTTAAAAAAAAAATACAATTACCTCTAATCAGTAGTACGCGTAAATGTTTTACAGAATGAAAGGCGTGCTTTTTATTTTCTTACTTCGTTACATTAGTGGCGAAAGAAAGTCTGTATGGAAATCAGTTCTTTGCTGACACAAGCTCCATTTGTTACAAATGAATTCTAATAAAAATGTCAGTGTTACGCAACTCCGGTTGTCTTTTCTCACACTTCTGCTTGTCAGAGTCCCTTGTTTTTTATTTCACCAGATACCACCGGATAGGGCTTGTCAATTTGTTGAAATTGCTAAAAAAAATGAAGTGTTTGTTATTTATCTTTGTGTTTTTGCATGGCCAAAATAAATGCTCTGCTTAAAAAAATGACCAGGGACAGCCTGAGTTCACTAGCAAAGCAACCGCCATTTGAAAGGACAGCAATATCTTGAAGCAATTTTCTGGGTTGTGGAAGCCCTAATGCCTTCATGACATTATCTGCCATGTATGGTCCCAAATTTGTTCATCAGTTTCTTATTCTTGCAGGCATAGCCTCTGGTAATAGGGAATATCTTTGATCTAAATTAGATAATATATCATTTCGCCAAAGCTTTGATTTTCTTCCTCCTATAAGAAGGGGAAAAGCTTTCTTGACAGAGTTTTTATGTAGCAGCATAAAATGCGGTGACTACAGTCCTGTGAAATACGGATTTTATGTTCATCTGCTACAGTGTTTGAAGCTCATTGCTTGCTTCAAAGGACAGCCTTTAAACTGGCAAACACTGGTCCGATATTAGAACAGATGTACGGTTTTCTGTCACCCAGAATCTGTAGGGATTAGACCAGCATATTCATATTGTTAAATCAATAAATTCCACAAGTGTGGATCATCTGCATATACAATCATAAATAAATGTTAAAGTTGCCGATCTACACACAACTGTAGAGAGGCTTTGCAAGGAATGGTTCAAGCTACAGGCCTTTAATGCAATAACGTTAGAGAGGTTCTTTACCGCTTATTTGGTCAATAGAATGGGTACATGCACCTAATAAAAAATAATGAAATGTGAGCAGCTGCATCAGAAATGCAGAAACCAATGTTTCTTAGCACAAATGCCTCAGGCTGTCAAGATATCTGTATTTTAGGGAACCAACCACCTCTGAAGAACGCCTGGAGAATCTTCGTCCAGGACCTTTGTTCAGGCACTCCATGGAGTGTACACAGTGCTTGTTGTGTGTATTCAGTCCTTGAGTGTTGAAACCTAATCAAAACAGGTGCTGAAAATGCAAACATCCTGCCTTAGTTCTGTCTTAAGTGATCTAACAGTAGGATGTTTACTTCGCAGCTGAACAAAATATTGATTCGGGAGCCTCAAACTCAGCATAGCAGTTGTATTTTTATTGTGATTGTTATTCTCTGGAACAGCTCACAACGAAGGATAGTTCTGCCACTAACACAGATTGGTTATCCTCATTCTGAAGGCCCTTTTAGTTCTTACAACAAGGGGGGGGACCAATTAAAATGATGTATTTGGTGCTCTTTCCAGTGGTAAACTTATATATGTGGGGTGTGTGTGTGTATGTTAAGTAATTATATTGCCGAAGCAGAATATTTTTGGCATTCTGAAATAATGAATCTTGAGTAAAAGAATGGTTTTCTAACTATGTGTGTATAGACTGCTGTTTGAATAAATTTCCATTTAAGGAAGAGCTTGCATCTGTGATGATGTTAGTAATGGATAGAAATTGTTCCAACGGTCTCGCAACAATGAGTAAATATGTACAGAAACATCTGGTAACAGCTTTTTTTAGGAAAGCCTTAAAACGGGCAGTATTGGGCAGTAACAGGTAGAGATAATGATGTATCAAACCTATAAAAGGCTTATTTTTTAACCTATTGCTCTTGCTATCACTTGAATTTATTCAGCTGACTTATGTCAGCAAAATATCAGGAAAAGACCTTTCATTATTACAGCAGACAAGTAAAGCAGCAGGTAGGCGTACCTTACCAGGAAGTACAATATATGTGGCTCAGTGATTTTTGCAACATAAATTGCTCCAGTCATTTGCATCTGTTACCATTTTTCCAAGTCATTAAGACATCCATTGTTACTAACGTATGTTAAATGTGAAAAATACTTTATCTCACCCATTTTCATAATTTCATGGAGGTGTGCCTCTGGCTCCATTTTCCCAAACCAAGATTAAAGTTGGTGGATAATGTTTATTTTTGCAAGTGTAGATCCTGTGGATTTGTATTCATAATCCCCATAAATTACTTTGGGGGCTCAAAACTCAATACGAGGAATACAGATACAGAGTTTTTCATAGCATACTGATTTTGACTGGTAAATAACAAGTAAACAAAAAGCTCAGAACACCCAACACAACCTCTGAGATATAGATGATGCAGGGAGGTAGAGCCCTCTCAGTCCCCAGTTTGTCTTGCATTATCAGTAATAATAGCAATAGGAATAGCACTTAGATTTATAAACTACTTCTGGTGCTTTACAACTCTCTCCAAGCGGTTTACAGAGTAAGTATATTCCCCCCAAATATCTGGGACTTCAAAAGTATGGAAAGCTGAGTCAATCTTGAGCCGATGAGAATGGATCTGCTGGAAGTCGGCAGAATTGGCCTGCAATACTGCATTCTAACCACTGTGCCACCACATAATAATGTGACATTATACTGATGTGGTAGGGATATCAGAACTTCTATGGTGAAACAGTCACTAGTTACACTGGCAACCGAGGTTCTGCTGTCCCACCCAGATAACCAGGCCTGCACAGTCAGGATTCAGGGTGAAATGAGGACAAAATCTTTCTCAATAGGATAGTTACGAACACCACTCAGCCTGAGTTCCTTGCAATCATTAGCCTCTTCTCTCTCTCTCTCTCTCTCTCTCTCTCTCTCTCTCTCTCTCTCTCTCTCTCTCTCTCTCTCTCCCTCCCTCCCTCCCTCCCTCCCTCCCTCCCTCCCCCTCTTTCTTCCGATTTGTCATAATCATGCACATTTTCTCAAACACTGAATTAGCAGCAGCACATATGGCCATATTTGCAACCCATTCATGTGTGCCTTCTGTTCACTGTAGCACAATCGTGCGAGAATTGAGGACCTTGGTAACATAATTCAGGGGTGTCAAACTCATGGCCCACAGGCCAAATGTGTCATGTGCTGGCCATGCCCACCCCCAGTTTAGCAATACGATATGTCACATGACGACAACGTAATGCTGTGAGTTTGACACCCTTGACCTAGTTCATATAGGCCCAGGAAATGTGAGGATTCCTCTGTGGCCTCCCTTCACTTTTAAAGGCTTGGGAAGTGAAAGTGAAATGGATATTTTCTTGGTTGTTCTAATACAACCATCAGATCTGCAGCCTAGCCTACTAAGGGGGAAAATAGGTTGTAATTCCTTTAGAGAGGCCTGTGTTTTGCTTTGCTTTGGTTACAAAGCTGCTAAACAAAGTCATATCCAGAGGCCAAAAATCAGACGTGCTGAATTAACACCTGGAAATATTTTTGATAAACAAATCCTGAAGTAGACTGGTAATATTCAAATCTTTATTATACAATAGAGTAAAAGTATACAAAACAAGCAGAAAATAATGCGATGTAAGAAAATGAAAAAAAGATACAAGGATATAATTAAGCCTCCCACCCTTCTATCAGGTAATGATCATCTTATCTGTTCTCCCTCTTCTTTTTAACCCTTTTTAACCCCCAAATCCAGAAATCTTCAATTTGTGTTGCGATTTTTTTCTCTCAACACAAAATCCATGTAAGGTTTCCAGTATTACAAAACAATCTTGGTCGTTTTTTTCCTCTGCCATTGCTTGGCCATTTCTTCAAATTTAATTGATTTTATAATCCAATCTTCCATTCTCAGTATTCCATTGCTTTTCCAAGTTTTTGCATACGATATTAATATTCAAATCTTGTAGATGTTAACGAAATGTCAACCAAAGTTAATTGTGGTTTCAAT
Source organism: Pituophis catenifer annectens (assembly GCF_029215685.1). Lineage (NCBI taxonomy): Eukaryota > Metazoa > Chordata > Lepidosauria > Squamata > Colubridae > Pituophis > Pituophis catenifer. Next base: position 223,625,453 of record NW_027256882.1, read on the forward strand.
GTTATGAATGTGTGCTTGGAAGTCCCACTGGATCCTGAGTTTCCCGTTGTTTATTTTAGTATGCATGTTGTCAACTATCAAAGTCTATCAGAGAAAGCAGGGACAACATTGAAGAGTATCTGCTATTGATGTTACTGTACATGCATTTCCTAATCATCTAACAAATATGTGCTTCTTCAGAAGAACTCAAATATACTGATTATTTGTAGGTAAATTTGTGCTTTATATTTGCACAACTGATTCAGAAGTTGTATTTAGACACAAGAAAGGTGATCCAGCTAGAAAGACTCATAAAACCATGGACTCAAAAGCTTTGAGTACTATTGCCTGTAGATAGATGTGCATGAATAAATAAACTCATACTTTACTGCTTAAGTTCATGAGAACCTTTTTGAGAAATAGTAGGACTATGTAACACATATTTAATTAGGAGTCAAGCAAAAACTTATACCAGAAATCAAATATATGGCAAGACCATCCTTCTCAAGGGTCAATGGTAGCATTGATGGTGGCAATAATACCATACGAGAACTCACCATAAACTGTTTGTTTGTCTGGCTATTTGATTCTAGCAGGATATATTTGTTCCAGAAATCAGTAATTAAGTTAAACATAGTTCTATTCACATATTCCAAATATCTCTATCATTTTAAGTCAAGGCTAGAGAGTCTTCATTTGGCCAATGCCATGTGTAAACATGTTTTGGGTCTCTTAAACTTTCAGGGTCTGGCCAATAGTAATTTGCAGGACCACATTTTTTGCACAGTATAGAGTTTGGAAGCTTTTCAGGTCCAAATGGAGTGTAGGGTTAAGGTACTCTTGAATGAAGATTGGTACACTCCTATCTAGGATGGTTGTCTTCTTTCACCAAGCATGCAGCATTGATAGGGATGCACGTGGAGTGGTGAGAGAGGAAGTGAGAGTGGTGATTTGGCTTGCCTAGCCAGCCAAATCAGCCAAATCAACCCTAGCCATCAATGTAGTGATAGATGTTGCAACCAGGTCCCCCTTGCATCCAGGGTCAGGTACTGATTTAGTACTTGGTCCTGCCTCTCTGAAAATCCAGTAGAATGTATGGGACAGTGAAGTTTTAATTAGTGTCTTAAGCTTCTAACTTGATATCTTAACCCTCAGAACCTTGCAAAAAAAAAAAAAGGCAGACACCCCAAAATTTTGGCCCCGCAAATGCCAAAGAAGGTCTAATCTGCAAATATAGCACTGAATAGTTCAATGCAACAGGACATTTTTTACTCATATCTTACATTTGCTTAATTTCAGTTTGCCATTTCATACAAGTGTGGGCAGCTTAAGGATAGCCAAAGATCATTAAACCACCTGCTACTCTTGATCCTTTCAAGCTCAATTTCTTGGTGGCTTTGCTGCCTCCTTGGGTCACTATCTCAAAGGATCAACATCAGAGATGGTATTCAGCAGGTTCTGACCAGTTCTGGCGAACCGGTAGCGGAAATTTTGAGTAGTTCAGAGAATCAGTAAATACCACCTCTGACTGGCCCCACCCTCATCTATTCTCTGCCTCCTGAGTCCCAGCTGATCAGCAGTAACCTTTCCCTGGAGTGGGGAGGGAATGGAGATTTTACAGTATCCTTCATCTGCCACACCCACCAAGCCACGCCCTCAGAACCAGTAGTAAAAAAATTTGAATCCCACCACTGGTCAACATATGGATGTGGCTGTAGAGAGCATGATTCCAACCTAATTCCTTGCTAGTCATATCTAAGTCCATTTTCTAGGATCAAACCAATTGCTTTTATATGTTTGCTACCTTTAGCCTATAAAGATCTTTCCCATCCATTTTGTACTCCTCTAAAAATATTCACTTACATGATTCCATGCCTGTCACAACCATATTGCTGCTGACAAGGGATAGATCAAACCATGGGCCTCAAAAACTTTTCAAATGCTCTCTATTCCTAGACAGATTATTGTTCCTCAGCATGCTAATTTAGTAACCCACTGAATCCAGCAGCAATTACTAATACATACCATGTCATCTTAATACAAAGCTATCTCCCCAACCCCACCCCGGATGAAAACATTGTCTTTCACATTTCTTGAGAATTTAAATCAGAATTAAAGAATTGGGGGCGGGGATCAAAATCTTAGGAAAAAGATAGTGTCTCTGGGTTGCTGAGGCAACTTGTCCCGCATTGATGGTCCAGTTCTCTAGCCAATGGGATTGACTTTTGCCTTCACAATTGATTCCAACCAATGGGACCCCTTCATATGCCCCAATGAGAACCTCAGGTAAAGCAATCTAATTGGCAATCTGGTTTAATTACAAGATGTCCATTCAATGTCCATTATTTTCATTTCATTTCAGTTGATTACATGATCCTGTTGGGTGGGATTTTGCGACTTGATGCAGGAGAAAGCTCTTTTTCATCCAGTTGTTTTAGTGGCAGAAATTAATTCACAATTGTGCCACCATTCATTTATTTTTTGTTAATGTGGAAAAGTTCCAGGCTCTCACATTAGAATTTATTGAAGGCTTAGAAATAAAGGCTGAGAGCAAATAGATTTCTTTGTCAACCAAGACTGTTTAATTGATTATATAATTTAGCACGCATGTTCTGTTTGATGGTCTCCTATTAGAACTTCGCCCTCCTCCTTGATAGTCAATTGTAAACTCCAAAAAGGAGAAAATGTATTTATTTACTTGAGAATTTGCCATTTTATTCCTTAAGATCTATTTCTTGTAAGGGAGGCCTATTACCTCAAGAAAAAATGATTAGCTACCCTTCGGGCATGCAGCCTATTTATTTTTATTGATTTTTATTGATGTCATGTCTTTATTTTGCCATCACACGTTTTGCTATGTTACCGCAGCCCAAGAACCACAGGTCTCCAAGGGCAAAGCTATTATCTCAAACAGCACTTAGCTCTGGTTCCAAGTGACACTTTGATGGTGCATTTCTAGGAGAATCGGAATGGCTAGCAAAACATGGTCAACAAATTGTGACCCAGCACATCCGCCTTAGCCAAGAGACGTTGAGGCTGTAACTTGACTGGCCATTATGTTCCGGGACAGAGGAGGTTCCGTTGCCCTGGAATTGTCTCTGTTCCAGGCCTCACTTCCAGAATTAAGCAGTAGATCTCAAATGCCAGTGTGTTCCCCCCCCCTTTTTATATTTTGCTCTGTTGCTTCTGTATATTTGTGCCGAGTTATTTTAAATTTACAAAATGAGCTGCAAAATTCTGAAAGAGATGGATTTCAAAAGCTAACCGCTTTTATTTATGAATTAGTTCAAAAGGGCAAAAGCATGTATATTGACACTAAAATGTGAAGCAAATGAATTTCTCCTTCATTCCTGTTTATGAGAAAGCGGAAGGCTCAACAGTGAAAGAGAAGAGGTGCACTTGAGAAAATACATTTCTGACTCTATTGAATTTCTGTGCCTTTTTGGCCATTATTGCCTGGATCAAAAGGATCATGTTCAATTCTGTTTCTGATTTGGGGAATTAAAGCAATGGCAGAAGTGAAGAGGCCAGGTTTACTATCCTGAATACCTCTCCAAATGCCTTTTAATAGAGCATCTCAAGGCCATGCTTATAAAGGAGACTTAGATTCCTTTAATATATAATGGGGCAATTTTTAAGAATGCCTAGTGCATGTTTTAATAATGATAACCTAGAAAAACAACTGGAAAATGTAAGCCTGAGATATGGTCTAGGACCGTGATGGCAAACCTATGACACGTGTGCCAGAGGTGGCAGGCAGAGCCCTCTTTGCTGGAACACGCACTGTCGCCCCAGGTGAGATCTCTGTGGTGTTTCTTTCATGAGCTTCTGTTTCCCTGCAAACTATGAAACAGAAACTCACAAAAGAAAAAGATCTTACCTCTTGCTGCACTGCCGGTGTTGGGATGTCCTGCCTCCCACCAGCCAGCTGGTCTTCGGGTCTCTGCTGCGCATGTGTGCATGTCCATGCATGTGAATGTCCGTGCATGTCCACCAGTGGTGGGTTGCTCCCGGTTCTGTCCAATTCTTTAGAACCAGTAGTAAAAGTGGCGGAAGGTTCTGCCCACCCGGCCGGATATCATAATCTGCGCATGTGCAGAAGTTTCTGCGCAAGCAAGCAAAGCGAATGTGCATGCGTGCTCCCATTGCAAACCGGTAGTAAAGGTAAGTATAACCCATCCCTGATGTCCACGCATGCACATGTTCACACCCCTTTCAGTTTGGGCATGCGCACATGCGCAGTTTGGGCCCTGGGTGTCTAAAAGTTTCACCGTACCTGGCCTAGAAAGTGATGTTAAAATCCAGATTAGGATACTTTAGTATCATTATCTTGGTCAGTGATTCCCTTTCAGATTGCTTGCCAATTCTTCTGCAGTATCCTTAAGTCACAAATATTCTTCTCTCTCTTTTTCTCTTGCTCAACTCAACTGTTTTAGGGCTCCACGGAGTTTTGACATACAGTATATCTCAAAGATCATCCAACTGAATCTACAAATTGGAAAAAAAAAGTTTTTAATTGAAATTGGTATCCTTCCAAACACTGTGAATAACTTGACTTATTTCCATACATAGAAAAAATTGAGGGTGGGAAGTCCAGTTAATAGATCCAATTTGTGGACTTGATTCAGTCTTCCAAATCAGATTGATTAACCAGATTAAATCAAAGCTTTTGATTGGATCAGGACTTGTGTGTGCATCCCTAACAAACAAGCAATTTCTTGCAACATTTCAAACTACTAAAATATATTCTGTTGTGGTGGAAATATTAAAAAAAAAAAAAAAAGAAAGAAAGAAAGGGATTTTCTTCCCTCCTTCCCCAACATTTTCTTGATTTATTTCCAATTTCATTGGGATTTACCCTCCCCTTTTTTCCTTTGAAATGTTGCTTCTTCCATGAAGACATGACAATTTCTATATACAGCTACAAGAATTGCTTTCATAAAGCAGCAGCACGCTTATAGCAACTCTGGTCAAGATGATGTGAAAGTAGACCTTTCTCTTGATACAATCACCCATATTCAAGAATGTGTAGAGTCGTCCCAAAGCCTCTACAATTTAAACTTTAGCAGAGAGAAACAAAACCTGATATGAGGGTAAAGGTGCGTTCGCCAAACTTTTGGGTTGGTTTCTGAATATTTCGTTACCAGGCTAGGTAACATCTTCAGTGGAGTTTAGTGGGTGTTAGTGTCAGTGTTCGTTTTGTATGGGCTTCAGCTGTGGGTGTGTCAAGTGAGGATCTTCTGCAGCGGCGGGTTTCACATATTCTTACCACCGGTTCACCCGCTGTGTGTGCGCCTTCTATGCATGCGCTCGCTTGCGTGCCTTCCGCACATGCGCCCAGCCTCAAAAACGTGGCTAAATAGGACTGCATTACACCGGGGTGGGTGGGCAGGGGTAGGGTGGGGTGGGTAGGTGGGGGCAGGGCAGGCTCACCCTCAGTCGCTGCTACTGGTTCGCCCAAACCACTCCGAACCGGCTGAATACCACCTCTGGTCTTCTGACACCCCCTAAACTCCATTGAAGATGTTACCTAGCTGGAAACCAACCCACAAGCTCAGAGAATGAACCTTTACCTTTGTCCTACAACTGAGCTACAGATATTCACCATTATTGCAAAACCTGCTATCTTTGGAGTGTTCCTATTGCAACAGCCATAAACCCTAGTTAATATGGACAAAAGGCAAGGAAAATTGGAGAGGTAAGCAAATGGAAGATCCGAGTAGTCCTACATTTATGACCGGTTACTTAGCAGCTGTTGAAAGTTACAACAAATTTAACTTGGGGTTACTTTGGACCTGGATTCAAAGTTCTGATAATTCCCCCCACCCTCCCCCGATGGTCCCACAGTCACGTCACTGCATTTTACTATGGTTTTGTCAAAATATGGCAGTTCTGTTTTTTGGGCAAAACTGCACACATAACAAGTTATTAGTTACTTAACAACTGCTGCAAAAAAGGACATAAAATCGAGTCAGACTTACAACCATGATAGGCAGACAGATTCCATTACAACTGTAATTCAAGGACTACCTATACTAGTTGCCTCTCTCTAGATCAATACCACTCTGTTTCTATCCTTATAGTCAGTATTACTATTATGTGAAAAACAACATTACAAGTTCCCCCAAGCTTTATTTTCTTTCTTTTCTTTTTTGTGTCTCATTCTCAGGATAGTTAGAATTTATTCTGAATCACTTCTGGGAATGTTTTCATGCCTAGGGCATTGTTCTGAAGCTTTAGGCAATGTTTCTGTACAGCCTTCCAATGACTTTGCAACCACTGTGCCTGCCTGTCCACACATCGGATTTAAAAGAACCACTTAGGAGACATTCATGCATGATGGGTTCCCTTCAGATTTATGGAAACATGGGAAGTTGTTCTGAGAAGAAGAGTACAGTGAAAGGTACATGACCTTACTTTTGGCCACCTAACCATCAGAAGAATTCTGCACACTCATCCATGAGAATGCTGTTCCTATTGCATGAGTTGCCAAAAATAAGTGGAGAATTTTCCTATACATGCACATACATGACCTCTTGAAATTAGGGGATTCTTCTCACACATTTCTCACACACACATAAGCAGGAGAAATTCCTCAATACTTCTTCATGAGTCGTGCTTTGCAGTGATGGTAGCTCATCTCATCAGGGATATATGGTTGTGGAGCATTGTGGGAAAAAAATGTATTTTCCCCTGACCACCTTCTAGTCAATGTCCTTCTCCTAGCATTGGGGAGCTTGTGGTCCTGCTCCCCAACTACTTACGATCCCTTTTATATTATGGTTTGCTGCATAGTAAGCTAGACGTTCAGACTGGATTTGGCAATTTTTCCACCTATCAATTCTTTTCCAAGGATCTAGGATAGGCAGATGTTGGTATTTTGTTACAGGTATTGTTGCAGGATGTAAACTGTGCCGAGGAAAACTGCTTTTTTGCAATTGATTGATGGTGAATTTGTCAATGCCGATAGTGCTCAAGTGGTGCTCCAGTTCATTTTATGTCTTTATGGTTCATCACGCAGTCAACCAGAAGTTCAGGCTGGATTTGGCATTTTTGTCTATCTATTGAGTCTTTTCCAAGGATCTGGGATAGGCAGATGTGGATGTTTGATGGTGTCACAGATATTGTTGCTGTTCCAAGTAAAGCTGCCTTCTGCAATTGACTGATAATGAATTTGTCAATGCCGATACTGCTTAGGTGGTTCTCCAGTTCCTTTTATGCCATTATTATTATTATTATTATTATTATTATTATTATTATTATTATTAATAATAATAATAATAATAATAATTACAGCTATACTTTTACTTTTATCATTAGATAATATTTCATTAACATGTAGAGCCTTGGTGGCGCAGCAGACTAAAGCACTGTTAAGTAACACCAGCTGCCTGCAATTACTGCAAGTTCAAAACTGACCAGGCTCAAGGTTGACTCAGCCTTCCATCCTTTCGAGGTGGGTAAAATGAGGACCCGGTTTGTGGGGGCAATAAACTGACTTTGTATAAAATATACAAAAGTATGAAGGCTATTGCTTAACGCATTGTAAGCCGCCCTGAGTCTCCGGAAAAGGGTGGCATATAAATCGAACCAATAAACAAACAAACAAACAAACAAACAAACAAACAAACAAACAAACAAACAAACATTCTTTCAACACCCAGAAATGCATCACTGTCTAGGATAGATGGTAATTAATGAATTAAAGGGCTGGAGAGTTGTGATCTTTCTTTCTTTGTGTGTGTGTGTGTGTGTGTGTGTGTGTGTGTGTTGGTTTATGGATTTTTGTGTAGGAATTCTTCCTAGAAATTTGATCTCCATTGTAGTTCTCTTTGTTCTATTTTAGCCAATATCAACTCATTTTCATTCTTCTAAAGAAGTCCTTTCTACTTTCACACTTGAGCTCTACATAGCACATTGGAAGGGGGGGGGTGAGGACTGCCAGAAAATCAATAGGAAGTTTCCTTGCCAACAAATGCTGAACTCTATTAGCATCCCCACTGCTGTTTCATACACCTCATTGGTTCAGATGAATATAAATTGTATTCTGATTTCAGTGTCCACAGTCATGATTAATAGAAAGCAGGGTCCTATTGAAAAGGCTGAAGATTTTGCCTGACATTCGCAGAAGACCCTGTTTGAATATGCAGATTTTCCAACCATCAATTGATGGAGTGGAAGATGGGAAACGAACACCTTCTGGAGCTGTCTTTTGTTTTTTCAAGTACAGCAAACGAGATCGTCTGCTTCACTTTCATTCATACCCAAGCAACACACACTTGTAGAAAAGATGGATATGCTACACAACTGCACTCTCCATTGCTTCTTTGTGTATTGGAAATGAACAGCCATTTGTGAATGATTGAATGCTTTGGTGTGTAATCAGCCACAGCAGCCATTCATCGCTCTCATATATTACGGTGTGACAGAAATCCTTGCTTATAAAATATATGTTAGGAAATAGACCAGGATGCCTTGTGTGAGAGAGACAATGCAAACTTTTCTAAGCACTTTTATCCCTTTCAGAATTTTAATTTCATTAACCAACCAGCCACATAGAGGTCCTTTCGCTCTTATTATTCACTCTCGGGTTTTAGCAGTATCTCGAAAATGCTTATCTCTGTTGCACAAGAGTTCTTGGAAGTGAGTTTCCAAAAAAGCACACACAGTTGATGGCTTTCTATTAACACCTGCCCTCCACTGGCCCATATTTATTTAAACACTAACAGATGTCACACCTGTAAACAATGGAAGCAGGAATGAAGTGTAGCTTGTTCTCTAGCTGTTGGGCCAGAGATGGAAAGGAAACAAAAGAGATGTTACTCAAACTATAGCAGAAACAAAACTTTTCCTTCTCAAAAGCAGGTCCTCTTTCTGCTTCAATCTTTCAACAGAGGAACTATTAACTATAGTTAAATGGAAGCTTAGCAACCTTACCAAAAAATTAATAAACAAGACTTAGTATTTCTCTCTCTCTCTCTCTCTCTCTGCCTGACAAGCTTCTAGGTCATCATCTCTTCATCTTGGGTGAGGCAAAGATGCTGCCTCATTCCACTTGTATTGTATTCCTGTCTTAGGTGATGGAATGTGTGTTTGATGGTCTCTGGCGGTATGTTATTAGTATGTCCACTTTTACTTGTTCTTGTCGACGTCGTTGGATTTAATTGTAATTTGGACTTGCCTTTGATTTTATTGACCTGTGCCACCTGGAGTCACAGTCACACGAGTTGGGGAGCCATACAAAACTTCTGGATAAATAAATATTCTCAGGAATATTTACAAATAGAGAAATCAAAGGCCATGATCTTTTTTTTCAACCAGTCATACCTTCTCATTCCAAAATAAAAACCCACCCTCTCACAAAATAAACCAGCTCTGGTCCTTTCTTACTTCTTTCCTGCAAGTCAGAATAATCATAGTTTTAGATTTATGGAAAATAGTATACATACTCTGATCTTAAAATGCTGTTTCTTTAGATGGGGGGGGGAGAGATTATGGCTACACGATAAAGCTTGTTTGTGCTGAGAAATTTTCAGGGAATGCCAGCGCTCATTGCAACTGCTATCTAATATTCGGATAGCTCTAGGCAGTCACATGGAGAGAGGTTTTATTTCTTTACTATACAGTATATAAAGGTAAAGGTTTCCCTGTCCAGTTGCGTCCCACTCTAGGGGGTGATGTTCATCTCTGTTTCTTAGCCAAGCAGCCAGCATTGTCTGACGATATTTATGTGGTCATGTGGCCAGCATGTCTATATGCCAAAGGCACATGGAATGCTGTTACCTTCCCATGGAAATACCTATTTAGCTACTCGTATTTGCGTGCTTTCGAAAATGCCTAATAAGCCAATCTGATGCAAATAGAAATAACATAAAAATGAGGAGCTGACCTTAGCTATAAAATCAGCTAGAAGACAAGAACCACCTTAATGCAATAGAAAATAAAAATTCAAACTATTTAATGCCTTGGCAAAAGAGATAACGATGGAAGAAGACCATATTGGGCAACTGAAGTTCTCAAGGAGCAACTTTAATCTGAGAAAGTTGGAGGAAGGAAGAAAGGAGGGAAGGAGGAGGAGAAATAAAAGCAATTCTTAGTTATACCCAAGACAGTATTTTTGTTTATAACCTATAATTCAATACACTTTTAGTTATTATCACTTTGTTAATTTTACAATAACAAGATGTCTTGGTTATAAAGATACCTTTAGAGAAGGGTATTTTGAAGTGAGTAGGTTTTATAAAGATCTTCAGTCTCCTTAACTCTAGACAGAGAGAAAATGGTTCAGTACTGTTCAGTGCAGACACTGAACCCATAATTATATTCTTGAATTCCAATTGTATATTATCTCATGAAACTACCTGGAATAAGGAATTCAATGTTGTTTTTGCTTCTAAGTACCTATTTCTATTTGATGATGCGCTACATGAAAAGCAAAAAAAAAAACCTACCCACAATTTAGTAGATAGCCCTCATGCTCATTTTATCCATGTTCACAATGATTGATTGACTCTGATGTGGAATGAAGCCACCATAATAATCAGTCACAGGCAGAACATTGTCCACTCACCCACGCGTGCATCCAAGGTTTCCTTCGATTCAGGATTTGCAACATGGCAAGGGAAGAACATGGGGATAGGTGGGTAGTGATACTGCGGTTCAAGACATCATTGTGCAAGTGGCACAAATAACACACTGTCTATCATTCATGTTAGTGGCAATGAATGCACATTATGTGAGTTGCATTGTTTCCATGATGTCATAATGACAAATGAATTGAAATTGAACTGAATCTCATCAATTCCATAATGACATTAGTCAGCTTGGTCTAGTGGTTAAGATATTGGCCTAGAAGCAGAAGACAGTGATTGTTAGTCCTACCTTAGGCATGAAAGCCAGCCAGGTGACTTTGGGCCTATCACCAAGAAACTGTGAGTTCTAGTCCCGCCTGAGGCACAAAAGCTAGATGGGTGACTTTGGCCCAGTCGCTCTCAATCCAACCCTACTTACAGAGTTATTGTGGAGAAAATAGGAGAAAGAGAGAGTAGGTATGTTCACTACTTTGAGCTATTTATAAAGTAATAAAAGCAGGATAAAAATCTAATCAGACACCTATGAGGAGGAATTAACCTTGGCTGTCCTAAAAATTATGACATAGTACAAGGTAGTATAGATGCTTCTGATAAGAATAGCTTAAGTAGCTCTTTCTGGAACAATTATGACTCCATTTTTTTTTAGCAGCACTTCCAAATCTTGAGGGCAAAAATTGATCTCGTTCAAACCCATTAGTAACAAAGGATTTATTATTAATTCATATATAGTGGATGGTCAAGTAAGATTTTCCCTACACAATGGCTTCTACATAGTCCATTTGAACACAATGGCTTAGATGAGTTAATTCTGATAAAGTTTAGAAACCATTTTTAGATATCAGGAGCGCACTTCAAAAATAAGAATCTAAGCCAGTGATAGTTATGCATCTACTCCTGTTTCAATAATACCAATTTAGTTTGGTAGAATCACAACCTATTGGGAATAAATACATTTCCATATTTCTAGTAAACATACGGGAGCAATAATCCACAATATAGGTCACCGAGTTGAAAAATGCAATGATTAAATTAATGGCATTTTTTATTTATGAAAAGAATGCAACACCGCTGAAATGCGCACACATTTTTTTTCTCCACATATGGCTTCAAAACATATAACTGTCCCAAAGGAGATTAAATAAATGAAGTTCCAGGATCTTACATAGTCATAAATTAAGAGAAAGTACAGAAATGAACATCAGCCACAAGGTTTGCAACATATAACCGTGTACAGACATATGATGAAGTCTAAAACAATTTATCCTAAGGTGAAAGCCAGGAAATTTAAGGAGCCAAATCAATGGCGACTATTTAGGGGGAAAAGAATGGCTATGTAACCATGTCATTGTGTTGTAAACGGTTACCAACAATATACAGAGGATAGTTTGCTTGTGTAAAACAGGATCTCTTTCCCTAATCAAAAATTTGATATTGTCTTTATTTGATTTATCTATTGCTTTCCACCCAACACAGTCACTTGTCAACACACTGAGTTTTACCACACAGGAGATATGGAGAACAGAAAGGTAAATGTATAGTGGTTTATCATGGGCCAACTTGTCAGAGAAATCAGTCAAATTTTTTACAGGTCACAGACCCATGTGTAAAAGAAAACACAATATATAATACAAAATTCAATATAATACGCATGGTGAAAAAATAATCTGCAATCTTGCTTTGTCTACTTTATTGTCAACAGCAAATGAATTCTACAGGCTACAAATACAACTCTGCAACAGCAGGAGTTGTCTGGAGATCTTTATCCACCACAAGAAGTTGCACTTTTTGTATCTGATCAAGAAGTAGGTAAGAAGAAGAAGAAGAGTTAGTAGGTCATTGAAAGAAAAGCAGAATGTAATTCCATGGTTCAGGACTCCCTTCCTTACAAGTAGAAAGCCTTTCAACATCAGGGATTAAATAATATGGGTAGTTTCAGTGGTAAAATGGAGCAGATTTCCATTGCTAAACAATAGCAATAACACCTAGTCTTATATACCGCCCCATAGATATTTACTCACTGTAAATATAAGCATTATCTGGGTCCTCATTTTTATTGACTTCAGGAAAAGGAAGACTAAATCAACCTTGAGTCTTGACAGGGTTGAACTTCAGACTGTGGACAGAGTTTGCCTGCAATATTGCACTTTAATCACTATGCCACAAGTGGTTAAACAATGCAATCATAAAGCTTCAGGTTGCCATTGTTAATTTAATCGAACAAGTCATTAGGTGAGGACCCACCCCAATTCAAAATATTCCTGGCTTGGTCCCTCATAGCCTCATAGCCTCAAAGCTCAGAAAAGCTTCCCTGCCTTCTCTGAAACTCCCTTCACTCTCTTATCTCCATCCCAACTCTGTCCTTTTGGCAGCAGTCCTTGGCAGTGGTGTGGTACTGCGGCTGAAGGATAGGCTTGCAGATTTACAGAAGTCTCAGCCAGTTGCCACCAATCCTGGACCTCTACTTCAGCCCCTTTGCTGCCAGCAATACCACTGAGTGCTGCTTCAAGTCCCAAGCCACAGTCAACCACCCTAGGGCTATGGCGCAAAGCCTTGGCCATCTCCACCATCTTGCCCTCCAATGGCCCTGTAGCACCCAGTGATCTTCCCCATTTCCCTCCTGCTTTGAGGAGGTGTGTTTGGCCTGGCCCTATGTAAGGCAACTGCTGCTTATGCCAGCCATCTTCCCAAGATAGCTCACACCAATCTTAAAATAACATGCACCATTCTCAGGATGTTTTGGAAGGCTTCTGAGGCCTTCTGTAACCTAAAATATCCAGAATAGAGCCGGAAGAGGTCTTCTAGTCCAACCCCGTCCTCAAGCCGGAGAACCTCACAAGAAGACAGCAAGAACAGTGCCCCCTCTTCTCTAAATCATGTGTATCATTCTCATAATCCTTTGGAAGGCCTCAGAAGCTTCTGGAAAGATTTTGAAGCAACACAAGAATAGCATGTGCGATTTGGAGAACAGACCCTTGGCAGTGGTTGTGGCCAACAAGACTGCTGAAGTTCCCGTATCTCTCAACACTGCCAATGCCACCAAGGAATCCTCCTGTGCAGGGGAGCCAAAAGGGCAAAGGTAAGATAGGAGGGTAGGAGTATTGGAATGACCAATACTACATGTGGGTGGACTACCCTGTTTCTCCCAAAATAAGACATTCTCTGATAATAAGCCCAATTGGACTTTTGAGTGCATGGCAATAAGGCCAAGCGCTTATTTCAGGGTTCAAAAAAATATAAGACAGGGTCTTATTTTTAGGGAAACACGGCACTAAGTGCCTGAATTTTGATCATATGGCCACAAGAGTGCTGCAATAGCCATAACTTTGGGGACCTAACTTTAACTTTGGGGAGAGAAGTAGCTTTCATTCAGAGCTGTTGCAACTTTAAATGGTCATTAAACAAATAGTCATTAAGTAAGGATTATCTGTATTTACTCTCCAACCCTGCTGATGGATCGGGGGGGGGGGTGGTTAATCTCATGACCGTGGAATAGTGTAACCACATCACGGGCTCCAATTCTTGCTTTTTGTTGCATGACAAAGTTAACAAATTTGGGAAAGGTCTATTGCCTTTGTTTTATTTAGGTTTGTTTTTCCCAACATAAAAACGAAATTAAACACCGACGGGTCAAATCCAGGATGGTTGTTTCTCCCATTAATTGATTGGATGTGTCAGCAATAAGGAGTTGGCCTGCACAGTTTCATTCGGTTTCTTGAGGAGACAGCTCCCTTTTTCATTCTCAAGAGCTGAGCCAAGACAGTGGGGAGTATTTTATCACCCCTCCGGGATAGAAGTACGGAACAATATGTGATAAATATCCTTAGTTTTTGAGGAAATGATACACAGAAAGGACATCATATGTAAGAAGCAATGGGGACACAGAATCCATGTTTAATTTTCAGAAAGTTAAAAATCCCTTTGTGGGAATTAGTATCATCCAAGGGTTTTCATACATTTAGAAGTTTGGAGAAATCTTGCTGTCACAGATATAATGATGAATGAAGGCCAGCCAATTTAAATGCTGTGATTGATGGAGTGACTGAGACTGTTGATCTTTGGGATATGAACCAACACAAGGCAGGCTCCACTGTGCCATTGGAATAGGGAATCGTATCTTGAGTGTTATGAATGACAAACATATGCCAGCCGTTTAGGGCTCAGCCAGACAGAATGGTGATTTGCTTGCTTGTGATGTATAGCACAGGATGCATGGATGGTAAAATCCATGAATCATGTGCCAGTAATTGAATATGAATTGTTACATGTGAAAGGGTTACATTTAAAGACACCCCCACAGAGCCTGGCACTGTTTTGGGGTGATGAATGAGAGCCATGGAGTAGGTTAAGCTAGTATTCAGGTGGAGCGCTAGTGCAATTTCTCCAGAAAAGATTTACTTTTCCTAATTGATGTAAGAGAAACCACCAAAGTATAAATTTAATCTCCAGCAAATGGATGGCAACCTATTTTAATCAAAATTAGAAGGTTAAGCGCTGACTGCTTGAAATTAATAGCTGTTCTATATACTTCCCATACCAAGGAGCTGCTGGGTTGAATTCTTGATTGAGATTTTGTGCAGGGGCATCTGACCTTGGTAACTTTGAGACATGTGGACTTCAATTCCCAGAATTCCCATGCTGGCTGGGGAATTCTGGGAGTTGAAATCCACAACTCTTAAAGTTGCCAAAATTGGACACCCCTACACAAAACCTTTTATTTATAGGTATTGCAGTCCATTAAGTAGAAATTCCCACCTTTGGTGGGAAGGTAACAGCATTCTGTGCGCCTTTGGCATTTAGTCATGCCGGCCACATGACCACGGAGATGTCTTTGGACAGCGCTGGCTCTTCGGCTTTGAAACGGAGATGAGCACCGCCCCCTAGAGTCGGGAACGACTATCACATATGTGCGAGGGGAACCTTTACCTTTACCTAAGTAGAAAGAAAGCTGCGAACAGTGAGGCTTTCTAGACTAGGCCTATGGATGGAATTCAAAAAACATCCAAAAGTAAATTTTGGGCCCTTCTATGATCCCCTTCATTGGTGATTCCCCTCCCCTCCAAAGCATGGAAGCTCTGAAGATCGTACCCATACACTACAACCTTGAACTCAGTTTTTCCAATCAGCTAAAGTTAGATCATTATGGAACTGGGACTTCTAGAATGAATGATTTGACTGACAAAGATCAATCTGGCAAAATCTTGAATGTGGAGGCCCAAAAACGTTCACTCTTTCCTTCCCAACCTGTAGGCAGTAAACTTAGATGGAGGACTATGGATACTCTTTTGTTTGAGGTGTCCAAATGTTACCAGCAAGGAAAACAGGAAGACCACAATTTTTATTGATCTGTTTCCTGCTGACTTCTCATTTTTATTTTATTTATTTCCTACCCTTATTATTTTTATAAAAATTCAAGGTGATCATGAACAAACCACATACTCTATTTATTTATTTTTTTGTCTTTTAATGATCCCATAATCCTTTGCATTGGGTGGAGTCGGGGCAACTGAATGGAGCTGAGTGTTTACTGGCCGGATGCCTTTCCTGTTGCCAATGCAGAGTTCAGGAAGGGCATCTGGCCAGTAATTACTCAGCTCCATTCAGTTGCCCTGACTCCATCCTGATGCAAGGGATTACGCAGTCATTAAAAGACCAAATATATATATAGAGAGAGTTAGAACAGGGGTGAAATGCTACTGGTTTGCTCCGGTTTGGGTGAACCAGTAGTGATAAAAAACTACCGGTTCAGGCGAACCAGTAATAAAAAAAAGCTAACGGTTCAGGTGAACCAGTAGTTAGGTACCTGTTCGGTTGAACTGGCAGTTAGCTACTGGTTCGGTTGAACCGACAGTTTAAAAAGCTACTGGTTCAGGCAAACCAGTAGTTTAAAAAAGCTACCGGTTCCTCTGAACTGGTATTTCCAATGATCAGCTGTGCAGCAGGGTTTAGCTTTGCTAGAAAACAGGAAATCCTGATTTCTAGCAAAGCTAAATCACACACCACAACTGATCCCCCCCCTCGCTGTTCTACTTACCTTCCCAAGCCTCCTTTTGGTGCGTACTGCACATGCGAACGTGCGCAGCACGCGCCAAAAGGAGGCTTGGGAAGGTAAGTAGAACAGCGGGGGGATCAGCTGTGCAGCGCAGTTTAGCTTTGCTAGAAAGCAGGAAATCCTGCTTTCTAGCAAAGCTAAATCATGCACCACAGCTGATCCCCCCTCACTACTACTTACCTTCCCAAGCCTCCTTTTGGTGCACTCTGCACATGCGCACGCAATGCACATTTGGTGTGAAATGCGCATGTATGGCCAGCGAACCGGAAGCAAACCGGTTTGGATTTCACCACTGAGTTAGAGTAAATAGATACCTCATACTCTATCCTCCTCCTATATTCCCTACAACAACAACAATCCTGTGAGGTGAATTGGGCTGAGAGAAAAAGTCACTGGGTAGCTTTCATGCCAAAAATGGCACTAGAACTCACAGTCTCCAGCTCTCTAGCCTGGCGCCTTAACTACCAACCAGCTATGTTGGTGACAAGGAACCCTTCACAGACTACTTGTGAATGAATGCAAAAGTTTTGAAACCCTGAGGAAAAGGCTCTAGAGATTAGATTAAAGCAAAAGCAAGGGCAATGGAGTCCTTTGAATCATTTCTAATAAATCAGTGGTGTGCAGCAGTAGGAAGTTTCTTTGTCATTTAAAGGGCTAAGCTTTTTATTATGATGCCTGTCTGAGCCGGAGCTTAAGAAATGATTTGTGAAGTAGCTCTTTAGGTTTCATTGAAATCAGGAGGACTCCTAAGTAATATCTGGAGAATCAGATTGAGGCCAAGCGAGGCTAACAGGGTGTCGTAAACAATGTCCATATAAGCTTGCAGTCAGTGGCCATGATACAAGAAAGATGCTTTCAGAAAGCAAACAAAAGAATGATTCTTAACAGACTGTGATTTCTTGCCTGCGTGAAGTATGACCAGGGATGGCTGCCTGCCTATCAAAGTTCCCTTTGTAGCATGATGGCATGATTTAATTACCAAAAATGCAATTCTTGGTAAGAAAGAAGGCGGAATGGCTGCCTCAAAGACATACCTCTGGATCTTGTAATGGAGATGAAATGTAATCAGGTTATTATCACGGTGTACCTGTGAGAAAGAGAAATGTGTCTAGCCTAATCTTATCTCATATCTGACATAATCCCTGCCACAAAATAAATTAAAACCCTTGGAATCCGCAAGGGAAAAATCTTGATCTGTATTTTAATTTAAAATGGTTTCGTCATAAACCTCCATCTACTCTGAAGATACAAGTAAATCCATATGGGATCGGGGTGCCTTCCATTGTACTACAAACTTACTCTAACCTGTTAGTCTCTAACTTCCCAGCCATCCGGATATTTTGTTTTAAGATTAATTTAAAGTATCAACTGTGGTTTGGCTCCCATTCCAAAATCACTAGAAACCACACCAAAATGTTTCATAATCAAAATGTCACCAAAATGTTTCACAATCAAAATGTCACAGTGTAGTCAAGACTGCACACCTGCTTTAGATATTCAATTCAGATCAAAGTTATTACAGAACAAATTGTTCTGTATTGTAAGGCCAGATACAGAGAAAATACTGAATTAAAAGAAGTATTACATCCTTCTTATATATATGCCTATAAGAGAAAAACAATAATCCTGTCTTGAAGGAATTTCCAGCTAGGGAGTGTGATTTCTATTTAGTGCTTCTACTCTGAGACCAGGTCTCAAAAATAACCTTTCAGGTTTGTACAATATCCTATACCATTATTTAGGATTAGAATTACCATAATATGTTGCTTGTATTTATTTTTGTAACTACTGTATATTCTTAATTATTTTTAGACTCCATTATGCTTATTTTTTTTTCTCTTTCTCTCTCTCTCTCTGTCTTTCTGTGTGTATGGATGTAATACTTGTATTCAATATTTTGTTTGTATATGGCTTTAAGGCTACAATCATTTAGAAGTTGCTCTAATGGATATTCATATAATGTGGCTTCAAATACTCACTAACCATTTTTTTTTATAACTGTTCTCCATCACATGCTAGGTTTTCAAGCCAATTTGGCCAATGGAGAAGACTTTATCGTACAATCTTTCACAGTTCTAAATTCTGAACGGTTGCAACGTTTAACAGATTAAACTCTTCTACCATGAAACAGATAGGGAGGAATATAGTGAAACCAAATGCTAGGCGAAGGATTGCTTCCTTTCACACTTTAAAAATCCATTTTTCTCTCTTTTGAGATCTCCCATCCCCTTGTGATCCCAATTTTCTTTTGCTTCCTTTTTTAGGGGGCAAGGAGAAGCAGACAGTAGTGAAATCATTAAGGCTCTGGGAAGGAAGGCTGGTGGACCAGATAAATATGTATTTATATTTAATATAGGTGTCAGTGAGGGATTGTTTTTATACAATATATATCATGTACAACTAAATATATCAGGAAGGAAGGAAGGAAGGAAGGAAGGAAGGAAGGAAGGAAGGAAGGAAGGAAGGAAGGAAGGAAGGAAGGAAGGAAAGCTTTTCCAAATTGGGGGACACTTCCTGTGTTCTAGACTATGCCTCAGAAAACACTCCCCACTAGGATATGCATGTCTTACAATAAGTTTCATTAGTCTGCTCATCACACGTTAACCACGGAAAAAGTGAGCAGAATGTGCTTTGTGTCATAGTGTAACTTATGCTCATAATTTTTTCCTAAATGCCAAGTAATTGCGGATCAATCTTCATGCATTGCTTCATTGTCCATGTAACAAAACGTCCCATCTCACAATGTTTTGGATCGGATGAGAAAACAGAAAGAGGGAGGGGAAAAAATGGCGTGGGGAGAAGCGCCAAGAGGCAGGGTAGCAAGCAAACATGTACCCCTCACCAGAACTGTATCCATGACAACTGGAGCTATTCGTTTTCCTGTGCATTTGTGTTTGTCTTGCTAACAATGCCACAGAGAACACTGACAAACGATCGCTTTGTTCAGCCATCCATTTTAAATATGCGGTCCATTCCGCCAGATTTTAATTTGGCCAATTAATACTATCAGATACTATTAGGCAGGTATATAAGGAATAAACACACACCAAGTTAACGTTGGGTTGGCTTGGCTTCTCTCTCTTCTCCCCCCTCCCCACCACTCTCTCTCTTTTGTTTTGTGTTAAATTTATATTTCTCTTCCTCTCCAGGAGGACAGTGTGGTTTCGTTAACATGCCTTTCTGCAATTCCTCTGCACTCACCCTTTTCCTGCTAAAATGGGTGGGTGGAAAGAGACGGAGAAGGGCCCAAAGTCATCCAGTCAGTTTCCATGCTCAGGATGGACCTGAACTGACCAGTCCATACACATCACCAGAAATTTGAATTAGCCCCATTCTTTTGCAAGTGGTGGATGAAAGCAAATTGTGAGCCTCGGTTGTCCATCAAGAGATCTCACTTAGTGAGGTCTGTGTTCTGAGTTAACGTCATTGCTAGCAGATCAGCAATACCTGGTGACAGCTGAATGACATCTTCTTTGGTCAAGAAATGGCTGTTTTCCTCCCACTGCCCAGTCCTGGTCATTTTTCCTTAGAGTTCTTTGACTAAATGTCCTGTTTGTTGAGCAGAACATAGCTAAAGTGGCAAAGACCTTCTTCATTTGAAAAACAACACTAGAACTCTTTTTTTAAAAAAATTACCATTTTGTAATTCAGAATGGATGGTCCATGGGACAGATATGGTCCACTGGCATCCCACATTTGGTCTCCAGAGAACTTCAAAATTGCACCTCTCAAATTCTCTCAACAAAACTACTGATTTCTTCTGGCAACGTATTACAAAAGATGCCAAAAGGCTAAGAAATGAATACACAGAACTTCTGAAAGGCAAAATATTGGCAAAACCTTAAAGGATGGTTCAAAAGGTGTTCACTTCATTACTAGAAGTCTCCCACAGCCTGCCTGCTGGGCTGAAAATGAATTACCATGTGACCCACTCCTCTTATATATCGGCATTTCCAAAATGGACCATTTATATCTCCTTTTTAAAAAAGTAATACCTGTAATTACTCATTTTGTAGCACAAAAAAGTAAAAGTGTCTCAGATGGTTTCTCACACTGGTATTTAGAATAGAATAGAATAGAATAGAATAGAATAGAATAGAATAGAATAGAATAGAATAGAATAGAATAGAATAGAATAGAATAGAATAGAATAGAATTCTTTATTGGCCAAGTGAGAGTGGAACACAAGGAATTTATCTCTGGTGCATAAGCTCTCAGTGTACATACAAGCAATAAGTGATAAACCATGATCATAGTCATCGTAAAAATACATTCATCATAAATCATAAGATACAATACTCAGTGATAATCATAGGATACTAAATAAGCAATCAACATAAATCATAATAGGATACTAAATAAACAGTATAAATCGTAAGGTACAAGCAACAAAGTTATAGCCATAAGATAAGGAGATAGCGAACAGGAAAGATGAAAAGACGAATAGTAATACAGCCTTACTAGATAGTTTGACAGTGATGTGGAAATTAATTGTTTAGCAGAGTGATGGCATGGGGGAAAAACTGTCCTTGTGTCTAGTTTTATTGTAAGGAAGCAAATTTTAGTGCCCAGTTGTCAAATCCTACATCCTGTGTATGTTTACTAGTGCACATGATATACAGAAACTGAATAATTAAAGAGTTAGACTTCTTCCTCCCTTGCTCCCAAAAAAGTGTCTTGATGTCTGTTAAAGAGTAAAACAGTAAAACAGTAAAAAAAAAAAAGCTAGTGGAGATTCAATAGGATCTCCCTCCCCTTCTCTCTCCCCCTCCCTCCCTCTCCCTCTTCTGTAAGGTGGACCTTGGCCTAATCCAGAAGGGTGATTCTGATTTTTATGAAAACCTAATCCAGCAAATTCACATTGCAAATGCTGAAGAAAAAAAAAAGAGACACTGCTTATGAAGGAGAGCCCTTACAAAATATTCAGTTCTTTGAGGGAGTAGTGGTCCTTTAGGACCATGCACTTGAGAATATTTCATTGCATTCCGATGGAAAACCAAAGTCTAATTATTTGTACGTTGCACAAAAAGTCCTTGGAAACCAAGAAACATGTTTGAGCCATTTGCTTCTAACTCCCAATCTAAGTAGAACCTGTGCATCACAGTATCTGTTCAATTGGTCTGATGGGATTTCTTACATGTTCAGAGTTAAAAACAGATGGCTCTGTATTTTTAAATAAAATTCTCTCATCTTCTCTAGTCCTTTTCAAAAGTGGGTGGGAAAGTCTTTTAGGAAAGCAACATTCCAGCACTTACAACATGGTTCACTGCTGAATAGTTTATGAACTGTAAAAACTGTTAATACATTTTAAAAGTGCACAACTTTTGAAATACGCAAACCCATTGATGAAAATGACATTCTGTGCAGTTTTGTTTTTCGACAAATGCAACATCTGTTAGCTGATGCCACTGATGTTGTGATAGTTTCATGTACGCTTCCCATCTTTTTATTCTGATTAATCTAATGAATTGTTAAATTCTTGTTGTCTGGAGCCCTTTCTTCACATACTTACTGGATTTAAATTGTTTTGGGCCATTTGGGCATAATTAGTTCATTCAATGACATTTAGAAGGGTTTGTTTGTTTGTTTCTATTCCTACCCTGCTGCAGACTTCCTTTTTAAATTGGCCCTTAGGGCAGTGCTGAAATGAGTGAAAAATACATTAAGATAATTACAGATATCAATAAAACATAACAATTAATTACAGGTTGAAACTGAACACAGAGTAGAAAATAATAGCAATAGATCATCATAACATGGTAAACTATCATACTCTCACAAATATCTGCTGCAAAAGCAGGACCCCCAAAGTGGAATGGTTTGTCAAGTTTTCCTTGGAAGGGGTTTCCATTAAGAGCCATTCAGAGCAGAGGTGGGTTGCCCCTGGTTCGGACCGGTTCACAAGAACCGGTAGTAAAACTGGCGGGAGATCCCGCCCACCGCCCCGGATGTCATCATCAGCGATCCCGTTCCAAACTGGTAGTAAAGGTAAGTAGAACCCACCCCTGATTCAGAGGTGTCCATTGAATCTGCCGGGTTTTGTCAGGATGGTACCTTGGGCATGACAATACAAGCTCTTCCTTTATGTACATGATCACATGTACATAATGATTATGTACATGATCATAATACATATAACAAAGGAGCATCACAGAGTTGTAACAAATTTAATCCTTTGTCTCCAATGGTGCCTTTGCTAAAAAGTCCTGCTCCTTAATTTTGGAACTGTTATCAAAATGTTCTTACGTTAGGCGTTCACCGAGCCTGGTCAGTTTCTCATTTTGTAACCACTACTAAAGTAACACCTAATTCCATTGTTCCAAATTTATCATTTGAATTTTCCTCACTCTGTAATGTTGGTGTGAATGACATAATTGTAGAATCCAGGCTGCTTTCACACTCAAGGGCTACACTAGCTTTACCACTAGCACTCTATTTCTTTTATCTGTGTGATTAAGGAGTATAATTAAGGTGCTCATTAAGTTACACGTCTGCCTATTAGGATACATGAAATCAAGGATGATGATGATGACGATGACGATGACGATGATGATGACGATGATGATGATGACGATGATGATGATGATGACGATGATGACGATGATGACGATGATGATGGTGGTGGTGGTGATGATGGTGATATGCCCATGGTAGGGATAATAAAACTCATGACATAGTTTGCTTTCATGTTTTTCAGGCACTGATTGAACCTATGAAGAAACCATAGAGTAAAGATGGTGCTACTAGAAACAGAAAAGGAATGTATGACTAGACTTAAAATAATAATAAACGAGGTACATCAGTGCAGAATAATGGGAGGAAATTCCACATTTTTTTCTGGGTATTCCAAAGAGGGAGAGATGGAGATACCAGTGCCTGCAGACCAGACACATTTAATGAATGTTGTGGGTATAATCTTTCCATTTATGGCCTCCACTGTAGGGCTCAAGAAATATGGAAGTAGTAGGACAGTACGGTGGAAATAAGAAATGAGAGCAAATCTTTGTTCATCAATGAATTAAAGATTTGCATGGCCATCATGATGGGTTACATCAACTTTAAAACGTTTGTCTGTGTGCACAGCCCTCCACCCACTTGATCTACATACACATCTACCAATGTGAGGAGAGGAAAATAGTGAATAAGCAAATTAACTGCTCTCACATTTAATGAAATGCTCATTGTGTTTTGCCGTGCTCCATGTGAATATTGGCAAATCAAAACACATGAAAATAACCGACAAAAGAAGAAGCAAAGGACAATATGGCTAAATACCTATATCCCCCTATTAAACCTCCAAGATACTCCCCATTCTAACAATTCTGGGCAAAGGACATTTTAATATTGTTCCAAATAGTCTGCTATGGGGGATTTATAGAGGAGATGGTTTACAGTTAAGAACCCAGATTCTCAAAAAGATGAACTCCAAAATGCCTCCAATAATAAAAGTTTGGGTGAGAGGTATGGTGTTCCTCATCATATGGAAGGCTTCTAAGTAGCAATTGCATAAATGTAGATAGGTAGTTAAATAAAAGAGATTTAAAATTAATGCTTTGCATTGGCAAGCCAATAAACATTGCAAATACTCTATTTGCTTTATGTATTTGATCTATTCCTTGGCACCATATCCCATAAACTGCCAGATTAGATCAAATGTGTTTGGGGAACAGCAGGCAAAACCTTCTATATGCTTTTACACTCATAGAGTAGAATACAATAACAGAGTTGGAAGGGACATTAGAGGCCTCTTCCTGCTTAGGCAGGAAACCCTCTACCATTTCAATCTTTTGTCCAATCTCTTCTTAAAAACCTCCAGTGTTGGAGCATTCACAACTTCTGAAGGCAAGCTGTTCAACTGATTAATTGTTCTAATTGTCAAGAAATTTCTTCTTAGTTCTAGGTTGCTCCTCTCTTTGATTAATTTCCATCCATTGCTTCTTGTCCTGCTGTGAAGAAAAGCTTGACTGTCTCTTCTTTGTGCAACCCCTGAGATATTGGAACCCTGCTATCATGTCATCCCTAGTCCTTCTTTTCATTAAACTAGACATACCCAGTTCCAGCAACCGTTCTGTATAGGTTTTATATAAGATGCAAGATATTATACGATGCAATATATAAACACGGTGAACACTTCTCCGTTTGCATCTCTGCTGAAGTTATTAAATCTGGCCTCTCCAGTTTGGGAAAACTAGCCCTTTTCTTTGGCCGTCTGCTTACTGCCAAGTACAAAATAATATGGATTCCCCATCTCCCAATAGAAAATAATGCAACCATTTCCTCTCTTGCCAGAACCAAGAACCAAATATATTAGAATACCAATGGCGTGATGCTATGCTTGTTAGTGTCACCAGCTGGGACCTTAAAACAGAATGCCAGGAATCCCGTGGAAAGAACATATTCTCATTAGATTTCTGGCCAAGTTTTACAGATGCTTTAATACCGAGCAAAGAATGAGGAAAACAGCATTTAACCACCAATATTCTGAGCTCTGTATAAATCATATGCTGAACTTTTGGGTTTCCTCGCTTCCCAGCTATTTGTTTTAAATGAAGGGCCAGAGGGAATGGGTTTGAATTTAGGACTAGTCTTTTCATGATGTTTCTGCTTTTAAACCAAATGAGACATTGGAGAACAATCACATATTAACAGTACTCGAAGTGCATCACTTTATATTACAAACAGAGGATTGTGCGTATGAACTTCCTGCCCGGCAATTTTTAAATTCCCTGTGTGCAAAAAAATTAGTTTGCTGGAAAGAAAACCTTTATTCTAATATACTAGCTTCTATAGTCAGGAGTTTCAGTTAGTGAAGCATTAAGAGCCTTGGTAGTACAGCGGTCTAAGGCACCCTGTTATTAAGCTGGTTATTAAGACCAGATGCCTGCAATTACTGCAGGTTCGAATCTCGCCAAGGCTCAAGGTTGACTCAGCCTTCCATCCTTTCTAAGGTAGGTGAAATGAGGACCCAGTTTGTGGGGGCAATAAGCTGACTTTGTATAAATATACAAAAGAATGAAGGCTATTGCTTAACGCATTGTAAGCCGCCCTGAGTCTCCGGAGAAGGGCGGCATATAAATCAAATTAAAAAAAAAAAAAATGAGCCGCAGTGGTGCGGTGATTGGAATGCAGTAGTACAGGCTACTTCTGCTGTCTGCAGTTCGGCAGTTCGATCCTCACCGGCTCAAGATTGACTCAGCCTTCCGCAGTTAATAAAATGAGGACCCAGACTGTGGGGGCAATATGCTGACTCTAAACTGCTTAGAGAGGGCTGTAAAGCACTGGGAAATGGTATATAAGTCTAAGTGCTATTGCTATTCACCATGCAGTCGCTTTCCTATGGTTCCTAGTAAAATGGAGCAAGAAATAAAAAAGGGTTGGCCTCAGAATTAAAGGTCAGATTCCTCAAATGTTCTCAAGAAACTGTTCTTGAAACTGTTTAACAATATTATCATACATATATGCTGTCTTGATGACATTAGCTAACTAACTTTGACCGCAAAAAAGCTAACCTGAGTTACATGGATAGAACATCATCAGGAAATGCCAATATTAAATAGTTCTTTTATCCAGTCTCCAAACTTCCCATTTAAGTCAATAGTGGGAACATATAATCACGATCTCTTGGGGAAATAAAGTTAAAATCTCAATCGCAAGCCAGAGAATATAAATCCAGTTGCGGTGCAATGGAGCACATGGACTTTTTGAAACAATGCAGCTTGAAACAGCCGGTGCACAGAATAAAGCAGTGTATTTGGTATAGAAACAAAATTTTCTGAATGTACATTTTTGTGTCAAGCTCATCACCTTAGAATTTCCTGTTTAGGAAGATTCCTAAGTTTGTAAATGACTGAACAATTTATGGATGCCTGACCAATCCTGGAAGACTATCTTGCTATTCTAGGGATGGTCAAACAGCTGTAGATTTCCCTTCTCTCTGGGGAAAGCTGCACCACTGCCAAGGTGGTGAGCTGTAGATAAGAGAAGATGCTTTTTCTCCTTACCTTTATCATGGCTCAGAGGAGAGATACTCAGGTAGAAGCAGCAAGCACAAGGCAAGGAGTATGCTAATGGCTAGCTTTGCTTCCTAATAGCATAAAAGTCTCACCTGAAGTTAGGGGTGAAATCTAAAAATTTTTGCTACCGGTTCTGTGGGTGTGGCTTAATTAGTGGGCGGGGCTTGGTGGTAAGGTGACTGGGTGGGCGTGGCCGAATCAATGTCACTTTTTTGCCCCTTTTTAACCTACAAAACACAACACAACAGAACTGGCTCACCCACAATGTAAAAGCAGCTGTGCTAGACTCAAAATGGCGCCGCAACAAGCAGGAACCTCACACAGCCACAAAAAGCCCCCAAAAAAACAACTTTCACACTTTACACACACACAACACAACACAACACAACACAACTGGCTCACACACAATGTAAAAGCAGCTGTGCTAGACCCAAAATGGACCCTGCAACAAGCAGGAACCTCACACAACCACAAAAAGCCCAAAAAAACAACTTTCACACTTTACACACACAAAATTCCACATACAGCTTTGTGAGATTATGTGTGTTTGTGTAGTTAGAGTGAAACACTACAGAAACACACTGATTAGCAGGCAACTCAGCTGGGATCGTCAGAGCTTGGCTTGTCAGAGCTTGGCTCATCAGAGCCATTTAAAAGGAAAAAAAGGCTCTGATGATCGCGCGGCTCAGCTGGGAATGGGGGGCTGGAGCAGGAATTTTTGCTACCGGTTCTCCGAACTGCCCGCTGCCATCGCTACCTACTCGCCCGAGCCGGTCTGAGCCGGGAGCATTTCACCCTTGCCTGAAGCCCATTAGGGTCAAATCTCTCCACATGATCAGTTGTGATCAAGTCTGGATGCAAGGAACATAATGTGTGAAAACGTATCTTCAAGTGGATTAATGGAGATGAAAACATGGCAATTGTAGAGTTTACTTTTGTGTGAAAAACAATGTGCTTGAATTAGTTCTGATTGCTTCCTTCCAGGTTATCAGGTAGTTTTCCTCCAAGACTGAGCTGCACTTGGCCTTCCCAAATAATTTAACATGTCCATTGCTGGGTGCAATACAAATAAATGACACCAGCTCTATTTCATAAAGAAAGATACACTGGAGCAGTGAAAGACTTCTGTGAGCTGCTCTCTGCTTTTTGCTTGAATGTTTCAAAGTCCTCTGGTCCCGTTTGCTGAACCTCAGCAAATGCCTTTCTTGTTGATGAAAGTTATGATTCTCTCCGAAAGGCACATCCCAAAATAAAAATTAGTTATCTTCCCAGGACAATTAATCATTTCCTCTCAACAAAGGAAAACCCTAGATTTCCGTGCATTCGTCAGGACCATAAAATTTGCTGAAATCCGATGCGTCAAACATTCATGTGTGAGCAATCCAAGAATTTAACCACAAGTAAAAGGACTTCTCCTCGGTCTTTAGCAATTTGGATGATTTATTGACCAACAGTTGTCTTTTTATCCACCAGGACAGCTAGGCTATTTCCCTATGGTAATGGAAGGACTCGTGCTTTTTGCAAAGGTCTTTGAATTTATGTGAATTCCTCGATAGGTGGAATAGTATGCCTTCAGGGAAGTTATATTCATTAGGGCTGTGCATGGCTTGGACATGATTAGAAATAAGTTCCTTCAAAACTTGCAGAGGATAACACCTCTCTGGTATTCATTAAACTGGTCCATCTTTTTTCATGTTTCTGAGCAGGTCTGGAAAAAATGATCTGCTTTAATGAATAGGGCAATGCATTTGCACTTGTACAGTGTCCAAAGCACGTTCTGGCTCATCATTTTTGAGGTGAGTGAATCTCTGTATCCTTAAAGAACAGCTGAACTTATTCAGAAAGGTTGGGTTAAAATAATGCAAATTGCTATCATTGATTGTTTCTTAATGCTGCCAAATCATAACATGATCGTTTTAAAATGTTGCCCTAAACAAGGAAGATTAGCTATCTCATGACAAATAATAGTGTGGCAACCAAACAGAATTTAGCAACTTTCTTCAAGGTCAACTCCAAAATGTATGATAGGAGAGGAAGTGCAAGATCAGCCCTTATGTTGCTGTATTTGGTTTTTAAAAAAGGCTTAATCATTATACCAATTTCAGTGAAGGGTTATTGAACTGATTTCCTCCAAAGAACATTGGCCTGAACCATCTTCTGTAGATGATCTGCTGAATTTAGTTTCCAGAAGATATGAAGGTAAGATAACAGGTCTAGCTAAAGTAAAAGCTCTTCTATATTTTCGGCATAAAATGGTAAGATATTTAGTGAATTCAAATTATATCCTTAGCATGCCTAAATTGCATCCTTATAAAGTAAAGCTTAGGTCCTTTTGTAAGTCTAGGCTGAGAATCAACTGTTTTATTTCCAGTAGAATTTAATCATAGTTGGTGGAGACCTGATATTTCATGGACATCCATAGAGTTAACTCAAACTTTATTTCAATTGGCCATGAGGAAGTTAAATTATCATCTAAAGTCAAAGAAACTTCAAAGATGAGGCGTTCAGTTCAGCATTTCTTTTTTTTTCTTCTTGTCTATGGTGTTAACATACAAACATCATCATTGTCACTATAATCATATATATATATATATAAACAAATATACGGTAATGTATAGACAAATATCCCTTGGACTGCAAGGCAATCAAACTGGTCAGTCCTAGAGGAGATCAACCCTGATTGCTCTTTAGAAGGCCAGGTCCTGAAGGTGAAACTCAAATACTTTGGCCACCTAATGAGAAGGAAGGACTCACTGGAGAAGAGCCTAATGCTGGGAAAGATTGAGGGCAAAAGAAGAAGGGGACAACAGAGAATGAGGTGGCTGGATAGAGTCACTGAAGCAGTAGGTGTGAGCTTAAATGAACTCCAGAGGATGGTAGAGGACAGGAAGGCCTGGAGGAACGTTGTCCATGGGGTCGCAATGGCTCGGATACAACTTCGCAACTATCAACAACAAATAGACAAATATGCAATAGTATTAATCATCTTTACAACATATACTATCTTTCATCAAAGTATCGATTATGTAACCATAAAAATATTAACTCATCTGTTTTTCTTTCTCATGTAGACCATATTTCATCCAATTCCACTCCTCTGACCTCAATATTCAGTTCAACATTTCTGATGGCAGAGTTGAATTATTTATTTATTACATTTTTATGCCACCCATCTTCCTACAAGGTGATTCTGGGCTGCTTGCATATTATAAAGCAAATAAAAATAATTAAAATATTAAAGCATTAAAACTACTCAGATTAAAATATTATTAGAAACTGTACTAAAACCAAAACTAAAAGAGCTAAGAGACGGATGGGATGGGGATGAGGTCTTCTTACTCCACCAACCACTTCCAGTGATGAGCACTCCCTTTGAGGTTCCAGGTCAACTGGCAAAGCCAGGTCTTAGTGCCCTTCTTGAAGGCCAAATGGGAGGGGACAGTTCTCACCTTGGATAGTAGGGTTGGGGCCATACCAGAAAGGGCTTTTCTCCTTGACCTTAGCAGATGGGATCTCTAGCAGGTCTCATCCACTGGCACAATTGGGGCTTTTACCATTGAGGAATGATGGCTTCTCAGTTATGAATTAGCAGAGAAATCAGTCTTAATAAAGAGTTGGTGACAAAGGGGGGGGATTTTGAGTTGGGCTCTTAGACATTTGATTGAACAACTTGTATAACTGCAGTATAAAGCCAAAAAAAAAAAAAAACACCAAACCCTCATAACCATGAACCCATGATGATACTGACAATGGTCATGACGTCCATATGATTGCTATGAGAAACACAAATTACTTCTCAGCTTTTTGACAATAACAAATGCAATAGTCTCCTGTGACGAGGATACTCCAGCAATTGAAGAATATGCAGACACATACAAATTTCAGACCAACATCCTCCTGAAAAATAGTTGGTAATGTAGCAGATTTTGAAGCATCTTCTAGGTCTTCGCTTTCACATGACCTCATCAATTCAAGCTGACAAGGCCAAGGAAATCAATAGTAGCTATTAGGTTATTTAAATTGGTTACTTCACAATAAGTATATTGTATATTCCGATTTTTTTCAGCAGATCCTTTGGAGCAAATATTGTCTGAAGACAATTGGAATTGATCCCTTTTGACCAATTCATCTTTCAGACTAGGCATATTACAACAGCTGGTGCTTTTATTTGTTTCTATGATGGGTAGAGATTGTTCATTATGCAATGATATCAGTTTCATGATGACAGGAGTTGATTAGTGTTCAGAGGGCTAGTCCTGACTCAGGTTGGATACATTTATTCAGACATAAGTGAATAATCTAGTGAGAGCCAGTGGGTATAATAGGTATGATATTGGGCTAGGATTGGATAAACCCAGGTTCAAATTAACCCTCAGTAAATTTCAATAGAAATAGAAAATAAATAGAAGTAAATGTAAATGATTGTGCTAGCCATTCAATGAAATACTTGTTAGGGGAATAAAATGAAGGGAGAACCCTAAGCTACCTTGAGGTTTTGAAGTAAAGAGGGATACAACTTTAGCAAATTAAAAAAAAAAAAGGGCGAACCAGTTATAATCAGCTCTGTCTCATTTTAGACAACATTAATGATTTTATCACTAAATACACGCCTTGATTTAAATTATCTATCAAGCAAGTTCTAAATCAGGCTCACCTAGTTATGATCAGCAGGATTTATAAACCAAAGGGATGGCTGGACAATTTGCAGGAATGGTAGATTGATCGTTATTTTCCATCAAATTTCCAATTTTTCATGCTTTGATCATTACTTAATAAGGAAATGATTTTGCCTGCTGAAATGCATACTCTTGAATTAATGTTTTAGGAAAATATTTGTTCCACAGGATTGTGAAGGTAAACACTTGCAGTTGGACAAGAAAGGAGGAGAGAGAGAGAGGAGAGAAGGAGGAAGAGAGAGAGAGAAAGCAAGCAAGCAAGCAACAAGGAAGGAAGGAGGGAGGGAGGGAGGGAGGGAGGGAGGGAAGGAAGGAAGGAAGGAAGGAAGGAAGAAAGAAAAAGAAAGAAAGAAAGAAAGAAAGAAAATGATACCATTACAAATAGCTTGTTGGAGTCCTTTAAAGCAGAAACAGCAGCTTTGATACTCTAAAAGTGACTACCCAGAGATTTAAATTTGAAGCTAAATTGTTTGTAGTTCTCTGCCTGTAGTTATAAATCCTGGTGATAGACATAAATCAATGTACAATGCAGTTCAGGTATAATGGATGTAAAAATCCCCCGACAACATATTGATGTCCTAAGCTGTCAGTACTTGACCACTCAAAGTGGAATACACAGACTTGGCTTGCTAATCTGAAATGCAAATATACGAAACTGACAGCCTGGGTTTTTGTGCAGTTATTTCAGCTGGGAAGCACTGCAAGGCATCATAAGCCTCCCTATTTTGTATAATTTATGTAAATGCTTTAAAAAAAAAAAAGCCCTATTCTGCTCTGAGAAATCTCCTGATAACATGGCATGTTCTCTGGATTTTCAACCAGTGAGCTGGCTGCTATTTCCTTCTGTTATTAAGAGATTAGTTTCATCTGTGATTAGACCCACCTCTTTGAAATTTGATCACGGATCTCATGGAGTTTTCCTGCAAAGATATGCCTTAATGCAGGGAAATTTAAGCTGCTTCTCGTGAAACAATTTTACAGGTCAAAATGGAACACTTATTAATTTGTTAGGCTGGTGCTGAATTAATAAAGAGGAAGCACAATATGACTGTGCAAGATAGGAATAAACAAAACCATCTCTTTGTGCAGACCTTTGGAAAGGGGGACCTTGTGAATGACGGCGCCATTATGGGTTGAAAGTTCTTTGTAAGGTCTAAAATCTTTTGTAAGCTAGGGCTCCTGGGTGGAGGAAATGTTAAGACATATTTATTTATTTTTCAAATTATATAGAATTTATTTTTAAGTGAAAATAAATATCCGGTATAGACAGAATGCATATATGTATGTGGCTTAGTGAGTGTGCTTTAAAAATGTTTTATTTATATTAAATTTACATGTTCCCATCTCGCTATCGAAAGAGACTCTGGATGACTTCATCATTTATCAGGCAATGGATGGAGTAAATTGCATTTTCCTCCTGTTGCTCTTATAAGTAACCATGATTTCAGATTACCTGGGTCTGGAAGCAGGAAACTTGATCATGTGCTTCCCACTGCTTCCATCACAGTTGAAATCCTACTTCCTTTAAGGTTTTCTTTCTACTGTTTTCCTCTTCTGTATTCAGTCTGTATTAATTTTTATGCTCTCACAAATTCACTAAGGTGGACAAGACCAGTTTAAAGAGATTGTAAAATATGGAATTGCACTGGATAGCTGAAAATGGAAGTTCTTAAGTAGTTAAGGACATGTGAGGGCATGGGGAAAAAAGGAAGCTCGCTACTAAGAGCCATAGTAGCACAGTGGTTAGAGTGCAGTACTGCAGGCTACTTCTGCTGACTGCTGGCTGCCTGCAATTTGGCAGTTCAAATCTCACCAAGTTCAAGGTTGACTCAGCCTTTCATTCTTCTTAGGTTGGTAAAATGAGGATCTAGATTGTTGGTCCTGACCCTTTTGGGCGCTCTTAATTGGTTGTATGGTGAAGTGACAACTGAGATACAGTGGCATCTCAGTACTCATTATTAATTAGTTCCAGGAGGCACGATGAATACCAAAAATGATGAGTACCAAACAATTTTTTTATATAAGGAATAATGTAGTGAGTCACAGGGCAGCTAACACTGACAAGTTCTAGCTTGTGTGTTGGGTACCAAACAAACAGTGAGTACCGGGACAGAATGCACTGAGTACCATTGAATACTGTTAAGAATATTCTTGGCTAATAACCGATGTTGTGGGTTATTGAGCCACAAGCGTTTATGCACGAAAGCGACTGAGAATGATTGTGGATAATAACAGCTAACATACAAACAAACTGGGTTTTGATAATATTTTACTTTTAGGGAAAAAGCAAAATCATAGTCCAAAAACATTCCAAGTCATACACATATAAAATGAGATAAAGATCAGTCCAGGGATATTTTCCAATATAAAGTCTTCTTAACAGTTGTAGAAAATACAATAAAACAGCTCTTCTTTAGTTGCATTCAGGAACACAGTTCAATATAAAAACAGTCATTAAATAGTAGAAAAGCAATAAATAGCCATGATCAAGCAATGATCATGCAGAGAGATCAAATATAGAGTTACAGCATATCACCAGGTAAAATGGTGTAGTGTCCACACAAACTATAATTCAGCTCTCCTTAAGTACATTGGCTACAGAGCTCAGTCAATCAGGATGCAGGATGATGCAACACAGTTTTTAAAGCTACATAATACTTTTAGCTACAAACACACAATGTTGGTTTATATATTTTCTGACCAACCAGTTGGGCAATAACAATTTCCTAATAAATACGATGAGTTTCAAAGCAGTTGAGTACCAAGGTACCATTGTATGTTTTACTGTGATATTTATGTTGTGACACTATTATTATTTTTATTATTTTATATTTGGTTATTTTATAGTTTATAGTTGATGGTGCTGTGAGCCATTCCAGGTCTTGGATGGAGTCATCATGTAAACAATTATAAATAAACAAACAAACAAACAAATAATAAATGAGATCATTCTCCTAGGCAGGATTTTTAGCGCTAGGAGACTGCATGCAAAAATTCTTTCTAGATGCTTCTTTAACTCTAGTTCAGTTTCTGTGAGTATTCCATGCTAATTTCAGTTTAACATCTCATTTGGAAGGAATCCATCAACCATATTAATCTGGGGTGATGTCCCTCCAAACCTGATGTTCTGTTCAATTTCCAAATTTCTTAAACTGGTCCTGGATGCAGATTGTCTGTAGGAATGGATAGCATTTCAGATCCAATGCTGAAAAAGGTGTGTTGGAGAGAACCTGCCAGCGTAATGCAATCACAAGATCCAAGGAAAAGATATGGAGTTCATGAGAGGGTACAAGAAGAGGTTCTGGCATAAGCATAGGTGCATATCACTTCCTCAATTATGAATTTCTTACCATGCTAAGCAAATCCAATAGATTGTGTCAGGGGTGAAATCCAGCAGGTTCTGACAGGTTCTGGAGAACCAGTAGTGGAAATTTTGAGTAGTTGGGAGAACCGACAAATACCACCTCTGGCTGGCCCCAGAGTGGGGTGGGAATGGAGATTTTGCAGTATCCTTCCCCTGCCCTGCCCACCAAGCCACACCATGCCCACCAAGCCACGCCCACAGAACCAGTAGTAACAAAATTTGGATTTCACCACTGGATTGGGTGCTTTGATAAGAATTTGAATTTGATTCTTAGTCTATCATTTTAATTATGATACTGAGATGGATTTCCAAATGAAACAGAATCATGAATGAAGGCAAACATATGTGTCCCAGGATGATGTTGCAAGATTGAATCAGAGTTGGTCACCAGGACCAGAGGTTTACTCTTCCAAGCTTTCAGACTCATACTGGAGCCCATCTTCAGGGAATTTCTTTCTGCTGGAATACATGCTTTTGACTATTCTGTCAGTCGTATTTATGTGATGCCTTCCTATTGGCTGATTGGTGTGTTGACTGCTGGCGGATTGGCTGTTGTTTCCTTGTGCTGCCAAGTCCTCGGCTGCTAAGTACTTCATAAACTGGTGGTAAATCAGCACCCTTGTTGACTGACAGGAGGCCTGTTTCCCAGGCTTCAATCATTTCTACCAATCAGCCAATAGGAAGGCACCACATAAATACAACTCACAGAATAGCTCAAAGCACATATTCCAGTAGAAAGAAGTTCCCTGAAGATTGGCTCCAGCATGAGTCCGAAAGCTTGGAAGATTAAACCTCTGGTCCTGGTGACCGATCCAGATTCAATCTTGCAAAACAGAATCAAACCTAATACTTTGTGTGCATCACATGATTAACTCGGAGATTATTTTTGATATGCATGACAGGATTGCTTCTAAAAGGACCAACTTAGAAATTGCTAGAACAGAAAATGTCTACGGAGATTCTGTCATCCAGGCCATGGTTGTCTCAAGGGTGCTTTTTCAAGAGGCAACTGGACTTTGTGGGGTTTTTTTTTTTTTTTGAAGATGTTTCGCTTCTCATCCAAGAAGCTTCTTTAGCTCTTCTGCATTTTTTTTCTGGAAATCCGTTCATATTCCCGTGCCATTCGAAGGATGTTCATCCCAAAGTACATCGCTAAATATGTCTATGGAGATTCTCAGTCATCCAAGTCACGGCTGTCCCAAAGGTCCTTTTTCGAGAGGCAACTGGACTTTCTGATTTTTCTTTGAAGACATTTCGTTTCTCATCCAAGAAGCTTCTTCAGGAGAGCTGAAGAAGCTTCTTGGATGAGAAGCGAAATGTCTTCAAAGAAAAACCAGAAAGTCCAGTTGCCTCTTGAAAAAGCACCTTTGGGACTAGAACAGAAAAATAATCCCTTTGTTGAAAAAACAAACAAGCAGGGGATACTGTTTCATTAATAAGAACTGTTCAGGTTATTCCGAAAGTATGTTCTGGCCATTAATATTGATTTTTTTTTGCTTTTATAACTAGTAGGCTATTCAATAAATAGAAGTAATGACTCTTGTAGAGCAATTCCTATCTCTCAACACAACACGGTTCCTGACTTACTTATTTGACCATGCCAGCGTAGGTTCTTTGTTTCTCTCTCCTTTCACATAACTCTATAAATAGAAGCTACTTTTGTTTCCCTTCAATTGTAAAATGGGATGTTGTATTATAAATCGGTTCTGCAAAAAATGTCATCGTCTCCTGGCAGCTAGTCCTACAAAAACCTGCTTTTTAAAAAGCGATTATCCTGGTATTATTCCTGTGACGAAAGAGTCAGCGGGGCAAACTGAAAATAATAACCAGTGCCGCATTCATAAAAATTCTCTGACGATGGCTATCAATTTATATTACATACACGATGAGTTTGTGAGCCACTGTGCATGTAACAACAA
The DNA here is from genome assembly GCF_029215685.1 of Pituophis catenifer annectens. Taxonomy (NCBI): domain Eukaryota; kingdom Metazoa; phylum Chordata; class Lepidosauria; order Squamata; family Colubridae; genus Pituophis; species Pituophis catenifer. The sequence continues at coordinate 223,662,045 of NW_027256882.1, forward strand.
TGACAACAAATCCAAACAACGGGAGAGGGGTTTTTTTCCCCCCCATCAACATCAAAAACTACCTCAAGAAAACAAAATAATCTGGAGGGGAAAGAGCTTACAAAACAAATCATGTCATATAGATCAGGGGTCCCTAAACCCCAGGCCACAGACTGGTCCCAGTCCATGGCCTGTTAGGAACTGGCCACGCAGCTGGAGATGAGTGATGGGTGAGTGAGCAAAACTTCATCTTCCTATGTACGGGATTTAAGTTGCACATAAAAACATTTCCCTCGGTCCATGGAAAAATGTTTTTCCATAAAACCCATCCCTGGCACCAAAAAGGTTGGGGACCACTGATATAGATGAAGGCAGACGTGGCCTTGTGGCTTACAGCACTTGTGCTACAACTTTGGCTGTCCCTGTCAGGCCCTTGTGGGTTGCTTTTATTTTGAAGGCGACTGCTCTTCCCCCTCCCCCCCAATTTATGTAGCAATAGCACTTAGACTTATATACCGCTTCACAGTGCTTTACGGTCCTTTCTAAGCAGTTTACAGAGTCAGCATATTGCCCCCAAACAATCTGGGTCCTTATTTTATTGACCTCAGAAGAATGGAAGGTTGAGTCAACCTTGAACCTGGTGAGAATCGAACTGCCAAACTGCTGGCAGCTGGCAGTCAGCAGAAGTAGCCTGCAGTACTCCATTCTAACCACTGCACCACCACTACTCAAGTATATATATCTGTGCATGCCTAAGCACCTTCACAGTCCCAGTTTCTCATGTGAGCCCTTGGGAAAATTAATTGTCCACCCCTGGATGAAGGGAACTTCTTGAAACAGCCATAATATTGCTTATTCTGAAACAGTGATTGTAAGGACTAAATTGTTTATAGCTTTTCTACTGGGGTTCTAGCCAGGGGTGAAATCCAGCAGGTTCTGACAGGTTCTGGGGAACCGGTGGCAGAAATTTTGAGTAGTTTGGAGAACTGGCAAATACCACCTCTGGCTGGCCCCAAATTGGGGTGGGAATGGAGATTTTGCAATATCCTTCCCCCAGGAGGGAGGAGGGAATGGAGATTTTGCAGTATCCTTCCCTTGCCACGCCCACCAAGCCACATCACGCCCACTGAACCTGTAGTAAAAAAAATTTGGATTTCACAACTGGTTCTAGCTATTTGCTATCTGGGACAGGAGAGTGTTGTCCCTCTCTACTCTGCTTCTCTCCCCAAGTCAAAGTGTGAAGTTTCAAAGGCCAGCCAACCTCATCCAATGCAGAAAATACAACCCAGCACTATCTCTTCTCCTTGGGAGTAAAGCACTCACCATTCTGCATTAAATAGTGCTTTGAAAATGTATCTTTTTCGCGAGAACCCAAATTGATTGCCTGAGGAAATGACATCACTCAGTCTAATGTTGAAATATCTCTTGGCATTTATCTATTAGCACTGGAGGTGGTGCTTTATATCACAAATTTGAGAGGGTGTTTTTCATTCTCTGGAGAACATGTTAGGGTCAGCGCCAGCAGCGGTGTTTCTTCAAAGCTTATCCAAAGAGTCCTGTGAAATTTGAATTTTGCTCTATTACATTTGTATTCCTCTTCTGTCCATTCAAATATTTCCCATCATTTCATCTTCACAACAAGCTTATTCTGAGATAGACTGAGATGAGTGATAACAAATTGAGTCATCCAGTGTGGTTCACGGTTGTGTAGGAACTTTTAGCGTGGGACAAAAATCTTTGCTACTATATCACACTGGTTCTCACCCACTTTTGAGAGTGTTATTCAAAGTCTGGGTGGAATTTAAAAGAGATTTTATGGTGCCTGATGGGGCTAAGCTGGCTTGATTTTCAAATTTAGCCTATGTAGGATATTTCTCGCTCTTTCAAAATGTAGTTGTTCTGTGTTTAAAGCAGGATATATGGCTGTGATCTAGTTTTGATGGGAGAAATGTAACTCAAGGTATGTGAGGGAATGCACATGGGTTGGTACCTTCTTAATTCAAATTTCCTTAAGGAGCTACCAACAGGTGTGATTATCTGATGCCTTTCCTCAAATACTCCAAATCATCTTTTGTCCTTGAATTCAGATCTTTGCACAGTTCTAATATAACAAAATTTATCTGAGATGATATTTTCCAGCAATTTATAGTGACTTTAAGAACTGTGGACATCAACTCCCAGAATTCCCCAGCCGTCATGTTGATAGTGATGGAATGAGTCTAGAACAAACACTGTTGTAGACTCATTCCATCATTACTGTGCACAAACAGCAATATTTCATTGTACTTCAGTTGGATGATGTTATGAAGAATTATCAGTCATTAAGTAAAAATAACCACAGTGTTATTAGCTATAAGTATAAAGATTCCGCACACCCCCACACCCCAAGCATTTGTCTTGATATATTGTTCCCTGTTTTCTGTTCATTTCTTCCTTGTAGCCATTTTGTTAACCTTGCCATTTCATCTATAGAGAAATATCTTCCATTTTAACTATTGGAGTATTCTGTGATCCAATTTCTGCCTCACAAAACATTCTCCATGTAAGACAACCGCACTCCTGCTTAGAGCATTTGAAATTATGAAGAATATTGTTACTATTGACCAGCCTTCAGGGAATTCAGAAAACAGAGAGCAGCAGCAGCAGCAGCAGCAAAAACATGGATCTAATTGGATCTCAAATCTGCCCTGCTTTGTAATACAATCACAATGGGCTGCAATCCTGGAGTATAATTCAAAGTATGAATTAGTGGTGATTGTTGGAATTACTTGTCCAGTTTGACAAAATTATGCCAGATGACACAATATTATACAATGCGATTCTTGCTTTCTTTGTGTCTTTTTTTAAAATCCATAGAAATCTATTTACAGAATATAAGCATCTAAAAAAACCAAACACCTCTGAATTCATATAAAATCCTCTCTCCTGTTCTACCAAATACATAAATGCATATATATATATATATATATATATATATATATATATATATATATATATACACACACACACACACACACACACACACACACACACACACACAAAGCAATCTAATATAAAACATCTCCCATGGGCTGAGAAATATGTTCTCTAGTCACTTTGATATTCCATTTTCTGCTAGTGTTGATCGCTTTTCCAATGAAAGGAAGACAATAGATTAAATTTCATATTGTGATAAATATAATTTAGCTATTTATAGCCTGTACACACACACACACACACACACACACACACACACCTCCTTCTGCCCCATCTAAGAAAGATGTTCTGATTTTTAATGGTTCCATCAGCCCTTTACTGGATTTATTTCGCTTTATAAAGCAATGCTTCCATAATATCCTATTCTATCATGTATTCAGAAAAGTGGCTTATTCCATATGGTGTTTGAAGCTTAGTTTTTACTTCTATTGTCAAATTAGCAATGTATTTTTCATTCTATTTCAGTGGTTAGCATAGCTGGATCTCATCCAAGGGTATGAAGCTTAAATTGCCAAAGAGTGAGAGTCTGACCTTGGATGTGACTCATTGCTTGGCTGTTGATGGAAGAATAATTTGAGAGAAAATCATTTTTAATCAGTGTCACATAATGTCTTATAATTTTCTAGGGTTTCTAGGACACATCATCAATTTCTGAAAGGTCCAAGATATTTGTTCTCAGGAATTTGCCTTGTCATCTCCCTCCTCTCCTTCTTCCAACGGATTTTGCTATACATTCTCTGGTTTGATAATAATGGTAGGGGAAAAAAATCAGCAAGTGTTAATTTAGTTTAGAGGCCATGTTCCAGGTTACCAATAATAATAAGGAAATTCTGATAAATAAAATTCTGTAGTTTACATCTATTTAGAAAACAGGGAGGTGAATAAGCAAAAGGATGGCTGGCAAGAATATCATTCTTTCTTCTCCATCATTTTTTGCTGATTAATTTTTCTCCTAGATAATTAATTTTTCTCTTGTAAAATCCAGAAGTTCATTTGACCTTGCCACCAGATAGACTATAGGAGAAAATGCCACTGGAAAAGGATTCTAAAGGGAAAAAAATAGGTAAGGGAGAGTTTAAGCTCTTCTTTTTCTTTGTGTTATTTGCTGGGGAAAAAAACTTCTTCTGACACTTATTTTTAAATGCAAAGAAGCAGACCATCTACTTCTTACATGAGATTTTATACTGCATGCAATTTGATTCCAGTATGTTGGACAGTGTTGGGTGAGATTTAACTAGAATACTTACACATCTATTTCTCTATTACTTTGTATTAGGGGATTGCCAGATTTATTTGTTGAGTTGCCAGATGATTAGAATTTCTTGGGAAGTGGACAACTTAATGTCTTGCCAAGTATCCAGTATATAACAATGAATCTTCTGCAATTTATCTCTTGTCTCTCAGCCCTTTTATCTGTGTTGGGAAGCCTGTTATTAATACATAGCTATAAGTTTGGTGGTGAAATGTCCACCAGTTTCCTCCTTGCATTTGTATTCTGCTTTGGGGTTTACTAAAGGGTTCCATGGATAAAAAAAAAAGTAATATATATTCTATTTCAAGTCAAGCTCCATACCTCATGTCTCCACTGACACATTTAGGTTTAGTTTCTTGGAAGCAACATGAAAGCCATTTGCCATTATCTTCTTCTGTTGTTATTTACTTCCAAGTAAAATGACAGACTTGGAATTCAATTGGTGATCTGCCATTAAAATAACAAGCAGGCCTAACCCTGCTCAGCTCCCAAGACAATACACAATATAAAACCGAGCCAATAGAATACCACTCTTCTTAGGGTCTAAAGCAGGGGTGTCCAACTTTATGTCCTTTAGACTTCAACTGCCAGAATTCCCCAACCAGAATGGCTGGTTGGGGAATTTTGGGAGTTGAAGTCATAAGAACTAAAGTTGCTAAGGCTGGACATCTCAATCTAAAATCTAGCACAGAGGTTGAATCAGATCCTGGATAATCTACTCCAAAGAATCTAAATAAGTACTGCTGGATTACCTCCAACAGAATAGGACACTATGTTTTTGAAGCTCAGCAAGCTGGCTAGCAAAGAAATGCATGGTTGGAAGATAATATCTGCAGATATTAAGAGGTGCTGATTGTGACTTAACTAGCCAATCTAGATTTGTTCAGCTATTTGAGGTATAAGTAGAGGTTTGACTCACAGGGAGTTTCTGTGCTATGAAATTTCAACCTTATCCCTAGGTTTCTTGATGGTGGATCACCCTCACACTATAGCCTCTTAGCTCCTATCTCCTAAAAATCAAATAGTCTCACTGATTGAATGGTACTTACTCTTAATCAGTGGTGGGATTCAGTCAGTTCGGGCTGATACGGGCAAACCAGTAGTTAAATTGCTGGCTGGCTCCGCCCCTCTCCTCCCTACTCCTTCCAGGAGTCCCCACGCCCCCCTTTTGGCTACCAGCTAAGTGCAGGGAGGCCTACTAGGACCAAAACGGGGCATGGGGAGGTGCGGCGTGCCCCCCTGCGGCCCATTTTTACTCCCAGGAGGTTGCAGGGAGGCCTCCTAGGCCCAAAAAGGGGCACAGGATGGTGCAGTGCCCTTCCCCATTTTTGCTCCCAGGGGGATGCAGGAGGCCAAGTGCTGCCTGTCACACCCCCTGGCCATGCCCACCATGGCCACGCCCACCCAGCTGGTCATTAGGGCACAGAACTGGTTGTTAAATTACTTGAATCCCACCACTGCTCTTAATTGTCTTTTATGAACTTTCTTACTTGCCAAAGACCTAGCTTTGCCTGACTGCTCTGTCGTGGCAGGACAGATCAAATTCTGGTTAAACAGATCTCTAAGGAAGTTCACCGATTATTAGCATACACAACTGAGCAGTCAGAGATGTACTGCTGCTGAAATAGGCTAGAATACGTAGAATTCTAAAATGAAGTAAAAATACTGATGATGATATAATATTGAGTTATTTGATAAGGATGCAGCAGACCTCTCTGCTTCTACAAAACAAAGTCATACTCCAATAAAGGGACCACTACCTTGATTTGGTGATCCTAAAGCTGTATTAAGAAGAAAAGCAGACACATTCTGAATTCAGGAAAACTTCCCATCAAACCGCCAAGGCAAACAGAAGGCTGACCAATTGAGTTAGACACAACACCGTTTTCTTTACAGAAATTGGACCCAATGTTATCTTTTTCTAACCAGATGCTAGACTGTAATATATCATAATATATGCAAGGTTTTACCTCATAAAGAGGTATGTGGGGGTTTTTTTAGTGCAGGAGAAAAAACAATTGAGGTTCCCTCTGGTGAGGCACTTTAGGTTACTTTGAAACTTCTATAGGCAATGGCAACCACTGTGTCTTCCAATAATTCAAATTGCTGAAAGAGGCCATTAGAACAGGCGGAAGCAAAGTAATGCAATCACTCTGCTGTTAGAGGTGAAGGGGCAAAGTTTACAAACAAGATCCGTATTAAAGCAAAGCACCCTTTCAGATAATAGCCCAACTCCAGTAATGTCCATTAGATGTGAGATCTACTCCAAAGTTTTAATTCCTATTGATCTTTTCAGTAAACAAGATATTTGTTGAAATTGTCAGTTAGAAATGTACAGATAATTTTGAAATGCATACATGGAAAAAGAAAAGTTTACATATAAAGTCACATGTGATATCTTCTCACTGCACTTAGTACACCACAACAGGCAAATTCCAACAGCAATAAATAGTAAATAGCTTGCAAGATTAGAGAAAGGTAGTAAGCGTTCCATGGAGACTGAGAACATTTAAAAAACTATGTCTCTCAATTTGCACATGTCAAGTCTTCAAGGTAAATCGGACCAGGAATCCAATGTCATTTAAGAAAATACTTTTTAGAGTAAATCTATAGTAACAGAATCTTGCATGTCTGAGTGTGATTCTCCTCGCTGTCCTTTTATTTTGGACAGAACTGGATAGGACTTGTGTGAGACTTTTACTCATGTTACATTTCTGCTCTGGGCTCAGTCGTTCTTTATCTGACCATTGACTTGGTAGTAGCCACTCATTCTGTCTTTCTACATCACATCAACATTAGTAATGTTAACTTATGTCTTACCAATAGAAGAGAATAATTGTAGCTCAGACAAAGTTAACTGTGGGGTCTTTGGTGCTCTCTGAGCTTGGTTGTTTTCTTACAGACATTTCATTACCCACCTAGGTAACATCATCTGTGCTGATGGGTAATGAAATATCTGCTAGAAAAAAACCAAGCTCAGAGAGCACCAAGGACCTCTAACTTATGTCTGTTGCTTATACCAGCAAATAAAATCATTCTTTCATTGGATTATTGTTATTGGAAAGTCGGCCTAATTTAGAATCAGTGTTCCCCCCCCCCCCTTTGATACAATATAATCTATCCACATGAATCCTAGCTTTTTATAAGAAAAAAGTATATTTAAAAATAATACAATAGGAGTTTTAAAAATTATGCTTTGGGCTGTGGTGGAAATAATATACTCTCCTATCAATCAAGTCAAATCTACAGAATCAGTAAAAGGAAGATTTTAGTGGCTGCTGATAAAATGACAGTAGTAGGAAAAGAAAAGACAATAAACCAGACGTGCATAGATTTTATAATACCACCCTGAAAATTCAGGACTTGTATATGAAATATATAACCTAATTTTTAAAAAAGCATCACATATATAGTCATTGTATTTCAGTATCTATCATCAATCCTTTTTTTAAAGGATGGGGCCTTCATTTGTGTGTGAAATAAATATGGCTCTTGTTCCTGTTTTGCCTACCATTAGCATTAAAAAATTTATAGATATAACTATATCAGTCCCCACAGGCACTAAGGTGAATTTCCCTTCCCACCAACATATTTGCAGAGCTGGAATATAGTACAAGATTCATTTTTGTCAGAAGAAAATGTAAAGTGCAAAGTGAGCTAAAAGCAAAATGAATGTATGTCGTCAATAAATGATATATTTTCAATAGGAAACTAATGCCACTTGTATCCTACACACAGAAAAAGGATGAGGTAGGGTGCAGAGACGTGGTTTATATGAACAGAAATTGACACAGAAACATTATAATGTTGGTTCTAGGAAATAAAAGTGTTTGTTGTGGAATCTGGATTTTTCTTCCAGAGAAAATAAGACTACTAATATAGTGCAGATGGTTTAATAAAGAGTTAGCCCATGCTAAAGTGTGTACTTCCAATTTTGACAGACAAGTAGAAGAACTAATGATCGTAACTCCACATTCTTCCACTTACTATTCTTTAGATTTTTAAATCAGGGAGGTTTTCAAATGTCAGGCAGGGATAGTTACAGCTGATCTACACAAATTCCGGAGCAGAACATAGACTGACTACCATCTATAACAAATTATGAGATCATCTGCAGTATGCCAAATCACCCAATGCCTCCTATGCTCTATTGTAGGGGTGTCAAACTCAAGGGCCAGGGGCCGGATCCGGCCCACAGGATGCTGAGATCTGGCCCATGGGATGGCCCTGGAAACAACAAAGGACTGCCCGCGGTGCCTCTGCCAGCGAAAACTCCGTTTTCGCTGGCAGAGGGTTGAAGGAAGCCATCGCAGCCAACTATGGAGATTAGGAGCCCATTTTTGCTGCCAGAGTGCTTAGGCCGCCACAGGCGCCCCCAACAAGTGATGTCGAGCTGGCCACGCCCAACCTGGCCCCGCAAAGTCAAACACAACACTGATGCGGCCCTCAATGAAATCGAGTTTGACACCTCTGCTCTATTGTGACACTAGGTAGGGTGGTAATATCCACAGCAGCTCTTGTTCCATTTTTCCACACTTTCCCTACTTTAAACAAAGAGTTATGAGCTATCTTTTTTTAAAAAATTTGATTTATATGCCGCCCTTCTCCGGAGACTCAGGGCGGCTTACAATGCACTAAGCAATAGCCTTCATTCTTTTGTATATTTATACAAAGTCAGCTTATTGCCCCCACAACTGGGTCCTCAATTTACCTACCTTAGAAAGGATGGAAGGCTGAGTCAACCTTGAGCCTTGGTGAGATTCAAACCTGCAGTAATTGCAGGCATCTGGTCTTAATAACAGGGTGCCTTAGACCACTGTACTACCCAGGCTCTCAATATGCTATCTTTTATGCTATCAATAACAAAACTTAGATTTGCCTCTTCAGTTAAGTTTCCTGAAAGAAACATAAGATAATAGTTATGATTTGGAACTTAATCACATATATCAATATTCTTTGGGCAATATTTTTATCTGCAGGTAATCCTTGATTTACAACCATAACAAAGCCCAATATTTTTGTTACTAAGCGAGACATTTCTTAAATGAGTTTTGCTCAAAAGCCACTTTGTTAAATTACTTTTTCTTTTGCCACAATCACTGCAGTTTTTCAGTTAATAACATGGTTGTTAAGTAAATCTGGCTTCCTCATTGACTTTGCTTGCCAGAAGGTTGCAAAAGGTGATCACATAACCCCGGGACCAGTGGCGGGTTTCAAAAATTTTTACTACCGGTTCTGTGGGCGTGGCTTGGTAGGCATGGCATGGTTTGGTAGGCATGGCTTGGTGGGCATGGCAGGGGAAGGATACTGTAAAAACTCCATTCCCTCTCCAATCCAGGGGAAGGTTGCAAAATTCCTGTTTCCTTCTGATCAGCTGGGACTTGGGAGGCAGAGAATAGATGGGGGTGGGGGTGGTCAGAATTTTTACTACCGGTTCTCCGAACTACTCAAAATTTCCACTACCAGTTCTCCAGAACTGGTCAGAACCTGCTGAAACTCACCTCTGCCCGGGACATGGCAATGGTGATAAATATGAGTGTTGCCAAGCATCTGATGATACAAAGATCGTAAGTGTGAAAAACGGTTGTCACTTTTTTCAGTGCTGCTATAACTTTGAATGATCACTAAATGAACTGTTGTAAGTTGAGGCCTACCTTTATTACTGTACGGGGGGAGGGGAAAATTACATGGAAACTAACATGCAATGACCCTTTCCTTTTTATTTTGTAACTAGCTGTACCCGGTCACGCGTTGCTGTGGCTCAGTCTTGTGGGTATACAATATTTTTTGACCGAGTGCCAATAATTTCCCTCTGTAGCTCAGGTCACGCCTACTTTGCCTCCGTCCCACCAGTCTTTTCACTCGGTCGATTGGATTCAGACCTGAGTTGCCTTTCTGTACGTTTCTTTTTGGACTTTAACGTCACTTAATGAATTGCTTTCTTGGAATTTTACCTATTTGGTGTTTGTATTGGGAGAGCTGTGCATTGTGGGATTGGCAGAGGCCTCCGCCCGGGCTGCCGTCGGTGAGTTTGCATTCCTGGGGCTCCGGGATGCTGGCCGCCGACAAATAATTTGAATCCAGCAGCCATCCGGAGGTTTGTCTTCGGACGCCTCTGAGAATACTTTGCCGTAGGTGTAAGAGGTGGTTTCCCAGCTTGCCGGCATAACCACCTTCACCTTCGCAGCTCTCCGCACCACAGGTGGCATCGGGGTTCCTGCCAAAGGTATGGCATACTCTGTTAGTCAGGAGGACGCTTTACGGCGGTTGACATTTCCCGCCATTTTGCTTGTGGGTTTGGCGGCGGCGGCACTGAGGGGAAAAGACCCGGCTTGCGCCTGCCATTGTGGTGCTGCGACGTTAAAGTCCAAAAAGAAACGTAGAGAAAGGCAACTCAGGTCTGAATCCAATCTACCGAGTGAAAAGACTGGTGGGATGGAGGCAAAGTAGGCGTGACCTGAGCTACAGAGGGATACGACACAGCTCAATTCCAACGCAATGACGCATGAAATAATTAAATTAAATCAAAATGAAAATAAATCAAAATCTATGAAAATTCAATTTAACAATGCAATTGGAAACATTGAAATGGAATCGTAAAATTGGAAATTTGGAAATCGTAAATGGATCGTAAATCGGAAACATTGAAATGGAATCGTAAAATATTTAGTATAGCATGCGTTGCTTTTACATCCAACAGATGGCGCTGATTTTCAAAAAAGCATGTTTTTACCTGTCACAGGTGTGACATCTACATAATATAGGTATATAAAAACACGCGCGTATTCGAATGCAACGTTGTGTCAAAATTTCAAAGCAATCGGTGAAGAACTTTCGGAGATTTAAGATTTTGAACAAACAAATATTTACATTTTTATTTATATAGATTCAAAGTAAACTGAACCAGTTCCATCCATAACTGAGGTTGGAAAGCAAATTTATCTCTTGCTCGTAATGTTTTAAACCAGAATTTATTTTAGTACTCAATTGGCCTCTTTTTTCTTTATTCTGCACATTTGAAAAGAATTATGCAGACATTTTTCTTTGTAAACTATAAGAATGCACTGATCCCCACATTGTTATATAGAAATATATGGATTAGTGTATTATAGTCCAAAATCAACAATGAAATAATTAAAAGTTCCAAATGATACTTTTCTAGAATCAGGAAGGCATACAGGAAATTCATTTGACCTCAGATAAAAAAAAGAAAGAAAAGGCAATATTTTACTTTCATTTACTTTGATCACAGGTTGTCATATATCCTAATGGGCAGTGTTTCAACAGAAAAGGAGGAAGCAATCATCTCTTTACCATTATGAATTCTCCGAAGCTTTTAATATATCACTATAATTCTCCTGAGATCTGCTTTTAATGCTGCCAGGACCACTATTAAGTTGAAAAGGTTGGGTAGGGTTAAATATGTTTGCCAATCACATCCTCTCTTTAATTCTTCCTAACACCAAAGCTTTATCACATAATGTGAAATGTTGAGTAGGTCACAGTCTATGGATTCTAAAATGTTTATTATTGCGAGTGTGGAATGAACGAAACTGCTGTGAAGTAACACGAGGTTAGCTCTCAAATATTTGCCCTTTAGTCAAGGCATTTTAGGTTTGAGTTGTTGCTCAAGTTCGTTTAGTTGTTGCTTAGCTTGAGATGCAAGTGGCAGTTCAGGTTTAGGAATTTTAATCTGAATTGGTTCAATTCATACCTCCCGAGCTAACGCATGGATTGGAACATAGTTATCTACTGATTTAATACTGTTCCCATGCAATCTTTCTCTTAAAGAAAATGTAAAATGTGCATTTTAAATAGAAATACGTATTTGGCTGCAATCCTATTTTCCCTTGAGCATGCCCCAGAGACTATAAAATTCATGAAGATTCCCCTCTAAGATCAGAGAAAGGACATTGACCTCAAAAGGGGAATTGCCTATTATTAGTAATTTCCTCATGCTGTCCATCAGCCTCTAGCAATATCTCTTTCCAACAGTGGAATCCCCCTCCAGAAAGCCTAAACAGAGATGGGACAATTCAATGGGATGGGCCTGAAGGACCTCACATCCAGTGGTGGGATTCAACCAGTTTGCACCACTTCAGGACAACCGGTTTGCAATTTGGCAAACTGGTTGTTGGAAGAAATCATTAGGGCAGAGAACTGGTTGTTAAATTACTTGAATCCCACCACTGCTCACATCTCATGGATTTTAAAATTATTTAGTCACCTAGTAGATACCTTTTGAAATTGACACATAATCTGTGTCGTTTCCAGGTTCATTCCCATCTGTTGGGCATCCACATAGCTTTTTGCCAGAAGAAGCCTAGATTATCCCAAAGGAGAAAGTTTTAAGAAGGTATCTATCAGAGGAGCTTTATTGTCTGTACTTGTCTACCTATGTAGGTTAAGCAAAGTAGAAGGCGTGCTTAGAATCCGAATGTTAATGAGGGAGAAGTGCTTGGTTAAGCAGATATAGAGGTTACATTGCATTTTACTTGCTTCTGACAAGCTATTGTATATTTCAGTGAGCAATGACATTCTCATATTTGAAACTGGACAGGAGAGCTCAGTTGCTGAGGATGAAACTAATATGCTACTACCACAACTCTGAAAAAAAAAATGTCACAGAGGAATAGGATGTGCAGGCATGCTTAGCAGATTACCAGTCATGGTAAATTTAATTTCTTTAGCAAATAAGTAGGATAAAACTGAAAAAAAAAAAACCAGCACTGGGAATCTGCATCAAAATGAGAGTCCTTGTTGGCATGTCTCTACACACCCGCTAAATATGAATTAGAAATAGTTCATGTGAACAATGAGTCAGTTCCCCTTTTGCAGAATTTTAGTTAGTTCTGCTTTCCATTTTCCTATAATTCTGTTTTGCTGGTTTCTCCCGCAGGCAAGAAGACTGGGAAAACTAGATGGGTTTTTAAATTCTTTTCGCTAACCTAATGATGGATATTGGTGAAAGTATCAGGAGGAGTTGGTGAAGGAAGGTCCTCAAAGACTTGTGATTGAGCTGGCTTCATTTCTAGACAGTTTCAGCATGAGAAACAAGCAGTTTACAGCAACCTTGGGAAATCGATGTCTGCAGAAATCTGTGTTTCCCGCTGGTTTTGTGCACCACTTTTCCATTGGCTTGTGTGCCTAAAGAAGTCAATAAACGTTTATAAGGTGAGATAATTCTCTCAAGGCAGCTTACAACATTCATAAAACATTGGTTAATATAATTTAAATTAATCAACTAATAACTAATAAAAGCCAAACAACAGAACAACATGCATTCAAATCATGCATTCAACTCTTTAAAAGAAACCGTCGGTCTTAACTCCTTAGAAGATTGATTCCCAAAAATAAATGCAGCTTTAGGACTCTCCTTATACTCTGTAGATGCCCCAGCAGATAATGGATTCTAAAGGAGAAGTGCCATCCTGGCAGGGAGAACCCACTTATCTGATTACTGTGACAGGTGAATAAGAAGGGCCAGAGCTGACAAGCAAGGTGCAGTCAAATTGTTATGCACTCCAGACTAAGTAGGTAAAAAGCATTCGTGGTCAGCTCTCCTGAGATTCTCCAGTTAATGTATTCAGAGCACTCCTAAAACAGAATATCCCTCTTTAATGTCAATCATCCCTCAGGAAGAGCTAGCAGATCTGGGCTGCAAAAATCCGAGTGGAATTCTCTTGGGTGCCATCTAGTGGAGGATCAGAAATTTGCAGCTGGATCTCGTAGTTATAATTCAGAGTAGTCAGCTTCCTACCAGGGACCATGGCCAGGTCAGGATTACATCTGAATTTGAACTCATTCTTCCCAGCCACAAACTAAAAATCAAAGAGTAGTTGTTACCAGCATTTGTTCATATTTGTTCGCATTCTTCCGCTGTTTGCGCTCTCTTTGTCAAACGGGATGATTAATCCCTTCAGCAGCTTAGAATATCAAGGAGCTGACACCACTGCCTGGGTTGAATGCATAAGTTGCCCTGAAATGAAGTATATAAATATATTCCTAATATGCAAGATGCAGAGGGAATGCCTTTTCCATCAGTAAGCAGGACACAGTGTCACCTCCCATGGCTGTATTCCATTTAACAGAACATTCCCTGAGGTTGAACAATAAAATTCAGTTCAGTTCACGTATTTTGATTAAGTGAAACACAGTACAATACACCAAGCAGGCCGTAACTCTCATTTATAGCACAATGACAGGGTTAGTTCTCATTTTTCCTGTATGAGAGGTCATTGAAATATTTCCGATTATGTGAATATGCTCGGTTCCTTTGCCTTTGTGATAAAAAAAGAGTATTTGCTGCACATTGCATTTACTGCTGATCTGTATGAAATTAGGCTACTGAGTCTCCTGAAACAAAATAATCTCTGCTGAACAGAGCCAAGGTATGAAGGAACCTTTAGGTTTAGGAGTGAGAAATTATAAATTATACTACCATGGCCGCCGCCTGCTACAGAGCAACAAAGTGAGCTGAAAAAGAGAGGGCCCCTCGACTGCAAGGTTGCCTGGTGCCCTGGGCAGGATTGGGGCTAGCAAAAGTGCGCTGGAAATATCTCCAGGCACCTGGAGAGACAGAACTCCTGGCCCTCGGTAGATCAGCTGATCCACAGGCCGTGGTTAAGGGGCCAAGCAGCCATGAATTGACTGGGGAAGGGAAGGGCTGCCTCCTGTGCTGGCCACGCCCATCCCTACATGAAGGCTTATTTTGGGGGTAGGGCCAGGGGTGAAATGTAAAATTTGTTAATACCGGTTCTGTGTGTGTGGCTTAGTGGGGGGGGTGTAATGTGACTGGGTGGGCGTGGCCAACTTTTTTTAAAAAAAACCTTTTCAAAGCATTTTTTCTAATGCTTTGAAAAGCCTCTGCCGGTCAGGCAAGTCAGCCGGGATCATCAGAGAGGCTTTTTAAAAAATACCTCTCTGATAATCTCAGCTGAGTTGCCTGATCGGCAGAGAGCTTTTTTGCCTGATCGGCAGAGAGGTATTTTTTAAAAAGCCTCTCTGATGATCTCAGCTGAGTTGCCTGATTGGCAGAGAGGTATTTAAAAAAATACCTCTCTGCCGATCAGGCAACTCAGCTGGGATCGTCAGAGACTTTTCAAAGCATTTTTTTTTACCATCTCTTTGGCCAAGAGGTTGCAGAAAAAAATGCTTTGAAAAGCCTCTGATGATCCCAGCTGAGCCACGCGATCATCAGAGGCTTTTTTTTTTTACTTTTAAAAGCATTTTTTTTTGTCGGAAGAGGTTATAGAAAAAATGCTTTTAAAAGTTAAAAAAAAATCCTCATGATCGTGCGGCTCAGCTGGGCATGTGGGGGGCACAGGGATTTTTGCTACCAGTTCTCCGAACCACCCGCCACCATCGCTACCGGATCAGGCGATCCGGTCCGAACCGGGAGCATTTCACCGCTGGGTAGGGCGTATATTAAAGGTAAAGGTTCCCCTCACACATATGTGCTAATCATTAGGGAGCGGTGCTCAATTCTGTTTCAAAGCTGAAGAGCCAGTGCTGTCCAAACACGTCTCCATCATCATGTGGCCGGCATGACTAAACGGCAAAGGTGCACTGTTACCTATTTTTCTACTTCCATTTTTTACGTGTTTTCAAACAGCTAGGTTGGCAGAAGCTGGGACAAGTAACGGGAGCTCTTCCCATTATGCGGCACTAGGGATATATTTTGGGTGGGTGTATATTAGGCCCACCCAAAAAAAATCAGGCTAGGACTTATTTTCGGGGCAGGTCGTATTTTTGGGGAAAGACGGTACTAACTTCATAACATCAGATCTTCCAAAAGGACACCCCTAATCAGGTGGGCTGGGAGACTTACAGGGATTACAGTGTGGCTAATAATATGAGAATGTGATTAATTGGGGCGGGTTATATAAACAGCAAATACATTAGCATCACTTCTAATATTTGCCTATTGAAATGGGCAGGCAAGTACAACAAACGGACTTTTCAAATTTTGCATATGACCCACCTGTAACACAATAGAACAACAGTCTCCTCCGGACAAGATGAGAAAAAAAATAGGTGAGTGATATGGCTGTAAAGTGGAACTACTTGCAGATAGGCCTCCATGCTGATTGATGATATACTGCATTAGCTGTATTCTGTCCTGTGGTTATACTAAGCTAGATTAGATGCGCGTTGAAACATAGAAGATATATAATGTCTTCAAATTGGATTCACTTGCCAATGTCCTTCAGCCTAAAGGGATGGTTAATATTGCAGTAGATTTCACTTTAGCATTGTATAATATTTTGCAGAATTTCATGTGTCTATACTGGTAGCAGCTGTTTCGATCCAGAAAGTTTGTCTGCCTGAGTGCAGAACTGGACTTCTGGATTTCTCAGTTTAGAAGAAATACTTCTATGTGGCTTTTTAGACTGGATGAAGCAAAGAGATCTGGATGATCAGATTCATTTTAATGTGGTCCTTGAAGCTTCAGAGTCAAAGACAAAAAATGCTTAGGAGACCCTGTGTGTGTGTTTGAATGCTGCAGATCTGCAGTTTCTTAAACCAAGCATGTCTCTTTGAGGATCATTGTGCAGCTGAGGAGGGAAGCTTAGGAAAAACTGCATTAAGGAGTAGCAACCAGATGCTATATACGCATGATAAAGGGCTTTTTTGCCTTTAAAGCTGAGACACTGCATGCATTTTAGACCAGTCCCATGACCCACATACCCTGTTTCCCCGAAAATAAGACATCCCCTGATAATAAGCCCAATTGAGCTTTTGAGTGCATTTGCTAAAATAAGCCTCCCCCCTAAAATAAGCCCTCCTCGAAAATATTTAAACATAGAGCTGGAAATCAGATAAGATGGCAAGAGGAGCCCTATCTTGCGCCATGCGCCCCAAAATAATAAGACCGTCTCGAAAATAAGGCCAAGCGCTTATTTCAGGGTTCCAAAAAATATAAGATAGGGTCTTATTTTTGAGGAAACACAGTAGTATATAATTTGAAAGAAAAAAAGAGGAAATTGTGGCACCTCAAAATTAGCAACTGCACCACAACTATTATTTTTCTGCGTTACGAGCGAGACTATGATTGCTCTTTAAATGATAACGCCAAAGCCATTCTATCCAAAATAAGCGGGTCTGCAAATAAAGTGAAGCCAATTTTAGGATTTCTTTCATTTTTCCCCCTTCTGTTTAGTTATATCTGATTCTCAGAGTCTGCCTGGACAAGTCCCTGAAGTTTTCTTCGCAAAGCTTTTCAAAGGTGTTTTGCCATTGCCTCCTTCTAAAACTGAGAGAACCTGAACGGCTCAAGGTCATTCAACTGGCTCTGTGCCTAAGATGGGACTAGAACCCACAGTCTCCTGGTTTTTAGTCTAAGAGCTGTGGTGGCACAGTGGTTAGAACACAGTACTGCAGGCTACTTCTGCTGACTGCCGACTGCCAGCAGTTTGGCAGTTCAATTCTCACCAGCTCAACGTCGACTCAGCCTTCCAGCCTTCCGAGGTGGGTAAAATGAGGACCCAGACTATTGGGGGCAATATGCTGACTCTGTAAACTGCTTAGAGAGGGTTGTAAAGTACTGTGAAGCGGTATATACATCTAAGTGCTATTGCTAATGCTTTAACACTATATTATAGTTCTCACTTTTTTTTTTTTTACTTAGTAGAAATTAACTAAAATTTAAGCTATAATAACTGATCTAATTAGTGCCCCTGTAATTAGTATTTTCCCCTCTAGCTTCATTAAAATCCACAATTGGGCAACTTTTGGAGCCACAGACTTCGGGGAGGCACATGCCCTGCAGTTCTCGGTTGTGTAACTCTGATTGATGCCATAATACATGCATCAATTTAAGGGCTCTGCAAAACTTGCTGTTGATTCTGCTGCCTTTTAAAAGAAGCTGATAGGTTGCTATCGCTGCACTTTTGAATCGTTTACCACAAGAACTTAGCTTACAAATCATCACTCCACTCATTTTGGAGAGGTGATAATGTGGCAAGCTACCATTTTTCCTTGTAACGGGAAGTTTAAAACAAATGTTTTAAATCCCAGACATATAATTCAGTCCATATGAATAACCACAGAGGTTTCTGGTTTTATAACATTATTTGTCAGAAAGGTGAGAACAGCCGTACCCTTTAGTGGATGTAATTAGGTCGCAGAATTATAAAGGAGTCAGAATAATATGTGCAAAGTGACCTTTTTGCCCTTTGGTAGAATTCTCTCTGAATCAAACCATTAGAGGATAATCCAGTTAAACCAGAGACATTGTCATGATATGGAGCCAGAGTAAATAAGATGCATCCGTCTGTAACTTCAGATAATTTCAGTGGAAAAAAAGTTACACAAAAAGGACAATTGTTTTGCTTTTTTAAAAAAAATAAAGCAACACTCATTCAATGAAACTATTATCACGGCTCGTCGCACAGTCGTGTCAGATGTTTAAACAAGATTTGGCATTTTTATCCATCTACTGAGCCCTTCCCAAAGACTTGGGCTAGGCAGATGTTCTTCTTCAGTGGTGTTAAAGATATTGTAAGGATGTAAGCCGTTACAAATAAATCTGCCTTTTGCAATTGACTGATGGGGATTTTGCCAATGCCAACACTGTTCCAGATGTTTTGGAGTTGCATCCAAGACTCCCATCACTATTGGTACTATTTTTGCTTTCTTTAGGCCCAGTCGTTTGATTTCTATTCTGAGGTCTTTCTGATTTTGTCTAGTTCTTTCTCTTCCGCTGTCTCCAGGTATTGCAGTGTCCGCAGTCCAGACATTTTTGTCTTTTTTTTTTATCAACAATTGTTAAGCCTGGAGCATTATGTAGCAGGGCTTGTCTGTTTAAATTCTAAAGTCCAAGGCACTTTAGCGTCTTCATTCTCTATTACTTTGTCTATTTTGTGTCTACACTAATTCTTGCTTACAGTGATACTTCTTGCAGATTTTCCATTGCACCATTGTTCCAGATGCACCATTGTTGCTACTTTGCTCTGCCATTGTTTGTAGTCCCTCTGTGTGATCTTCTTCCAGCAGCTAACAAGGTAGTCTACTATTTTTTCAGCTTCTTTGCAGAGGCAGCCCTTGCTGTCTGTTGCTGTCTTCTCAATTCTGGCTGAATATGCATTTGTTCTTAAATGCATATACAGACTTGGACTTGGACTTGGACTTGTGCAGCTAGAAATAGCCCCTCTGTCACTTTCTTCAATTTTCCTGACTCCTGTTATTTCTTATTATTATTTTGAAAATGAAGAAAATCTTATAAATGGCTGGAAAAAAATCTGGGATACTTATAACTGTTTAATCAATTAGCCCCTGTGATAATATATCCTGTCCTAAAATGGTTCTTCTTACTTGCATTTGATGCATATAATATATTGTTGTTTTGCCTGGCAGATTAAATCTTGGCTTGCTGAAAAATATTTTAAACTCTTCTTTCTATTTGCTTATCGATTCATTTCTAATTTTGTCACCTTTGCAGGATTGCTTTACGTATTGCCAGTTTAACTACATGCTAAATCAATTTGTGGTCCATTAACATGAAACTGCCTTTTTCTTTCAAATTATTAGGCCATTTAAAATTAAAGAGATTATGTTTACGTACATGCTTTTTTCACTGTTGCATCATTATACAGAATGATTGGGCA
This sequence comes from Pituophis catenifer annectens, assembly GCF_029215685.1. Lineage (NCBI taxonomy): Eukaryota > Metazoa > Chordata > Lepidosauria > Squamata > Colubridae > Pituophis > Pituophis catenifer. The sequence continues at coordinate 223,681,860 of NW_027256882.1, forward strand.
TCGTGTTTAATTTTATAACCAAAGTTATTTATTATAAGAATGTTGGTATTACTGTACTGGGCACATCACTTTTGAAAAGTTAATAAAATGCTTTCCATTTATGAAATAGCAAGCAATGATATCTGACAGCTGTATGTGTGGATCATAGACTTGCATTTTGCTCTGTACATATTTGTCACATTAAATTCAACTTTCTAGAGCATGTATGCTCTGCAAAAAACAAGCATGCACATTTGGCTAATGTAGTGATTGATATTCAAGTTTCTATGTGGAAGTGACTTCGGTGTCAGAAATTTGTCACATACAAAATAGCCTTATAGTTTCAAATGTATTTTTTATAAAGCACAGCACTCTTACATTATTCCGTCCGTCAAAGTATGAATAAAATCCACATTTTTTCAGCATTTAAACATCAAGAAGCTTTCAAGCTTATGAATAGGAAATATCTAGGCAATCAATGCATGTTCTTAAAACTGAAATACTAGTTTGAAATAGTTGTCCATCTTGACAATGTATTCGCCAATTAGGGAACACGTGGAAAACCAAATGGGAAACCCATGCAAACAGAAAACGAATTAGTTCCCTCACTGTGTTGTTTTGCCTTATACAGATTTATGAGTCCATTTTGGAAATGTAACAAGAACAAAAAGAGAGAGAATCAATAGCATTGCTGTGATTTATAAAGATGCAGTCCTTTTATTTCACGAATATTTCAATTTAGCAATCTGGGTGTCACTTTTCCATCTGAGCTCATTCCTCGGTCATGTGTGATTAATTTTTAGAAAGATCAGGCTGCGTCCCTCCCCCCCCCAAAAAAAATTGGAAACCATATGAATATTATAAATACAGCAGGCTCAGGCCTAATGCCCCGCTACTCGAAGATATGCAGGGTGAAGCTCATTAGCAGAGGTAACTGACAAAAAGATACAGGAGAAACAGGCCAGGAGATAACAAATTACTTGCCAAACATGGACATGTCAGCAGAATCACACTGTCTCCTCAACCTTAATCCAGATGCTTCCTAAGCACAATGAAAGAAACAAGATGAGATTTGCAATTTCAAAGACAGAGATTCCAAACGCTATTGTGGATTAAGATAGAATATAGATAGGGATAGAATCAAGATCACCTGAAGTGTTAATACCACTTTATAATGCCTTGGTAAAGCCACACTTGGAATATTGCATTCAGTTTTGGTCGCCACGATGTAAAAAAGATGTTGAGACTCTAGAAAGAGTGCAGAGAAGAGCAACAAAGATGATTAGGGGACTGGAGGCTAAAACATAGGAAGAACAGTTGCAGTAACTAGGTATGTCTAGTTTAATGAAAAGAAGGATAGGGGAGACATGATAGCAGTGTTCCAATATCTCAGGGACTGCCACAAACAAGAGGGAGCGAAGCTATTCTCCAAAGCACCTGAGGGTAGAACAAGAAGCAATGGGTGGAAACAAATCAAGGAGAGAAGCAACAGAACTAAGGAGGAATTTCCTGACAGTTAGAACAATTAATAAGTGGAACAACTGGCCTGCAGAAGTTGTGAATGCTCCAACACTGGAAATTTTTAAGAAGATGTTGGATAACCATTTGTCTGAAGTGGTGTAGGGTGTCCTGCTTGGGCTAGAAGACCTCCAAGGTCCCTTCCAACTCTGTTATTTTATTTCTATTTCTAAGATACCATCAAGCATCAAACATCTCATCCTTGACAGTGAGATCTAGTGAGATCCTACTCTCTGCTTGGGACAAAAGCAGTGGCTTTAAGCTCTCCACAGGTAAAGAATAGGAGCAGTATCTCCATCTTTCCAAAAGAACAAGAAGACCTTCAAGATGCCAGATGGGCAACTTACATGATCCTTTTTACGCACGATGTTACAAGTTTAGCATGGAATAACTCTGTCCACAAGTATCTCAGGCAACAAAGCTTATGAAGATTTATCGGTTCTGCAGAAGGACTGCCTAGGTATTGGAATATGTGCCTAAAGAATTGGTGTAACTCAAGAGAATATTAATTCACCACCAGGGCTATAATGCTTTGCCTTCTTATTTGGGATTAACCTCTATTACATACTTAGGGCTTATTTCTGTATTAACATGCATAGTATTTCTTTAGACTGACATAACATTTTAAAATTTATCTATAATTATACAAACTAGGAAATGTAATAAATATAAAACAAATTAATATGCCTTCAACTTAAACAACAACTTTGGAAATGATGCTTTTTCTGATAGTATTTCTTCCCTATGATAGAAAAGACTACTATCGGCAGCATGAAGGGCCAAAGATTCAGTAGCAAAACCAAAAAGAAATTAAGAAAAAGCCACAAAAACAACATGTAACATAATTAGGAAAAAGGAGTGGAGCAAATGAAAGGAAAGCTTTGTGTACAATAGGAGATAATAATGAATACAAAAGCTTTCCTTGAATTTAATAGTTTGTTCACTGAAGCAAGAACAGAAAGGAGTCTAATGTAGAAATTATTGGATTTGTATTAATATATAATTTCTTCACACATGTTTGGTAAAGGAATATGCTTTCCTTGGTTTTCTTGAGACAATGACTATCTTAAACATTTAAAATGTAAAAAGAAAGAAAGAAAGAAAGCAGATCAGCCTTCCCCAATTAGATGCTTCCAGATGTATATTTCACCAATTAGAAATTCTAGGAGTTGCAATCATTACATGCCTGGAGGCATATGAGATTGCAGAAAATTGCTACGGTATACACAGTGTTTTTCAAACTTGGCAACTTTACGACGTGTAGGCCTCAACTCTCATATGCTGATTGGGAATTCTGGGAATTGAAGTCCACAGAGTTTAAAACCACCAAATTTGAAAAACACTTCTATACAATAAGACCTTCTGATATCCTGAACCTATGGAACCTCTGCAATAATATAAAAACTTGTCTGTTAAGAAAAACCTGTCCTGCCCACTAGGAGCAATTTAAATAATAATTTAGAACTTTCAATGGTTGAGAATCTAATCATCCGAAGGGTTTATCTGGTTGACTCAATCTGTCTGACATTATTACGTTTCATTTAAAAGCCTTCACAAAGTGAAAGATTCCTCCATTTTGTGTGTTTAGTTTGTTAGGCACACCTGAGATAGCCTTTTGTGCTGCGTTGCTCCCAAATTATGGAATTAGTTTTCTAGGATTCACTTATCTGCAAATGCCTTCTGCTTTTAGGAAAAGAAATCAAAATCTTCATATTTTCAGTTCTTCATACCACATTGACTTTAGGTTTTTATGATTTTTAACTGTTTATATTATATGTTATTGTTAATTGCTCCAAGTGTCTCAAGGAATATGGTGAGATAAGAATTGTAGAAAAATATATACATAAATAAAGGCTAGACACAATCTAGAACCCTCCCCCACCCCCAAGGCTGTACACTTTGTGGTAGCAAGACTTGTGTTAGATTGTGGTTTTCCCTGCTTCTTCAGTTGGCAACCTGGTTATTTCTTTCACTGGAGAAATATAAAATATTAGTTCTTTACCATAATATTAAGGAAATGTAAGGTCCCAAAATACACTTGAGTCACCAGAATGCCAAAGAGAGAGACTCAAGACGAGGCTTGCAAAAAGAACCAACAGATTTTATTTATGGCCAAAAACAAAATACTGGGTGGAACTATATCCAGAACATACAGATACAATGCATGCGAGGAGATAGCCACACCTTGGGGAAGGTATGGCGTCCTTTTATACCCTCAGAGACGTCAGCTTAGTACCCAATTCTGGCCTCCTAATTTAGGTTTGTGTATTCCTTGTTGCCCTGCAAGGGGGAATAGAAACTTCCCCAATTAGTCTTATCTTAAGCATTTCTTTATTTACTCAATTGGCCACTTTGGCCCCCTGGCTCTGGAAAGCAGGAGTTTATCCAGATCAAACATAAATTAGGCCTGAGGTGTAAATTATCCCTTTGTTAATGGCTGTAGTTCCAACTGAGATACGTACCATGCTTTTAGATAGATTGATATGAGTTCAGGTCAAATGGCAGGGACATACGTTTGACAAATACCAGATACATTACAGAGGCCTAATAACAATATGTTTGTAGAAGAGATACAAATAGAAAGGAATAATACATATTACAGGATCCTAATGGTTACAGAATCTAGTATACCAGTATATCATATTCTAGAATTATTTATTATATCCTTATTATTGTTTCCCTTCAGTTTTATAATCTATATTGATATTTAAAGAGTATCTAGACTGAATTATAATTTTTTCTAAGCAATGCTTTTCATGTATGTCTACTCTACAGTAAATTTAATCATCTTCAGTTGGCTTCCTTCTGAAAACCATATTTAGAATTTCAGGGTGGTTTTTTTGAGGGTGAGTTCCTTCTTTCATGATCTGAAAAACTATGAAAGGTAGCAAGAAAAGAGGATTTGTAACGATTGCTTCTTTTAAACATAAAGATTGGAAATAATCCTTTTTCCTTCCACTCTAGGTGTTTTGGAGCTATATATATGCCTTCGTTCCCTGGGATGTAACTTTCTTATCTAAAGTAAATGCATAAAATACATAAACATTTATATCCGAGTATTGAGGTGTGTATTTTATATTCTGCTAAAGGGATGTTCAAAGAACTTTCACCCATATAACTATGTATATGTGATTCTGTATAAAAGATAGTTTCATTAGTGACTAAGTTCAGGAGTGTCCAACTTTGGCAACTTTAAGACCTGTGGACTTCAATTCCCAGAATTCCCCAGCCAGTTTTCTAGGGAATTCTGGGAGTTGAAGTATACAAGTAAGTTCTTAAAAGTCACAATGGGTGCAATTGTGAGGGAGCTAGTGACTATTTCTTTTATTTCAGCTTGTTTTTTATACATTCAACTTGTATTTTATTTCAGCTTGTTGATTTCTCCTACAGGTTGGTCAGTTCTTTTCACTTTGTAGCCTTTGAGGGCACTTGGGGTAGTGGTGGGATTCAGCCAGTTTGCACCACTTCGGGAGAACCGGTTGTTAACTTTCTGAGCAGTTTGGCAAACTGGTTGTTGGAAGAAATCATTAGGGCAAAGAACCGGTTGTTAAATTACGTGAATCCCACTACTGACTTGGGGATATTAGAATGTCACTAGGTGAGCAGGATTAGAAACTAAACCTAGTTTCTATTTTTCTATTTTTAAATTTTGTATTGTATGTGTTTTTATTGTTTGGCTGTGCACCGCCCTGAGTCCTTCGGGAGTAGGGCGGTATAGAAATCTAATAAAATGAAATGAAAATGAAACCAATTTAAGTTTGGAGTTCAGTGGCTTTTTGACTAATTACTAACCATGTAAAAAATTGTAGCCTTGACAATAAGGCAGTATGTAGTAGATCCATAAACATGTGGGAAACGTGGGATTTTGTGAGGAGAGAGGAATAAATTGGTTGGGAAAATGAAATTTAGCTGAAAAAAGGCTCAGACATGGATTGCAGAGATCCTATTTCAACTGTGGATCTTATTAGGTGACATGAAGGCCAAGTATTTTTCTGGCTTTAGGGTTGTTTCAGGTTTGTTGTGAAGATAAGCACTGAGAATCACTGTGCTACTTTGAGATTACCGACTATACTGATTGAATGTATGTATGTCTATGCTTGGGAGAATGGATTGTGGCAAGACAGCAGTAATTTAAATCACCACATACTTTAGGAAAGATAAGATAAAATAAATGTTAGTTAGGCATTCTCAAATAATGTATTTTCAACCAACTGCTTGAAAGAATGTAACATCAATATTTGACAGATCTCACTTGGAAGCAATTCTACCACATCAGCACCACTGCTGGGTTGGTCTTATTGTCCCTAACAGAAGAACATTGGACAGTAGCTTAATTTGGATATAATTAGAGTGTAAAAAATTGTGTCTAGATTCATCAGATAAGGTCATACCAAGTATACCAGCTATGACCCCATCAGATGAAAATGCAGCTCTCATTGCTGACTCCATTTGTACAGCTTGTTAGGATATGGTTTGAGCCTAACTATGTTGTCCAGGCAATATAAGTATACTGTAACTTTAATCTGAAACTGTATTAATGTGACTTTAATGCTGAGTCATGCTGTAATTACATAATTACTGGTTGTGAGAATATTTAAGCAAAGCTTCTGTAATGTGTCCAGTTGCTGCTATGATCTGCTGTTGATGAGGAAGCTGCAATGCTATGCTGCCGTTGTGTATGAAGATGATGAGATGATGAAGCTGTGATGATAAGCTACCATTGAGAGGAGTTGTTATCTGTAATCATTGTTTGATGGATCTGCAACCATCGTGGTTTGTGAACCAGAGTGAGTTTGTTATTCTAACCAATTACTGTTTGTTGGGTAAGAAGATTCTGTAACTACTGGACTGATTTAATGGCAAAGACTTGGAATTTGTTTAAAGACTATGAGACTGTTTTTCTACTATAAAGTAAGCTTTTGATAAACCAGTTTGCATAACTCTTATTCATTGCTCTCAGCAACGTTTCTCTGTGCAATCTACTCTGCTGGTTGGTAACACAACAACAATAACCTTAACACAGCTAAAAAGAGTATCAAGTTGAAGAATGTTCCTTGGCTTGGATATATTATTGAGAACAAAAATGTTAACGTCTGGTCCTAAAGCTAGCTATTTCCTCAAAGCCTTATGTGTGGCTCCCAGAATGTTTCAATATTTCCCATGAAATCAGTTTGTTTTTATTTATTTATTTAAAAGGCTTGTATGGCCACCCAGCTTATGTGTCACAACACTGGGTGTATTACAAAACTGTAATACAACCAAAGAAAGCAATAAAACCAACATCTAAAATCAAACCCCAGTGTCCTAACCTACATACTCTAAAATCATCAAGAATCCTAAACACGAGCCCTGGGCTCCAGTCTCACCTTACCCCAGGCCTTGAAGGGGTTATCACTTGGTGATAACATTTAAGGGAAGGCACCTGGAGTATATCCATCCTAACTGGCCTATTGGAATGGTATGTGGGAAAGACCTTGGAAGAACAGGCAGAGATGCTGTCAAAGTAACAGTCAGATAAGAGATAACATAACCTACAAATGGATATGGGCAAGAGGCTCAAAGAGACTGTCTCTAGTTTCTTGGGCTGTAAAGGGGTGGTGATTGTATTTTCAGACTTGCAAGATTTTGTAGCTTTACAGTAAAGTAGAATTAGCTCATCTGGTTGTGATTAGCTCATCTGGTTGTGATTCCTATCTGGTTTGTCCTGTGTCGCTGAAATCAATCTTCCAAGTCTGAAAGTACAACCCTTCCTCCCATCAGGTTTCCTTGACCTGGACCCTCCAGATGTTTTAGAGAACAATTTCCATCATTTACCAGAAATAATTGGAGAAGATATTGAATTGACACCGGAAATATTTCTCCTGGGAATAGTAAAGAAGGGGTATGGAAAGAAAAAGATTTACCTACTAATACATATAACTACAGCTGCCAGACTGGCATATGCACAATACTGGAAAGAGAAAGCCCTGCCACCAGAAGAACTTATAATTAGGAAAATACTGGAGTGCGCAGAGATGAGCAAACTAACCCATGAAATAAATAATGATGAGAACTCAGATTATCATACTGTGTGGGGAAGGTGGTATGAATGGATGAATGATAAAATCAAAGAAGGAGTAAAAGGTGTGGTAACTAAATAGCAATAAACAGCATAAATGGCACCAGGTACACATCATGTATTCATGTGTAAACGCTGCATATCCAATGTTAAAAAGAAATGTTACTATATTTTATGTATGTATATAAAGTCAATAAAGTATTAAAAAAAAAACAATTTCCATCATTTTTAGCCACCAATCATATTAACTGGAATTAATGGTACCTAGAGCACAATACATTTTATACACACACACGCACACACACAAATGCATACATACCAGTGGTGGATTGCTACCAGTTCACCCCGGCTCGGATGAATCAGTAGCAGCAGTGGTGGAAGGCTCCACCCACTTGCCCGGACATCATCAATAGCTCTGCGCATGGGCAGAAGCTTCTGCACATGCGCAGAGGTGGCGCGCGCGCAAGCAAACCAGTAGCAAAGGTAAGTGAAACCCACCCTGATACATACATACACACACATAAAGATACACACACACACACACACACACACACACACACACACAGTATGAAAAAGATTTCAACAAGGTTGAAATGGCTGGCCTAACTCTCCTCTTTTAAATTTTTAATTTGTGTGATTTTATAAATTGGGTGTTTTAATCTGTGTTTCGGCCAAAATATTTAATAATTTTAAGGGATTTTTTTAATATTTATATTATCTGTATTTTATCTTGGCTGTTCACTGCTCTGAGTCCTTCGGGAGTAGGGCGGTATAGAAATTTGATTAATAATTAATAATAAATAATAAGGTTAAATAAATATATTGTGATTTTGGTTACCCCAATATTGAGACTCTGGAAAAGGGTGCAGAGAAAGCAACAAAGGTGACTAGGGGGCTGGAAGCTAAAACATATGAAGAACAGTTGCAGGAACTGGTGAAAAGAAGGACTAGAAGCAACATGATAGTAGTGTTCCAATATTTGAAGGGCTGCTAAAAAGAAGAGGATGCCAACCTATTCTCCGGTTGGGTATCCAAAACACCAGAAGGCAGGACAAGGAGCAATGGATGGAAACTAATCAAGGAAAGCAGCAACCTAGAACTAAGGAGAAATTTTCTGACAGTGAGAACAATAAACCAGTGGAATGGCTTGCTATCAGAAGTTGTGAGTACTTGTGAGAAAAATAAGAATTATTCCTGTAAAAGCATAATCTGAGTTACACCATTTTAAAATCATGTTAAGGCTTTGTTTTACCTTGTATAACCTGATTATGTAATTTAGCTGACATTTAAGAACATGAGAAAGGAAGTGTGTAATTCCTGTGTTTTTGAGAGGATGTTTATCTTGCAGGAAATATGCTCTTGGGTTAACTTGCCCTCATTAATTAAAGGAAGTACGCAATTGATGTTTTTGAGGGATATTTCTGTTGGGAATTGGGGAATTTCCAGGGTGGATTATGTACTGCATATGTTATATAAGATGTTATGTAAGATCTGAAACTGATTCCCAAGGTACTTTATTGACGTGTATTCTGATGTTCCTGAAGACTATAAAAACTCGTGTAAATTGTTTTATTTCCATCTTTCTCTACTCCAGAGAGAAAGGCCCTTTGCAAAGTAAATAAAAACTCTGTCCCAGGATTATTTTAGTCTCTGTCTCTTTAAAACGATAATGGGGTTTACCTGTCGACCACAATTGGCGCCCGAAGGGACTGAAAACATTCTGTCTGGAATGGAACTCCCTGATACGTGCGCACAAACACTGATTTCAGTGAGATGGGGTTATTTCCTTTCCAGCCGGAATTGCTTTTCTATGAACCTTGAGGCAGAGACCTGAATGCCTGGACAGAGACGAACGTTCCTGAAGACTTCGGTGCACCAGGAGTGAGTATATGTTTTCTCTTTGGTGGTTTGGATTTGTGTATGTTTGTGTGTGTATGGCCTGTATGATTTGTGTGTATAATTAGTGTAATACAGGTTGGGGAAAGTATGGGCCTTTACTAGGGAAAAGTGCTGCTGAGACTGAGATACCCTCCATCCCCCATATCTCCATTAGGGAAATTTTTAGTACAGTGGTCAGAGGCCTGGTTGAAAGCTTGTACAAAGGTATTAGATAAGGTGACTATGATTAATTCTTGTAAGGAGGTTTGGCTGACGTTTGTGTTGATACAGCCTAATTATAGGTGGAGTAAGTTTGGGGAGTCAGACCCATATTGGATCAATTGGTGAAAAAAGAAGTTGAAAGCTCAATTGTTATATGTTGAACCTCAGTTCCATGTTCAGTAGTTTAATCCCTCTTCCCCGAGAAGTTCTAGAGTTTTGTATGGGAAGGAAGAAGAAGAGGAAGGTTGGAATCCTTTAGCTTATGCTACATGCCCACCACCCCCTCCTTTGTATAATCCAAGTTGTGGGTGGAATTGATGTTGCTGCTGGGAGCAGAAAGGAAGAGACTTCAGCAGGGCAGTAATATGGGCAGCTGGAGAAGGAGTTGGGTGAATTGTCAGTAACTGTGAAACAGAATCCATCCACTTCTCCTCATGTTACATGTTCACAAACTAAAGGAATGTTTCCTTTAAGAGGAATGCCAAATGATATTGCAGCTTTTGTGAATGTGTCTTTGACATCTTCTGATCTGGAAGATTATAAAAGAAACATGCCGTCTTTCTAGGCGGATCTGATCAAGTTGTCTGAGTCATTGGATTTATTCCTGAGAACCAATCTGTATACTTTTGCAGAGTTACAGCATATATTGGGTTATTTGTTCTCCCCTGAGGAGAGGTCACAAATTTGAAAGGCAGCTATGGCTTTTTTGGGGGGATAAAACCCAAGTGGGGGCTGTTCAGCTGTTGCTGCAGAAGTTAAGTCTCCATTAGTTGATCCTGGTTGGAATAATAATAATTTAGCTGATCGGGAACAAATGGAGGGAGTTAAGACAGCTGTACCTCAAGGAAGAAACTCTAACAAAAGTTTTTGAGGTGGAACAGTTGTGGGAAGAAACACCGTCTGTGTTTCTGGAAAATATTAAGGACAATTTGAATAAACACACTGGTCTTTCTCCTGAAATGCCGGCTTATGAGTCCTTAATGAAAATGAAATTTGTGACGAAATCATGGCCAGACATACAGAAGCTACTACTGATATTGCTGCTCTGTTGAAAGAAGCTCAAAAGGTCTATGTGAATAGGGACGAGGCCAAGACTAGAAGAGAAAAAGAAGGAAAGAAAAGTCGAATGATAGTGTCTGTGTTGAAACAGACAGGAGAGGGAAAGGAGTTAGGTAGAAGAGGAAAAGGTTTTGTGAAACTTCGGTTGCAATGTGGCGACAGTGTCCTGGAATTGGGAGAGGATTACTCCAGTGGAAAAAAGTCTAGTGTTGGTGGATTGGAAAGCAAAAAGTGCTTTGTGTGTGTAAAGGAGAGGCATTTTGCTAGAATTTGTCCTGAGAAGAGGATGATTAGTGGATCCAGAAGAGGAGGATCATGTGTTTCTAATAGATACGGGTGTGACTAGAACCTCTATTTGTAAATTGCCTAGAGGAGTGCATCCCACAGGTGTAACTATTAAGATAAGGGGTGTCAAGGGTATACCTTTTGATGTGCCATTGTTGAAGAATGTGAAATTGAGTTGTGGAAAGTGTATTATATGTTTGGATGTGATATTTGTTCCAGAAGTAGGTCTTAATCTGCTTGGGAGAGATGCATTGTCTCTTCTGGGATGTGAGCTTGGTATACAAATCTTTCTTGTTCTTGGATGAGGTTTATTGTTCTTCCTACCTGAGGTTGAATGAGAATATTTTGTCTTTGATTAATGTGATGTGATGGTGATATGTGTGTGCCGGTTAATTAAGTGACGTTCTTGGCTTAAGCCTGGAGCTGTGGAGGACAAGTGTGGTTAGGGCCCGAAATCAAGTTTTTGATTAAAAATCGCATCCTGAGGTTTTCCACTGCTTGAGGAATGGGCTACAAGATGTCAAGGATAAAAATGAAATGGGTATCTGAAGGGATGGAACCTTTCTAGGTTTTATTCCAGGTTTGCAAATGTTGTTAAATGGTATGTGTGTGTAAAGAGAGTTGTTTAGGCAATAGAGCTCATTGTCTTGTAAAAAAAAAATAATACTGAGAATGATAATAAAGCTCCCTGAAGTATTTATGCTGACTAATTGGCAGGGAAAAGGCATGTGTGTGTTGGAATACACTAAAAGGTCTGATTGCAGAATAAATATGAGTGTGTGTGGTAAGCCCTTAAATGGGGGTGGTAAGGTGATCCTGATATTTGTGAATGCCTGTGCGTTGAACCCCTGAGAAATCTCCCTTTGTATATTGAAATAGTGAGTGGCAAGAGTTTGTTGTTGTAGTTGTTGTTAAGTTGTAATAGCAAGTGTTTGAATGAGCAAGTGAGAGATGAGAGAGATCCTATGGAGAAGTAGGATTAAGAAGAGGTATTTGCGATGTTAATTGGAGACAGGAGTAGTGTTTTTCCTCTCTATATTTCCCCCGTCTTTTTGTTCTGAACAAGAGAAGTAGGAAAAGGGGCGGGGAAGGTGCGGTTTGTTTTCCCTTTTACACATTTTTTTTCCTTTGCTGAGTTTGTCTGAGAGAAAGGAAGGGCGAATGGGTGATTTGATCCTGCATTGTTTCTGACTGCATTGGCAGCTATGCAGATGTATTTCCTGTCCTGCTTTAGAGAAGTGACATTGAAAGTTTGAAACAATTATTTTTGGGAGTAGAGACCCGGAGTACCTCTATTAAGTGATTTTCTTTTGCTTTTTGAAGTTTTTTTATTACCCTCTTTTATGTTTTTATGTCTGTGTATTTTGAATGATTTTGAATGCTGAGAAGGAGATACTAGATACTGGATAGTCTGGGGAATAGTTGACTATGTTATTTAGCTTAGTGTTGTCCAGATAAAGGATGTTCCCTTGAGGGAAGAATTACTGGTAGAAGGTAAAGATGGACTTTTGGTCTGGTTAGCTAGGAAGTTACTTGTAAGTTAGTCTGTATAGACTTGTGAATTTAGATTAAGCTTTGCATTTCTTTGAAGCTTGTGGAAATAGTTTAGCTAATTTGTGATAAAGGTGTGGTGTGATTCCTCTGAAGTGGGGAGAGTTGAGTATTTATTGAGACTTTATTGATTTATTGATAGTTAATTCTAAACTAAGTTGTTTGGAAGAAAGGTTGAAGAGTTGAAGAAAGTAATAATATAGTGTTGCTCCAGTGTTATGTTTGCCTGGTTTAAGGAAAAAATTTCCACTTGTCTGTAGTAGTAGAAGATGGTATAGTCAAAGGAGTGTTGGTTCGCATGTGGACTGGGAACTAAAAGGTGGTGCACAAATGCTAGGTTTTTAAAATTGTCTCAAGAGAGTTTGGTTCTCTTGACCAATAGGAGAGAGAGATGGGACGATGTGGAATGAAATTGTGTGGTTATGAATAAATGAATTGAGAATGGGATGAGACTGGATGGTTATGCAGTTGTGAATGGAGACACTATTGAGATATTGGAAGCTGGAAAGTTACCGTTTGAATGGTCAGTGCAGACATGTGAGGTTTTTGCTTTATTGTAAGCATTGCACATATTAATTAATGAGGTAGGGAATATTCATGCTGATTTAACCTATGCTTATGGTATCTTACATACTTTTGGGATAATCTGGATTGAAAGGGGGTTGATATTTAGTAAAAGGAATTGCAATAGGTGGAACTTATCACAACTGTTTTAAAGGCAGCTGAGGATCCTTCTAAACTTGATATTATATAAATAGTGGATGATTAAAGATGGGGTGAAAATTTTTACTAAAGCTGTGATGTGGAATGTGATTGAACGAGTGCATGAGGCAACCTATTGGGGAACGCAAGCACTTATTGATTTTATTAAATGTATATGCATATATGTGTCTAGGGGTGTGTATACAATAGTTATACAAATGGTATGGAAATGAATACATTGTGTATGTAAAAAACATGTAGAGATTTGACCATTTGGCCTTTTCAATGAATCTAAGTAGATTACATTGAAATGCTGGTGGTGTGACCATTGATATATGTAATAATAATAGTGGATTATTTTACTGGATAGGTTGAAGCCTTTCTTTGTGTAAAGACAGGTGCTCAGAAGATTGTTAAATCATATTAGAGCGAATAATACCCAAATATGCATTGGTTGATCTTATTGATAGTGATAGGGGTATACATTTCATTGTCCAAGGTGATGAAGATTATGGAACAATTAGGAATTGATTGGCAACTACATTTATTGTTTATGCCAAGTTCTACAGGGCGTTGTGAATGTGCTAATCAGATAAGTAAATCTATGTTATAAAAATTAATGTTAGAGCTTCAACTACCTTGGATGAAGTGTTTGCCTTTAGCTCTATTAAGAATAGGAACTAGTCCTAGGAAAGATCTGGGGATATCTATGTATGAAATGATGTTTGGATTGCCATATGCGGGGAAAGTTGAGATGCCTAGGATAGAATTGAAGGATGTTTCTGAAAATATATACAGGGACTGTCCCAGTGTTTTTCTCATTTAAGGTAAAAAGGACAGAATCCATCTCTTGATTTCCAAGCACATGAATACAAAAGTGGAGACTGGGTCCGATAAAAGCCATTACTGAGAAGAAGTTGCAGCCGGTGTGGGAAGGACCGTTCCAAGTTCTGCTAACTACAGGGTCGGCTGTAAGGACTAAGGAACAAGGTTGGGTATGCTATTCCAGAGTCAAGGGACTGGTGGCTTTGCCTTATGGAAGGACAGTTGCTACGGAACCTGCAAACCCTCTTAAATTGACTTTTTGATGACAAAACTTAGACGATTGGGGACCAACGGATGGAAGAAGAGTTTTAAGAAGAGATTTGTATTTGGCTAGGAGTGGTAATAATTCTTGTTGTGTTTCTGATTGTATTGAGGAAAGATATTATTGATTGGTGTAAATCTATGTTTTGGTATCCAGTGGATGTAAGTTCTCCTCGATTGATTGATGAATTGGAGGTAAGATAATAATCTTTTACCTCTTTGGACAATATGTTGGGGGAGCTAGTTCACTAGGAATAATGGGGTTTTTTGTGGTAGTGTTTGTTATTCTACAAGTGCGGATAGGAATGGGGATTTTGGCTGTGTTGCCTAGTTACCCTATAACATGGTAGCAGCTATGTTTCCATACTGAATTCGAGCACCGTTATTCTCTTATAGAAACACCACTAACCCTAACAGACACCACTGAGGAAGCTGAGATATGTATTAAGTCATTTTTTGAAGATGGTGTGTGCCAAGTGCAACCGTACATATGAGATAGTTCCTCAATACATTGGCCTTACAAATAGAATGAAATGTTTTATATAAGCAATGCACTGAGATATTTGGTAATTATACACCTTCATACAAGAAGTTTCGAATTTTGGAGGAAGGGTTACATTTTCTATGTCTAAGGATACAAGTTCCCTACAAATTAATGTTTTTATGTGGTAACATGGCATTGCCCAAATTACCTATTGTATGGAGAGGAGTGTCTATACTGTTACAGGATATTCATAATTTACAGGAATAAACTGATAAAGAGAAGAATTGGGGATTGTGAGAAAAATAAGAATTATTCCTGTAAAAGCATAACCTGAGTTACGCCATTTTAAAATCATGTTAAGGCTTTGTTTTACCTTGTATAACCTGATTATATAATTTAGCTGACATTTAAGAACATGAGAAAGGAAGTGTGTAATTCCTGTGTTTTTGAGAGGATGTTTATCTTGCAGGAAATATGCTCTTGGGTTAACTTGCCCTCATTAATTAAAGGAAGTATGCAATTGATGTTTTTGAGGGATATTTCTGTTGGGAATTGGGGAATTTCCAGGGTGGATTATGTACTGCATATGTTATATAAGATGTATGTAAGATCTGAAACTGATTCCCAAGGTACTTTATTGACGTGTATTCTGATGTTCCTGAAGACTATAAAAACTCGTGTAAATTGTTTTATTTCCGTCTTTCTCTACTCCAGAGAGAAAGACCCTTTGCAAAGTAAATAAAAACTCTGTCCCAGGATTATTTTAGTCTCTGTCTCTTTAAAACGATAATGGGGTTTACCTGTCGACCACAGTACTCCATCACTGAAGGCTTTTAAAAAGACACTGGACAGCCATTTGTCTGAAATACTTGAGCAGGGGGTTGGACTAGAAGACCTCAAAGCAGTGGTGAAATCTGAACCGCACGCGCAGTGCACACCAAAAGGAAGCATGGTGTAAGTAGAACAGCCCACGGGGGGGGGGGGGGGTATCAGCTGTGGTGCTCGATCTTTTTTTTTTTAACTTTTAAAAGCATTTTTTTACAACCTATTCAGCCGAATAAGTTGTTAAAAAATGCTTTTAAAAGTAAAAAAAAAAAGGCTCTGACGATCGTGCGGGTCAGCTGTGATCGTCAGAGCCCTTTTTCTACATGTTAAAAGGATTTTTTAAAAGAAGCGGCAAGCAGGCGACTGGGCGATTGGGTGGGCATGGGGGGGGCAGGGATTTTTGCTACTGGTTCTCCGAGCCACCCACCGCCATTGCTGATCCGGTCCGAACCGGGAGCATTTCACCCCTGCCTCAGAGGTCTCAGACGTCTCTTCCAACTCTGTTATTCTGTAAAATACAAATATTAGAAAAGAAACGAGGAAAATAAAGAATAGTGAATGGTTAAAAAAGAAAATAGAAACAGGAAAAAAAAGAGGCTTCCAATCTTTTTTATAAATGCAGTTTTATTTCCTCTCTCTATGTTACTTCATAATTTCCTTCCTTCATAAACTACTCTTTAAAACAGATAGATTACATGTTCCTTTTTTCTTTTTTTCTTTTTCAGCAAGAAGTCCACAAGGGGATGGAATGCTGTACAGATCAAGAAAGAATCCTTATAAATCCTTGTACAATGTGATTTTATCCATTCCCATTTTGCAAAACTTCTTTTAAAATGTAGATTTTCAAACACTAGGTTCTGATACTGCAGTGAGATAGCTAGCTTCTTTTTACTCTTAAATGTAAAAAGAAAATTGACAAAATGATTCAACCATTACACACACTCAAAACAATAACCAAAAATGAACATCTGGTCAAAATTGTTTTTCTTTGAATGTTGACAGCTTACTATCCAGACCATTCCAAGTACCTCAAGAATATTTGATATCTACAAGGAAGATGTCAAAATTGTTTTTCTCTGAATCCTGACAGCTTGTTATTCAGACCATTCCAAGTACTGTACTTCAAGAACCTTTGATGTCTACAAGGAACATGGGACAACCACATGCAACCTCAATAACTTCAATGTTATTTTAAGTCTTGAACTGGTACATGAGACTGATTCATCATGAGTATTGTCTAGATCAGGCGTGTCAAACTCGATTTCATCGCGGGCCTCATCAGGGTTGTATTTGACCTTAGGGGGCCAGGGTGGACCTGGCCAGGGTAGGCATGGCCAGCTCGATGTCACTCATTTTGAGGGCGGATGTGGTGGCCCATGCACGCTACCAGTGAAAACCGGCTTCCAAGCTCCATTTTTGTCTGTGGCGGCCTCCTGCAACTCTTTGCCAGTGAAAACGGAGCTCGGGAGGGCCATGTGCAGTCCTCCTAAGCTCCATTTTCACTGGCAGAGGCACCGTGGGCCAGTCCTTCACTGTTTCCAGGGTGGCCCCGTGGGCCAGATCTAAGCACCCCACAAGCCGGTGTTTGACACCCCTGGTCTAGATGTACCAGTGCAGGAAAAAAAATACTTGCATGCTGCCTAAACAAAACAAACCACCCTGTATCTTCTGGCTTGTCAAACCATAGTAAAAAAACCTTTACTTTTCTTTTGTCATTAAAAAAAAGGCATTAGAGGGTCAAGCCTACTGTTAGCCCTGACAGTTTGCTTGCTGGAGAGCAACATATCTAACTGCTCTAATGCCCTTTCTTCTGCAGGAAGCCAGCGCATCAAATTCTTCAGAACTGTATAGCAAATGCAAAAGAGAAAGTGAATAAATAAAGCCAAAGCGTTAAATTGGTTCTTACTATTAATGCCACACAATCAAGCGGGCAAGGGAAAAGGCATACAAAGTCTTTCACATTCGGGATATTGTTTCTAATCTAGGCACGACAGGTACAGAATTGGCAGTATCACCTGATGGCTCTTTGGTACATTAACCCAAATAGTCAAAGTCATCCAAAGCCCATTTAGAGAACTGCTTTCTTATGTTCTGCTTTAAACAGTTATTGAGTTTCTTCTGTTGTCAACAGTGCAACTTGGGAAAAAATCTGTATTCACCGAAATATGTGCATTTGAAAATGCAGCAAGGTTTTATATATATTCAAAACTCTTGCCGCATGTTGAATAAAATGAAAAGCACGATTCTTATTACCATATTGACATTAAAAAGAAACCTAAAGAATTGAAATGAAAGCTTTTGTAGTTATTAAGCAATAGCACTTAGACCGTAGATTTATACACCACTTCACAATGCTTTACAGCTCTCTCTAAGCGATTTACAGAGTCAGCATATTGCCCCCAACAATTCTGGTACTTATTTGACTGATCTTGGAAAGGATGGAAGGTTGAGTCAACCTTGAACCGGGCAGGATCGAACTGCTAGTAGGATCGAATTGTTGGCAGTCGGCAGAGTTAGCCTGGAATACTGCATTCTAACCACTGTGCCATCATGGCTCTTTATAAGTTTTTTTTTTAAGTATTCTAATACCAGAGTTAAAACTGGGTGGGTGGTGAGGTAAAGAGAAAACAGCAGCTCCATTCTCAGATCTCCCCTTCCTCTTTCTCTGCAAATCCTAACTTCATTTGTACCCTGACAACAATCATGCACAACATCAAAGAGGGATCAAAACTACAAGCAAAAGTAGCTTGACTTTCATACCTCATCCCCACCATTGTTGTACTTTTGTACTTTTTTTTTTTTAAGGAAAGGTCATTTCTATATTGAACTGTAACCTATCAACCTTTAAAATAAAGTTTCAGTTGTAAATATGTTATACTGAAAACTCCATCAAAAGTAGCAACACTTTTTAAACAATGTGCTATATTTAATGTGAAATGAATAACGGCTTGCTTTTTAGAATCTAATATTTGTGAGAAATGTTCTTTGCTGGTGCCTCCAACTCCAAGCAATTTTTTTTCAACCCAATCTGTGCTGCACATCCCCATCTTTTAAAGTATTTGCTAACTTTTAAACTGCATAATGCTTTGTATCAGTAGTTTGGGAATACTAATAAGTTGTCTCATCTGAAGTCTCAGCAGAATTCTGCTTATCAGGGTTTTAAAGTCCAAGAACTCAAATGTAATTGAATTTGTTACTTTATACAGTTTTCCTTATAGATGTAAAGCCAAATTCTGTTGGCACATCAATATTATATGCTTTGAAAAGATGCCTTGCTGTATTTCTTAGGATACCTAGTCTAAAACAGATTGAATTAATGCTTCATACTAAGCTATGTTGCTTTAACCGTGATTTGTTTAATTTGTCGTTATTGATTACATTCATAAATTATACAAAGCCACAAAATATAATTTACAAATTGCAATGACAGAATTCACGTGATATACTAAACCAAATAAAGCAAACAATCGTGCCAAAGGCCTGTCACTATGGACCAATGTATCCTAAGATTCATCCTATAGAAATGGACTGGCCTTCCTTAATTGTTAAAAATACGGGCACATTAAAAAAAATCATGTATAGAAGCATCTTCATACTTTTCATTAAGCTCAATTTATAAGAATAAGCATTAAAATGGATCAAATTTGTTTAGCGCTATGTTGACATTTAGACGTATTATCTTGAAGACAGAAGAACAAACTCTTTGATCTTCTTGGGTCACAGAGGATCATAGCTCAGTGATAGAGCAATGTTCGGCAGGCAGAAGGATGAAAGAGCAGTCCAATGCATCTTCAGATAACTCTGGAAAAGATCAGAAATTCTGGAGAACGTTTTACCAGTCTCCGAATACAATGCACCAATGCTAGATGGACCATGGTCAAATCATCATCATCATCTCCCTGAGAAAAGCAATTGAAACTACCCTGATCTCTTTTCGAAAGTATTGCTAGGACAACCAGAAAAGAAAGAAGCAGATGAATTAAAGATTAAACTTAAAGTTACCAGAGTTGGGGGAATAAAAACATATCAAACAGAATAGAGTAGGGAAACAAAAGCTTACAGAGATAGGTGGACTGTAAGGTGGAGATTATAAAAAGAGGAAGTCAGGTGATAGGCCAAAGGAAAACTTGCACATAGCAACATGGATTATGGATGAAGTCCAGAAGGAAATGCAGCAGAAAGAGGGTAAGTGACTGATTAGAAGAGCAAGGCAGTAGGGAAAGAGAAATTTAGAACAATGGAGACAATAGACAAGGCTACCTAGTGGGGAAAAAGAAATGGAGCTAGAGGAAAGCAACCTGGCCACAGATAGGAAGCAGAGAGATGAAGCTCAATATCAAGAGGAAAAGCCAGTTGAAGAAGACATCCAGAACAAGAGGATGAATACGGATCCAAAAGTATGGGAGAAAGTTCAGTTAGAAAACAGCTACCTATTATACTCAAATATAATTCAACAGGAATTGTATTAGCACGTTCTACTTTAATCATTTGTATTATCCTACAATTAATAGGATGTCTGCTTACTGTTCACACCGTAAAGGTGGACTCTTTTATTTATGTTGAGATTCCAGGAGAGGGTGGAGGACATAAAAAAAACTCAAGGTGAAAATCTATGTTGATTCTCAGTCATCCGGGTCATGGTTGTCCCAAAGGTACTTTTTCAAGAAGTACTTAGACTTTCTGGCTTTTCTTTGAAGACGTTTTGCTTCTCATCCAGGAAGCTTCTTCAGCAATTCTGAAGAACTGAAGAAGCTTCTTGGATGAAAAGCAAAACGTCTTCAAAGAAAAGCCAGAAAGTCCAGGTGCTTCTTGAAAAAGCATCTTTGGGACGTCAAGGTGAAACAGGCCTGCACACAGTACCAGTTTACTTAAAGAATGCAAAAGATTAGAAGAATCTGTTTAGGATTGGTATGGAAATTAGCTGTGAAAGTCAGGATTAACCTCTGTTTTAAGAGAAGAGGGTTGCTGAAGAATTTTTGGGAGGCACTGCTGGAGTGCTTTCCTCTCTAGTAGTGTAACTCTGCCAGGTTACTATATTAAAAATTTTTTCTCCCAATTGTGAATGAACACATAACATTCAGGGGTGGGTTCTAAATTTTTTTACTACTGGTTTTGTGGGCGTGGCTTATTTTGTGGGTGTGGCTTGGAGGTCATGTGACTAGGTGGGCGTGGCTAGCTGGTCAGAGTCATTTCTGAAAGGTCTTCGCACTTCGAACTGGTTCGGTGACGTCATATCGTGACCGCTACCGGCTCGGCCGAACCGGACCGAACTGGGAGGAACCCACCACTGATAACATGGATATGACTTGTCTGAAAAAAACTCCTGCAGGGACTAAAAAAAAAACACTGCAGTGTATCAGCCAACATAGCAATGGGGATTCCTAAAGATGTAGATTCTCATAGCTGAGCAGAAATTGGGGAGGGGGGTGATGTAAACAGTGGGAGAAGATTTTTCAAAAGAGCAATGGGTAAGGAACGATTCTCCTGTGGAGCAGAGGTAGGTTTCAGCAGGTTCTGACCAGTTCTGGAGAACCGGTGGCAGAAATTTTGAGTAGTTCGGAGAACCGGTAGTAAAAATTCTGACTGAGCCTGCCCCCATCTATTCTCTGCCTCTGAAGTCTCAGATGATAAGGGAGGAAATGGGGATTTTTTAGTAACCTTCCCCTGGATTGGGGAGGGAATGGAGATTTTACAGTATCCTTCCCCTGCCATGCCCACCAAGCCACGCCCATCAAGCCACACCCACAGTACTGGTAGTAAAAAAATTTGAAACCCATCACTGCTGTGGAGCTACAGGACAATTTGGACAAAACTATTGATAATTCTTGAAGATGCTTTACAATTTTAGCCCGCACAATCAACAAATTAGTTTTCTTCAGTCACGCCCAGTCAGATACGGATCCATCTATCATCAAGTTAGAATTGGCAAGGAGAAAAACAAATCTTCTCCTCTTTTCCTTACTAATGAAATTAAAAGAAGAAGATGGAGAAACAGCAAGAAAGCCTTTTAGATCAGTGGTGGGATTCAAGTTTTTTTTTACTACTGGTTCTGTGGGTGTGGCTTGGTGGGTATGGCAGGGGACAGATCCTGTAAAATCTCCATTCCCTCTCTACTCCAGGGGAAGGTTACTGCAAAATCCCCATTTCCTCTCGATCAGCTGGGACTCGGGAGGCAGAGAAGATGGAGGTAGAGCCAGTCAGAGGTGGTATTTACCGGTTCTCTGAACTACTCAAAATTTCTGCTACCGGTTCTCCAGAACTGGTCAGAACCTGCTGAAACCCACCTCTGTTTTAGATCTCAAAGTAGAGAGTTTAATATTAAAGTCAGGGCCGGATTTTCCTATAGGCTAACTAGGCTTCAGCCTAGGGCCTCAAGATCAAGAGGGGCCTACATTCAAATTGTTAACAAAATTACAATTACACTTTCACTATAGGTGAAAGGGCCTCATAAGTGGAATAGCCTAGGGCCTCTTTTCATCTAAATCTGGCCCTGATTAAAGTCTAGAGAGAGAAAAGAGCAAAGACATGAGAACCCGTTGAATGAGGTACCATTCCTATGAGGTTTATCACTGTATTCCCTCTTTCCTCTGAAATAAAGAGACCAATTCAATACCTAGTAAGAGGGGACCAGAAAGATCGATGACTCATGAGAAGGATGACAGTTTGGAGGCTTTGGATTAAAATGAGCATTTGAAACACAGCATGGCTCACTTGGGAGAAATAAGCCATTTCATTACGAGACAGTCCAATACCTGATTTCTGTAAGGGTATCCATTGAGTTAAATTTTTGTTGAAGGGGAAAAGCTAAAAAGATTTTTGGAAAGTGGGGGGAGGGCTTTGCTCAGAGAAAAAGACACTCAAGGCCTGAAACAGAAACTTAACTTGCAGGAGAAAAGGACCCAGGAGTGTGTGTTTCTGACAAGCAGAAAGCTACAGGACCAGTTTAACCAAAAGGGCAATCAAGGATCATAGAAAGAAAAAAATATATTAAAAAGGGGGGATTTGTACTAAAAGCAATTTAGAAGGGAAGGAAGCTTTGGAGAACCGAAAAGGGTTTAAAGAAAAGCAGCAGAAGTAAAGAAAAAATAGAGAGAGTTTTTTTTTCCCTCACCCTAGATCAGCTCAGCACGAACTGTTCTGTCCACAGCAAAAGTGAGGAGGAGGAACCTAGGCGCATAAGGGAACAAAATTTTCAACTGACAGAAAATAGGCCAGGAGAGAAAGCAGCAGGCAGTGGCCCTTATGGCCAGCAGAAGCAAGAGAAGAAGGGTAGCATACAGAAAATGAATTAGAGCAGTTAAGCCAGAAAAAAGAGCAGGAAAAAAAAAGAACGACAAGAGATTCAATCTAACAAATGGATCAAATAGCAAGGAGGAGGAAAGGAAGAGTGAGAAAAGAGTTACATGAGACTTTGGTGATCTATCTTTTTTCATTTGTGTCCTTCTCAGACGAAGACTACATCCAGTTTAGTACATTCAGTGCCTTTAAGACTGCAAAAAGAGAGAGACAGACAGACAGACAGACAGAGGGAGAGAGAGAGAGAGAGAGCAGTGAAAGGTGAACTGTAAAAGCATCTCGGATTTGCAGCATATTGTTGTGGCTCCGACCCCCGAGCCCATCTTATCGGAGGAAGAAGGCTCCAAAAGGGAAGGAGAGGAGTTGGCCGGGCCTCCCTCTCCAGGACCCTCCTCTCTGGCAATGCCTCAGGTGTCTCCCGACGGAGAAGAGATTGGCCAGGAGTCAGGTATCCCTGCGCAGGCGCAGTCGGACAGTGACGGGGATGAGTCTTGGCTGGATCCACGCCAGTGTCGGAGAGATAAGCGCATGCAACAAAAGAGGAGGCACGCCAGAGATTAGGCTGAGTCACTGGACCACACCCCCACAGGTATAAAAGGGAGCATGGTGGCCAGTCAAACCTTGTGATGAACAAAGCTGAAAGCTTCCACGCCATTCTGCATTGCTGGACTTTTGCTATAGGCTTTGCTGGATTATATTTGGACTTAAGTTACTCTGTAATTATTGAACATTTTACTTTGATGTACCAGAAGCGGAGAGAAGTTATCTCTTCCCTTCGTGAGTAATAAACTCTTGGCAGGCAGCCACTAGGTTGCTGCCAAGTTCCGTTATCATAAGGAGTTTGTCGGCTGGTTTGATTTTTAACTCTTGAACATCTGTTGGTGTGTGTGCGTGTGGGACGGGGACAGAACACATATCTGCATGCAAGCATACAGGTTGAATCTATTTCCACTGCAGAACCCACCGCTTTGGAGATTAGATATTCTTTTCTAATTGGTTTAATGTCAATCCTGATGCATCATAAAGAAAATTACATTGGGGAAAGGAATTCAGCTTCTACGGTAGTGCCCAGATTATCTAGGCCTCTTTCATCCAAGATTCTGGGTTGGGAACAGGATGGAAATGGCATTGGTTGTGCTGGTAGACGTCAAGTCCAAAAACCAGGTCCATACTTGAAGGCTCTAAGTTACTGATTTATTGCTAAAGTACGGGAATCTCCTCCGACTACCTAGACATAATTAAATAAAGGTCAATGATATTCAAAGGGGAGGTTGGACTGTAAGAAGCATGAACACAGGGTGCATGTAAGAAGCTCAACACAGCGAAAGATGAAATAAAATGACTACAAATTGACATCTTAGGCATCAGTGAATTGAAATGGACTTGGATCAGTTTATTACTCGGGATGCAAACAACAACAAGGAAAAGTGTTGCTTTTATAGTTAGGAAGGTTATAAGAACAGTACTTGGCAACAATGCAATCAATGTCTGAATAATATTGATTAGATTTTATGAACAATCCTTTTTTAATATGATGATCATTCACATTTATGCTCCAACCACTGATGCAGAAGAAGAGACGTTGATGAATTTTATGATCAAATTCAATTTAAATTGACAGAACATTCAAGCAAGATGTTTGTGCTTGTGATTGGAGACTGACATGCTGAAGTTAGAAACACGAAAGAGGAAAATGTAGCTAGATAGTCTGGCATAGCAAACTGAAATGAGTGAGGAGACCAAGTTATCAATTTCTGCCACTCTAATGATTTCTTCATAACTGTCTCCAAACAAACAAAATGATGCCTCATGCATGGACCTCACCACATAGAATATACAGAAAGTAAATTGACTATATTATTACTAAAAGGAAGCTCAATTATAGCATCAAAGATCAGTGGAATCATTTGGCTTCCAGAAGTTGTGGGTGCTCTAACACTGAAGGTTTTTAAGAAGAGATTGGACAACCATTTATCTGAACTGGCATAGGGTGTCCTGCTTGAGCAGCGGGGTTGGATTAGAAGACCTGCAAGGTCTCTTCCAACTCTGTTATTCTGTTAAGACATGGCCAGGTGCTGACAATGGAACAGATCATGAATTGATTGTGCATAAACTCCAAGTTAAGCTAAAGAAGAAGAAAGAAAGCCAGTTTCCCAAATGATCTTCAATACATACCTACCATTTTCAGGAAGAGTATCCTGAATTGCTTTAAAGTCATGAACTTCATTGATAGCAAATCAGAGTAATTATGGAATCAACTTAAAGACCTTAGTGAGGGTGATTATGAAAAGAGGCTTCCAAAAATGTCAGTAGAAAGCTACCTGAATGTCAGAACAAACTGTAGAAATTGTGAAGAGGAGAGGAGACGGGAGGGGAGGGGAGAGGAGAGGAGAGGAGGGGAGAGGAGAGGAGAGGAGAGGGAATGGGAATGGGAATGGGAATGGGAATGGGAATGGGATGGAATGGAATGGAATGGAATGGAATGGAATAGAATAGAATAGAATAGAATAGAATAGAATAGAATAGAATAGAATAGAATAGAATAGAATTTTATTGGCCAAGTGTGATTGGACACACAAGGAATTTGTCTTTGGTGCATATGCTCTCAGTGTATATAAAATAAAAGATACGTTCGTCAAAAATCATAAGATACAATACTTAATGAGGAGGAAGGAGAGGAGGCGGAAAGGAAGAGAGGACAGAAGCCAATACCAAGAAAGACAAAAATTTCACAAAGGAATTTAACAAGGAGTTGTAAAAGAGACAAAAAATAATATTACACCAGGCTTCTATAAAGACATTGGCTGGGGAATTCTGAGAATTGAAGTCCACAAGTCTTAAATTTGCCAAGGTTGGACACTCCTGATGTAAGTGGAGGCAGATGAGCTAGCTACTCAGAATTAGGAAACAGAAGACTAATTGTAGAATTGAAAAAGGGCAGGAGCTAAATATTCAGATGTCTAGTTATCCTATCCATACTTCCAAAGCAGCCTTCCCAAACTGGTGTCCTTTTCCAGAACTTCCAATCAATGGGACCAGTGCAGCTTGGAAATTCTTTGGACTGTAGATCTGAAGACATTAAATTGGGAAAGTCTGTCTTCCTTTCTTTTTTGCAATTAATATCAATTTACTTATTTTTTTAAAAAAAAAAAATCTTTGCTATGATATGAAATTGTCCTGAAGAGTTCAATTGAGTTTCAGGTGTGCTTTGCAGTGTAACTGTTACCTTCCTTGATTTTAACGCCACACACACACACACACACACACACACACACACACACACACACACACACAGTAACAGACAGGTTCCTTTTTATGGCTGTTTTCTTGGAAAGAAGCCAACTTCTTCAGATTCAGTGTAGTGGTGTGCTATAAACATGTCAGCATTCACTATTGATGCTGCATTTATGCATGTTACTCTTGGCAAGCCCCCAATTGTTCCCCAGGCAAATGCCAGAATGGGTAACTTCTACGGAATGCATTCACCAGGCCTTTCTATTTGTTCTGAATTGAATGGAGGCGCTACTCTTGTTCACTATTCTCATTTAAGTCAGTATTTCTTCTCTTTATTTTCAAAAATGTATTTAATGAGAGTATATATTTCCAGGAAAAGAATATCTTTGTTTTTGACAAATTAACTTTTAACAAACAATTTGGGGGCTGGGATTGAATCTGTATATGAAAAAAGTAAAAGTACTCAAAAGTGAGTCTATGTATATGTATAACAGAAACTTCAAATATCAATTTGAGAGTCTCTTTGAGCTTGAAATCTAGGCCAAATTATTTATCTGCCTTCTCCTTCATTGGCTTAGGACCTGGTTATGTACAGGACCACCTGCTACCACCAATAGCCTCCCACCGACCAGTACGCTCCCACAGGGTGGGGCTGCTCCGGGTGCCGTCGGCCAAACAATGTCGACTGGCGGCCCCCAGGGGGAGAGCCTTCTTTGTGGGGGCACCTACTATCTGGAACGAGCTGCCCCCGGAGATACGTAGGATCCCGGATCTGCGTACCTTCCGTCGCACGCTCAAGACGTTCTTATTTCATCAAGCTGGCCTGACCTAAGTTTTTTCCCCTTTTTAAATGGAAATTTTAAATTTGGTTTTAAATTATTGGGGTTTTAAATTTTCAGCCAAATTATTTAATTCGTTTTACTTTATTTTAAATTTTGTATTTATATGTTTTATTCTATGGCTGTTCACCGCCCTGAGTCCTTCGGGAGTAGGGCGGTATACAAATTGAAATAATAAAATAAATAAATAAATTGACCTGGTTGCATCTTTACATGCCTATCCTTAAGTGGTCACTAGACTTTTCTAGACTTTTCTAGACTTTACTAGAATGTGCTTTATCAGCGAGAACATTTTTAACCCAGTATATAGATAGATGGGAACTGTTCCAAGGTAAACATCACAAAACATACTGACTGCCCAATCATTGTGCAAGAATCAGCATATGGTAATCAGATTGTTATATTTAGCAACTTATGTGCCCAGAATGATTCAAGCATGAACAGTATTTTAACTTTCCTATTATTTCTCAGGCTTCTCACCAGAAAGACAACCTTCTTCTTACTTAAATGCATTTGGAAAGCAGCATTATTTAGGACAATGCACAGAAAAGCCATGAGTTTTACAGGGCCTTCTGTATTCTTCTCAAAATGAACAGATTATATAGAACAGAGTACAACCTAGACCCGTGATGGTGAACCTATGGCACGCGTGCCACAGGTGGCATGCAGAGCCATATTAGTGGGCATACCAGCTCAGCTCTGGGGCGCATGTGCGTGCTGGCCAGCTGATTTTCGGGCCTTCTGGGCCCACCAGAAGTAGGGAAACAGGCTGTTTCCTGCCTCTAGAGGGCCTTGGGGGTGGGGGTGGGGAAGGCAAGTTTTTCTTTCTTACCTGGCTCCAGATCCTCTCTATCTGGGAAGGGCGAAAACAGCCTTTCCCACTCCCTCAGAGATCCCATTTCCCAATTCCTGGTGGAACAGGATGTGACATTTTTTGCTGCCCCAGCCTCCAGAGACTTCTAGAGAGGCTCCTAGAAACTCCTAGAGAGGCTCCTAGAGACTCCTAGAGAGGCTCTGGAGGCTGGGGACAGCAAAAAGTGTCACTTCCGCTCCCACCAGGAGTTGGGAAATGGGCCATTTCAGGCCTTTGGAGGGCCTCCGAGAGAGTGAGAAAGGCTGTTTTCGCCCTTCCCAGATAAATAGAGAGGATCTGGAACCAGGTAAGAAAGAAAAACGGGCCTACCAGGCCATCATGTGCCAGGAGCGGGGGACGGGGAGGGGGTTTGCACGCGCATGCGCATGTGTGCGCGCAACCCTCCCCCGCCCCCCTACTGGCACGCAATGGCAAAAAGGTTAGCCATCACTGACCTAGACTATTCTGCCAACCCAATTTTATTATTAAATTTTTTTTAATCCTGCTTTTATTAATTTTATAAATAACTCAAGGCAGTGAACATACATAATACTCCTTCCTTCTCCTGTTTTCCCCACAACAACAACAATCCTGTGAGGTGGGTTGAATAGAGTGAGACTGACTGGCCAAAGTCACCCAGTCGGCTTTCATGCCTAAGGTGGGACTAGAACTCACCGTTTCCCAGTTTCTAGGCAGCATCTTAACCACTACATCAAACTGTCTCTCAAAATACACCTCTACTTTTGTGAATTCTCCACAACAGCCAGTGTTCACATGTAGTAGCCCAACCAGATAGAAACCAAAGTTTTTCCAGCTTAGCAATTGGGACATAACATATCCCATAGCCTGAGATAGAAATTGCAATTATTGTAGATTATTAAATAAAGTATAATTAAACAAAGCATGTGTTAGTATGTTGTGTGAATTCAACCAGTGAACATTGCAAGTTTTGTTCATGTTGGATTGGAATTGCTATTGTTATATTACAGAATATGTGGGGACTTGAAAGCTAAAACCAATAAAGTATAAAATCCAAGTCAGATTATGGAACTGTTCATATTTACCCACAGCTTTAGAACATAGATAAATAATACTTTTGCATGTTTACCAGCTAAACATTACTACACATAAATACTAAACATCCGAACTTGAGTCCTTCTTCTAGCTAGTACATACCATATGCAGGGAACTGAAGTAGGAAATAGTCTTTTTTTGCTGCATTCTGAACTGGTATAGTCCAAGAAGGCTGTGTCATTCATATATATTTGTATTTATAATCGAGGTTGGCTATATTGGTATCTTTGCAAAGATGAAATGTCAAACCTCTGAGACCTTGAAACAGAGACAAATTGGAAGAACTAAATGTTTGAATATATAAAAAAGGGCTAAATTATTATAGAAGGATAAGTGCTGCTACACTTATGCTTTATTAATCATACTAGTGCCAGTAAACCTATAAATGTTTCTCTGTACCTGAGATGTACTTTCATTATGCCAAAAATTATTAACACACTATAATGGTTGCTACCTCTATGTAGAATTTATTATTTGCCTTCGTAAACTAGTATCTCAACAAGGCTCTTTTTTTTTTTTTTTGGCTTTTTGCTGTGGTAGCATTTTTAGGAGAAGGGAACAAAAAATACAGGCTGTCATTGGAAAATCAAGAGCTAGGAGTTCCAAATATTGTTGCAGTTTAAAGAATGCTTTAGAGAAAAGGAGCTGAGTGGGCCCATTAAAAACCAGATTGTCAAAATTAGATCCGCAAATGTGGCTCCAGGAGAGAAAGGCCATAAGAGAAAATGGGCCACTTTTATTGAAACACACACACACACACACACACACACAATATTATAGGGTATAATTGACATAGGTGGCATTGGATAGATCTAATGCAGAACTGCTTTTATTTTTCTTTAGTTCCTTGTTTGGAATACTTGCCTGCTGCTTTTCAGTTAAAAATTCTCCGGATGGCTTGCATAATTAAAATAATAAAATTACAGATACAGTTTTGCACAACAATGAGAGCCCATTAAAATTAGCAGCGAACACAGAGAGGGATGACAATGACAAAATGGAGAGAACCCATAAAACCACCAATTAAAAGCAGCTGTCATATGTTAGAAAATCTGGGCAAATAAAAGAGCCTTTTCTTGATGCTGGGCTTGATCCAGACTTAGTCTATGTAGAATAAACATATTGAAATCAATGAGACATTCATGCTTTGTTCAGTCCTGGCATACTTTCATCTATTTCAAGAGTGCCCTCCAGACTGGAACTCCCAGAATTCCCAGCCAGCCTGGCTAAAAGCTGGGAAATCTATGCAACTTCAGCACATCTCCAACATTGGAGAAGACTGGTCACCATTACCATCATTTTCACAACATAACCAAGAGCTTGTTTTTATTTTGTTGGCTTCACAAATATGATGCAGCAGTAAAAAAGCAGTCAAAGCTTTTGTGTTAAGAAATTTGCTCAGCCTTAAAGCGATACAGGAATCTTCGTTGTTATTTCTGCCGCAAATGTATGGTTACCTATAGAAGTTATTAACATTCAAATCTGTAAAAATCACATTGGCCCCTTTAACCCCTAAGCATGTCAGATCCTTCTCCTAAGTTGAGACTTTGGGGAAATGTAGGCTTCTTGGGTGATTCTGTACTGCTGGGCTTTTGAGACACCTGGCAATAATGGAAGAGATTCTTATTGCCTTTGAGCATCTTCCAATCTGGCATCAACTGTACACCCCCAGCCAGGGTCTCTGTGTGGGCCAAAGGAGAGGGCAATTGCTCTAGCCGCAAAGGGATTTTCTGGTTGCTGGTGACAAGCTGACAAATGCAGTTGCGGATCCCTGCCTCATGGAATGCAACATGACAGCACAACCAATTTCGCTGTTCAAATGAAGCTCATGATTTGAAAATGCTGGCGCCCCTGTCAGATAAGCGAAGTTGCCATGTGAACTGTCATGTTGCTAGAGGTGAAAAGCAGCTGGAGCAAACAAAAGTTGATATGTTGTCACAACTCATATGGCAGCTTTCAACCCTTTAATTATTTTTTTAATTAGTCTGGCTTTATCTGCTGTGGGGAAAAAAATAGCTGCAAGTAAGAAAAAAAGCGTTTGATGTGGCTTCTCCTTAAAAATGTGTGGTTAGGCAGTTGTTGAGGGCATAATTCTTCCTTTGCTGAAAATCCAGAGTTTGCTATCAGCTTAGAGCAGAGTTAACTCCAGGTAAACTGCAGCAAAAGCTAAGAGCTTAACATTTTAAGAAAGACCAGCAATGGTTTAGCAAGGGATTGGATTCAATTTTTGATTACAGCACATCTCCTGCTGACATGGGAAGGAGAAGAAGGATTACACAGGAAAGAGGATCAGATGCAACCCGCCATCCATTTCTTACTGGTATAACTTTTTTTTTTTAAAGAAACTGATAATGTCTCCTTGGGAATGCAATTATGTGCACTATTTACATGTTCTATTTGACCAACTCTAGAGGTTTGCTAAACACTAGTTCGGTGTTCAGTGAAACCATCAAGGATATTGTCTGTGCTCACTAACCCAAAATGAAAAGTTAATGGTAATGCATATGTTACCATCTTACATCTTCCCCTATCATACATGGCTCATTAAACAAAGTCTGAGTTTTACCATATTCCTTGAACCGAGAATGATCCCATTGTAAATGTATAGAAACCAGAATGTGAAAGCTATGCTAAGGCATGGCTTTCAAATCCCAGTTTCTACAGTTCCAAAATAGTAGCCACTCTAGGTGTTAGAAACTTCTGGTTTATATGTCATCCAAATGGTGTGTTTGTGTAAGACGGTGGTGCTTATGTACTTCTCAACTCTTTCTTTTTCTTTGTAGCACAACATTTAATGCAAACACAGGCATTATTTAGAACCAAACCAGAATTTAAGACCAAATATGCAGAGGGTAAAAATAATAGCTATGGTTTTCTAAGTGAGCTGACCAGATATTATATTTTTAAATGCCATCTTTAAAAAAAATGAACAGAGATGTCAGTAGAAAGGTTAAATTATCTTAAACAAAGAAAGAGATATAATAATTATGTTCATACATTGCTCCTCCCCAATTTGATTTTTCTAAAGGATTTAAATTTGATTTCTTTCTGAGACTATTTCATAGAGAGCAAGGCTGTAGGAAAATATGTGACCCCGTTTCTTAGTTGAGGGGTGCTCATATTCAGAGAAACTTGATTACTCAGCATCTGGTGATAGAAATATGTAGACGAAAACTGCTTCATTGAACAATCTTTTTTGATGTGCCAACTGCAGTTAGCTCTTTCTATCAGGCTTAATTATAACCAACTAATTCCATTAGCTTCTTAAATATGACTCACAATACAGGGTTTATCAAATAAGCCACAATCTGCTTCAGCTCTCTATTAGTTCTGCTTTCAGTTGCAGTCCTCTAGCTAAGTCCAGCACATCACAGAGATTTTACAGTGATTTTCCTAGGGAAGCTTAAGGTTTCTTTTAAACAATTTTTCATATTCAATTAAAGATGAAAGGATATTTTATATAAATATGTAATAGACCGCCTGTTAAGTTAGATGTGTCCCAAAGACAGCCGATGATTGGATGATTCAGAAAAAAGTTCCAGAACATTAAAGGAAGAAAGGTTCCATTATTTGCTTTCAAAACACAAAGCTACTAAGTATTGTCCATACCAACCATCTGGTTTAGCAAGATGTCTCTATCAACTTCCTCTTATTTGCTTGCAGACTCTATATTCCATTGCCTTCAAAGCCAGATAGTGAAAGGCAGAAGGGTTCAATATAGGAATACAGGTATGGAGAGGAGCAGACTGAATGGGCATTTAATCTAATATTCTCTTTCTAATAATAGGTAGAAGATGCTTCTATGAAGCTTTCAAACAGGCCATGAATGCTGTTGGACTCCAACTCTGAATCACTACAGTTAACAGTCTGACAATGAATAAAATTGTCATAATGCATCAAATTAGCTGTTATGCAAAATATATAATACATTCTAAAAGCCATATATAAATATAAATACTTTCCTTTTATAGCATTCAGAACTGATATTTGTCAATCGGCATTCCTAGAAATCAATGGAGTTTTGAAAGCTCTAAAATAGTTTACAAATGATAATAATTAACATTAATTATGCAGACATTTTTCCTTCATGATTGACATTATTTTGCCAGTGTAAGCTGCAACTTACTTAATTATTATCAAATTTAAAAGGCAATCTTCTGTAGTCCCAGGACTGACTGAAAAGGTCATGTAACTTTAATGTACAGTTATTTCCATCCCATCAAACACTTTCAGGACACAAGAATACTTTTGGTAAAACGTAAACAATGAAACAATAACGTATATTATCCCAAAGAAGTTTTATAAAACTTTAGCATATGCATCGCTCAGCTTACTTTTAGCTTTAACAGTAACAGTAACAGAGTTGGAAGGGACATTAGAGGTCATCTAGTCCAGCCCCCTGCTCAGGCAGGAGACCTGTACTAGGGATTCGAATCATGAAGGCTACTTTTTAAAAGAATACCATTTAACCAAACCAACCCTTTAATTGCTAGAATGCTTTTCTTGTGGAGCCTCTTAAGTGGAGCCTCCAGCCTTCTGAACTTTGACCTCTAGCCTGCAAATTTTTTCAGCCCGCCAATCAGCCAATGTTTAGCCACAGATGCCTTATCATCCACTCTCCTTTGCAGCATCTGACCCTTGGCAACCATAAAACCCCACTTACAACTTCTTGTGATGCTATCTGGTGTTACATGTTTAAAACCACACATACTCATAGGTAACCACATTTCCCCATCTGACCCCCACGGTTTCCCAGATTTTCTGAGGTTACTTCATGCAGAGTTTAATCCTCTTAGAAAGCTAAAGAACATAGGAACGCTGGAGGAGGGAGTGAAGCAAAGGTCAGTCCAGAGAACCGGGAGAAACTTGGCCAAATTGATTTCCACAGAAAACAAGTGGGCATTTCAGGATTGGAACAGTTTGATCCCAGGATCTTGTAGCCGGTGGGTAGCACTGTGGTTCTGCTGATAAATAGGATTGACTGAAGAGAGCAAAAGCAACATTTTGTCCAGTTGCAACAGCACTGAAGTGATAGTGCCATTAGTTCAGATTGGTTGGAAACCAATTATGGTTATGTTATGTTAATAACCACTTCATTGATTTGCTTAACAATTATGGCAAGAGAAGTAAAACGGGGCAGAACATACTTAACAACTGTGTCACTTAGCCACCGAAATTTTGGGCTCAGTTGTGGTCATAAATCGAAGACTACCTGCAATCAAGTTTGTAGATAGATATATTGCCTGCTGCCCAGAGTCACTTCAAAGGAGAGGGCAGTTGCATAAATTTGATAGATAGATAATAGATAGATAGATAGATAGATAGATAGATAGATAGATAGATGCTAGATAGATAGATAGATGCTAGATGCTAGATAGATAGATAGATGATAGATGATAGATAGATAGATGCTAGATAGATAGATAGATAGATAGATAGATAGATAGATGATAGATAGATAGATAGATAGATAGATAGATAGATAGATAGATAGATAGATAGATAGATGCTAGATAGATAGGTAGATGCTAGATAGATAGATGATAGATAGATAGATAGATAGATAGATAGATAGATAGATAGAAGATAGATAGATAGATGCTAGATAGATAGATAGATAGATGCTAGATAGATAGATAGATAGATAGATAGATAGATAGATAGATAGATAGATAGATAGATAGATAGATGCTAGATAGATAGATAGATGCTAGATAGATAGATAGATAGATAGATAGATGATAGATAGATAGATACATAAAACGAATTATTTCTTTTTTTTAAACAAAAAGTTTTTTTATTTTTTATATTCAAACAACCAAACATTACACAATCAATTATCATGCCTCATTTTTTACCCACCCAAACCCCCCTCCCCAATTCCCCCCCGACTTCCCAGTGCAAAAACAGGATATAGCATTTAACAAACATATGCTAAAGTATGCTAGCTATTACAGAATTCAAAACTCTCTCACACTTGTTAACTCCCCTTTTAAAAATTATACTTCAACCTTCCTTTTAAAAATTCTCTTATCACATTTCACATTTGTAAAAAAAAACAAAAAACCATAATCTTATTTTAAACATTTTAAAATCTCTTAATACAGAACATTCTCCAAAATATAACTTTCAAAACTTTCAAAAAGTTATTCATTAAATTTTAAATTATCCACCTTTAGACTTCAATACTTTAAAGCTACCATAAAATTCAGAAGTTATCCAACTTTAATTAAATCTTTTAACATCATGAGACAATCTCCAAAATATGACCAGTCTTTCTTTCTATATTTTTACCTTTAAATTTCAATACTTTAAAACTACCATAAAATTCAGAAGTTATCCAACTTTAATTAAATCTTTTAACATCATGAGACAATCTCCAAAATATGACCAGTCTTTCTTTCTATATTTTTACCTTTAAATTTCAATACTTTAAAACTACCATAAAATTCAAAAGTTATCCAACTTTAATTAAATCTTTTAACATCATGAGACAATCTCCAAAATATGACCAGTCTTTCTTTCTTTCTATATTTTCCCCCAGTCCTTCTTCAATAATACTTTCTTCTTCAGCATTACTCCTCCCCCTGCACCAACTTTAATTAAATCTTTTAACATCATGAGACAGTCTCCAAAATATAACCAGTCTTTCTTTCTTTTTATATTTTTTCCAGTCCTTCTTCAATAATACTTTCTTCTTCAGCATTATTCCTCCCCCTTTTATTTTCAAAAATTTTTGGGTTTGAGATTGTAGTTGGTATATCTTAGGAATTCGTTCTCTTCTTGAGGTTGTTTTTAGTTTGAAGCCCCCATTTCGACTCTTCCTGCATTTGTAATCCATCAGTTCATTCCTTATATATTGATTCTGTCTGTAGAGCCAAAACTTATCAAAATATTTATCAACCTGCAGTAAAGGTCTTCTTGTTGTTTCTCAGTTAATTGAATGGAAGCCTCCTCCAGAACCTGTGATTTCGGTATAATAACCTCCATTTTAGCCCCAACAATGTCTCTTTTGTCCTCCAAAGGCACATTGTCCTGATTAATTTCTTCCTCTTTTCCAGCAGCAAGTCATTATTATTCCCCAATTTAAAATCTTGAATAGTTCTTTTAATTATCTGTCTTATCTCAGCAGTAAAAGATTTTAAAGTCTTTTAAGTCCTTCGCAGTCACTACTTGTAAGTTTGCTGACTCATATAATCCATCTTTAATTTCAGCCATTTTTCAATTGTCTCTTTATATTTGTATTAATTCGGCTATCAGGTCATTAACTCAAATTATTTCCAGGCAAGTTAGGGATGTAAGTTAGTTGAAATCAATACCACAGTCTTTTCCATTCCACTTCCACTTTAAATCTTTTTCTTAAGTAACCCGATAGCTTTAACAATGTTACTGTTGTTAACAAGGACTTTCACTTATAGGTGAAGGCGCCATCTTTCCCTTTTTAAACGGAGTTAACATACAATACTTGCATTTTTAGACTCCTGGATTAACTCTGCCAGCATCCAAAATCCAAAATCCAAGTTCTTTATAATCTTTCTAGTTGCTTTGCTGGTGTGGTCGCGACGCTTCGGTCTGCTTATTTTTAAGCAGACTCGTCCTGGCTCCGGAGCTTTGAAGGGCTTTCAGGGAGCTCTCACCCTGCAAAAACCCAGGCTTAAAAGAAAAAAAGCCTGGGGGTCTAGGGGAGCTCTACCCAGACCCTTCTGCTCTTCTCTCCCCCTTTTCCCTGGGGGAGAGTTTTAAAGTCGCTAGACAGCTGATTTTCGCTGTTCTAGCAGCTATACGGAGTCACGGGGCTGGAGCTCCTAAAAGGAGCTCCGTCGGTGTTTTGCGGAGGCACCAGAAGTCCGAAAAAATGAATCATTTCAAAAGTGGCCTCTGTACTGTAATTCTGAATGTGAAAGAAGGGGGGATGTTGTTAGTATGCTGGCAATAGCCCTATTCGTTTCATGCCATCGACTTTAATTGCAATGTTATCAAATTTTCTTTTTCTCCTGGTTCCGCCCATTTCCTTGTCTTGGCCCCAATTACTTTGAAAGGTGGCTCCCACAAGCTAAATGTGAGCTTCCATCTGAAAAAGAATTGTGAAGTGATTAAGGTAAACTTAAATAATGCAGGCCATTTGTGGAGGGCAGGACAGAGTTCACAGACTCTGTCATAGCAACAACCCTGGGATTGGCTGCCAGGGCTCTGACTTACTCCAATTAGGTCCAAGTTCAGTTTCCCTCTTTTGCAGGGTGGAGCCTTTTGGAAAAGCCTGCTCTGCTCTTCATCATTCTCAAGCTTTGGGGGCTGCAGGCCCTGAAGGGGAAGCCAAAAGGAGGGATTTGTGCTGGCTTAGATCCTGGTTCTCTTTATATGGCTGGAGGATTGGTGATTCTGCATTGCCTTGACCATCTAGGGCACTGGATCTGGTGGATCAGCCTCTCTTCCAGTGTGGCTTCTAGCATTGGCTTCCAAGCGGTAAGGTTTATCCCAGTTTAGGTGTGGAGACCAATAAGGAGAGGGACTTGGGGATCCCAATTCACCCCTGTAAGGAAAATCCCTGGGGTGTGTGTGTGTTAGGTCTCTTGGTTGTGACAGCCTCAGCATTGAAACAACAACTTGCTGATAATGTAATCCTCATCCTCACCCGGCTGAATTAGTTAACTACCGTCCGGTCTCCAACCTTCGTTTTGTTGAGAGTGTGGTGGCATGACAACTGCCCAGGCACCTGGATGAAGCTATCTATCTAGACCCGTACCAGTCGGGCTTCAGGCAGGGGCACAGCACAGAAACGGCATTGGTCGCGTTGGTGGTTTTGCGATGGTTCTCTTCCTTCCTCTCCGGCTGCTCGCAGTTCGTGTTGGCAGGGGAGCAGAGGTCGACCTCGAGGCATCTTGCATGGGGAGTGCCACAAGGGTCGGTCCTCTCACCTCTCCTGTTCAACATTTATGTGAAGCCGCTGGGTGAGATCATCCGTGGTTTTGGGGTGAAGTGTCACCTGTACGCTGATGATACTCAGCTGTACATCTCCACCCCAGACCACCCCAACGATGCCCTTGATGTGACGTCTCGCTGCCTGGAGGCCGTGCGGGTCTGGATGGGGAGGAACAGGCTCAGACTCAACCCATCCAAGACCGAGTGGCTGTGGCTGCCGGCGTCCCGATATAGTCAGCAGGTGCCATCGCTGACTATTGGGGGTGAATCTTTGCCCCCCACAGAGAGGGCTCGCAATCTGGGTGTCCTCCTGGACGCACGGCTGTCTTTAGAAGAGCATATGATGGCCGTGGCCAGGGGGGCCTTTTATCAGGTTCACCTGATCCGCCAGTTGCAGCCCTTTCTGGACCGAGATGCCTTGCGCACGGTCACTCATGCCCTTGTCACCTCCCAGCTGGACTATTGTAATGCTCTCTACATGGGGCTCCCCTTGAAGAGCACTCGGAGGCTCCAACTGGTCCAGAATGTGGCTGCGCGGGTGGTTATGGGCGCAACTCATTGTGCCTGCGTGACACCCCTCCTGCACGAGCTGCACTGGCTCCCAGTGGTCTTCCAGGTGCGATTCAAGGTGTTGGTTACCACCTTTAAAGCGCTCCATGGCATAGGACCCGGGTACCTTCGAGACCGTCTTCTGCCACCAATAGCCTCCCACCGACCAGTCCGTTCCCACAGAGAGGGTCTCCTCAGGGTGCCGTCAGCCAAGTTATGTCGGCTGGCGACACCCAGGGGGAGGGCCTTCTCTGTGGGAGCCCCAGCCCTGTGGAATGAACTGCCCCCGGAAATACGTAAGATCTCCGACCTCCGGGTGTTCCGCTGCGCACTGAAGACCCTGTTGTTCCGCCAGGCAGGGCTGTCAATATAATAATTTTAAATTGGGGTATTTTAATTTTTAGGGTTTTAAATCGGCCAAATCTATTTAATTATTTTAATTTTTAATTATTGTTGTGTATTGTGTTTTTAAATTGGCTGTATACCGCCCTGAGTCCTTCGGGAGAAGGGCGGTATAGAAATAAAATAATAATAATAATAATAATAATAATAATAATAATAATAATAATTATTATTATTATTATTTAGCGTCTGCCTCATTTAGTGACCATTCACAGTTCCAGGGGAGCTGAAAAAGTAACTTTACAACCAGTCCTTCTATTTGCAACCTTTGCAGGTTAGTAAAGCAAAGGAAAGCTGAAGGAAGATCATAAGCACAGGTGTGGTTTTACTTAGCATCCGCTTCGCGGAGTGACTGGGCCGTGGATCCCAATTGTGGAATGAGGAATACTTGTCATGCTTGATGAGGGTAAATTTGGGGTATTTCGGAAATTAAGGAGCCAAACCATACTTACCCTGTAACATCACATACCTGACTATTGAATAAATTGAATTGAGTAAATAAATTGTGTCTGGCTTGGTAAGCGAATGCCAATAATTGCCTTCTGTTTTTTAATGCACTCATTTACCCTACCTATAATGTTTTGCATATGTTTAGTTAGGAGACATGCATCCCTGGCCTAAAAAACACGGAGCTCTAGATCAGTGGTGAAATGTAAAATTTGTTACTACCGGTTCTGTGGGCTTGGCTTGGTGGGGGGGGGAATGTGACTGGGTGGGCATGGCCAACTTTTTTTTTTTTTACTTATAAAACCAGTTTTTCTACAACCTCTTCTGCTAAAGTGGTTGTAAAAATAGTGCTTTTAAAAGCCTCTGATGATCCCAGCTGAGTTGCCTGATCATCAGAGGTTTTTTTTACTTTTAAAAACATTTTTTTCTACAACCTCTTCGGCTGAAGAGGTTGTAGAAAAAATGCTTTTAAATTTTTTTTAAAAAAGCCTCTGATGATTGCACGGCTCAGCTGGGCATGGGGAGTGGGGCAGGGATTTTTGCTACCAGTTCTCTGAACCACCCGCTGCCATCGCTACTGGATTTGGCGATCCGGTCCGAACCAGCAGCATTTCATCCCTGCTCAAGATGTATCTTCCACAGACCATACATCTTGGTTTCTGCTGCTTTTCTCAGAAAAAGCCCTCTCCCTTATTTGGGAAAAGAAGTTATTTCGATTTTATAATTCTACTTGCTGTTGACAAGGTAGAGCAGGGTTACCAAGCAGTATTGAGTCTGTGTCTCTGGTGGGAGTATAAGGTCAATACACATTACTAAATTCCACATACGCATTAGCTGAATGCCTCCACGGATTGAAGCATAATGATTATGTGATTGGTATACCACATATCTAGCACTTGCAGCTCAAGACTATATTTATTGTTCAGCCAGAAGCTTCTATTGCATTCCTTTTGGAAAGTAATTATATGTGAAGAATCAGAAACACGATTTTTAAAAAAAAACAAAACAATACCCATTTTTCCTTCTCTGTTGCTTCTGTTACCCTAGCTGATGGATGTGTGAGCGTAAGTTTATTTTTATCATAGGATATTGTGGAGATGTTATTATGATTCTGCTCTGGAATATATCTTTTTGATCCCAAAGTTATTTTGATTTGGAAAATGGAAATTCAGAATGGGAAACAGAAGCAATCCATGGAAAAGAATAGTTGGTATCTAATTGGATTGGATTTTTAATGCGATTCACACTAACAAATAGCAGAAGTCTTTGTAAAACCTATACGTATGAACAATACTGGTGAGAAATGAAGAAAAATCCATGTAGTAAAAAAAAAAAAAGCTACTTTATAGGAAACTTTTACTTTAAGAGCCACAGAAATTATACACAATTTCTGCAATAGTCCCTTGTAACAGCAGAGTCCATGACAGGAGCCTACTCAAAAGAAGGGGTAGTCAATAAAAGCGAAGTGTAAGTGTACCCTTAATGGCAGGTTCTTGTAGGCATATTCCCCCAAATTATACCATTCCTATTCAAATACCATCTCAAGAGTCTCAGACAGTGTCAAGTACAATCATTGTTACTGCAGTTGCCAAGGTAATCAATTGAAATCATAATGAAGGGAACAGAAGGAAATCAATAGAGTCTGAAATTACAAATAAAGAGAAGCTATCGTTTAAAAGCATTTGGCTGAAATCTTCCATATTAATGGAGTCAGAAATGGTTGTTGTCATTCAGTAGCTGTGTGATGCATAATTCACTTGAGTGCATTAGAACACCTAAAAGTGATTGCTACAATTAGGGGCCACCTCCTAGGGAGCTGTCCACCTTCGAAGGAGCATCACTTCCCAGTTTATTACTGTTTCCCCCTTGTTTTCATGTTTTTGAAATTGTAATTTTCTCTCCCTCAAGGCAAGAGGCAGGATGGCATATTCAATGACTTTAAATGCATCTCAGCTCCTGGCCAGCTTTGCCATAGATGTGTATTTGGCAAGCTTCCTTTTCTGAGTGCTTACATTGAGAAATGTATCAAACAAAGCCACCAGGCCCAAAGAAATGGGTTGCAGAGCAAGTCACAATTAGGAACAATGGCCAGGAACAAACAACTACAGTTGTTTGATTTGGAAAATAATAATAATTCCCCAGTGAGGCACTACCTTGATGTGATTGTGGGGCTTGCATAGGAAGATGAGAGCTATGCTAGTGATTCAACCACACTGGATAGGTCTCATCAGACGAGCCAGATGAAGGGAGCCTCTGGTGAGACCGTTTTACAGAAACCCATACTGGTTCAGTTGACACTTGGATCAACAAGGATTGTGTCAGGTATTGGAGTTCCTGGATATCTTGTGACAAATGGGCTACAGGACTCAGGGCTGTTGGCTAAGCAACCAGGGCACACAGCTGCAGGACTACTGGAAGTTGTTTATTCATCAAAAATACACAAAGACTGAAACAACAAAATAATGATTTATTATTACAAATTAATTCCTACAAAAAGAAGGTGCCTGAAAATAATATACCAGTACAGGATCAGAAATAACGGAAGTTAGCAGATCAATGTCAATTTAAAATTGGAAAAACTGCAAAGGTCTATCCAGAGCAAAGAAATTGAAGCCTTGCCAGAAATAGCTGTCTGTAACAGCAAACTAGGGGGAGTAGTAGTAATAGAGAAAGCTAGCATAGCTATTGAACGTTTCGTTCCCAAATCAGGCACCCTCTCCTCTGCCTTTTCTTTAGAAGGCCTTCAAATTAAAAAAGAAGATTTGAAACAAAAAAATAACTGAATATCTAGAACAGGACAGAAACCATAGGTTGCCTGAATGCAAGCTACAGTAGTTCTAAAGAAACAGCTAGCACAAATATTAAAAGATGTCAGTACTGTAATATCAAGTATAAGCACCAAGTCATTGCAAGAATTAAATTAATGAATGTACAGCATTGCTGCTGTTATAACAGAATACCTGGGATGCAAAATTAATAAACAATAAAAAAGCCAAACAGTGCATCACCAAAACGGAAGAATAGTCCAGAAAGTAAGATCAGCATGCTACAAACAAACTAGAACAGATGAAAGAAGCTGAAGAATAAAAAGACCAAAGAATACCTGAGAAGAAATATCACCTAGATACAACAAAGATCAAGGAAGCGCTGGAAATAATAAAGCAGCAGATATCAACTTTAATCAAGAAAACCAGGAGATATGAAGTTCAAATTGCACACTATAGGCAGAATCTCCAATTCCAGTTGAATCAGAAACATTTCTACCAATGCATCAATGGACAGACTGCAGTGAACCAGTCAATACCTGATATAGAAGAAATTGCAGTTCTGGGCCCAACTACGGGATAACCCAAAGAAATGTCTATGGAGATTCTCAGTCATCCAGGATATGGTTGTCGACCCTGACGACACAAATATACGTCCAGATGACCTCAATGATTCTCTATAAAAGAATGCAAACGGCCAGCTGTCTGCAAGGAATATAAATCCTTTCATTCCCCAAGTAGAAGAAGCTACTTGGATAAGAAGCTAAACGTCTTCAAAGAAAACCCAAAAAGTCACAATCGAAAGATGCATCTTTGGGACAACCCAAAGAAATACAACATGAGTGCAGCGTTGATAAAGGAGATGGAGCAGAAGTGAATGTGGAATGTTCCAAGCACACCAAACAGTTGAAGAAGAAAAAAAGGGCATTGGAATAATGACTCTGAAGGACAGTGAAGAAAATGCACTGGTATACTATGAAGGCTTACTACCTGAGATACCAAACTGGCCTATAAAAAAAGATAGAATGAAGAATAGAAAAGAATTATGGCAAGAAAGGAATCACATGGCCTCTGTATGTGTGTGTGTGTGTTTATATATACATACATACATACATACATACATACATACATACATACATACATACATATACAACCAGGGCTGTAGAACAACTTAGTTTACATAGGTAAAACCTGGCTAGAAAGAATATGCACATAAAAGCCTACGAAAAAGAAAAAGACATATATATATATATATATATATAGTTATATAGTTATAGTTATATAGTTATATAGTTATATAGTTATATATATAGTTATATATATATAGTTATATATATAGTTATATATATAGTTATATATAGTTATAGTTATACTGATATATATAGTTATATATATAGTTTATATCTCTATCTATCTATCTATCTATCTATCTATCTATCTATCTATCTATCTATCTATCTATATCAAGCAAAACGGATAACAAAACCTAGATAGAATAGAATAGAATAGAATAGAATAGAATAGAATAGAATAGAATAGAATAGAATAGAATAGAATAGAATAGAATCTGGAAGGGACCTTGGAGATCTTCTAGTCCAGCCCCCTGCTCAAGTACAAGAATTTATACTATTTCAGATAAGTGGCTGTCTAGCTTCTTCTTAAAAACCGCCAGTGATGGAGCACCCACAATTTCTGAAGGCAAGCTGTTCCACTGGTCAATTGTCCTCACTGTTAGGAAGTTTCTCCTTAATTCCAGGTTGCTTCTCTCTTTAGTTAGTTTCTAAATATATATGTCAACCCTGAAGCTGACCTGGCGGAAGCCATCTTGGAGCTTCAGTGTTGCCACACTGGAGCGAAGGATAGGGAGGGGAGATTGGAGATATCTGGGGATGTGTAGTCAAAATAAAATACTTTCTCTTGGGAACCAAGGACATTCTCATACCTGGCTGGAGGAAGGAGGAGTGATGTCACCAGACCATTGCATTGATTGGCTATGTGACTGATTGTTTGGGGCTGGGGG
This sequence comes from Pituophis catenifer annectens, assembly GCF_029215685.1. NCBI lineage: Eukaryota > Metazoa > Chordata > Lepidosauria > Squamata > Colubridae > Pituophis > Pituophis catenifer. The sequence goes on from NW_027256882.1 coordinate 223,725,905, forward strand.
GAAACTTTTACATTTTATTAGGTGAAAACCAAGGGGCCCTTCAGAGTTGGTTTTCACCAGATATGTGCCAATTTGATATTTCCAATAAAGCTATTCTTTGAGAAATCTATCTGCCTGGAGATCTTGCTTGCAATGGATCTATTACTTGGAACCCTGACATTAAACCAACTCAGTACTAAACCGTAAGGAAACTTTCCAGTCCATCTGGAGCCACTCTCTGGGGTCCTGAGCCCTGCCCATTTACATGGTCTACCGGGCAGCAGGAAGACTCAGGGAAGATGGAGAAGATGATGGAGGAGATGGCGGCTGCCGGTGGAGTCTGTGGGGGGACTGATGAAAGCCTACAATACTCCTCTTCGTCTCAGCGGGCAGCAGCTGCAGCGGAGTATATATATAAGAACTACCAGGCAAAACAGATAACAACAAAACCTAGATTTAGCTTAGGACAGGAAAGTTGAAGAAAGAAACAGAAGGGCTAAACAAATTGTAGCTGCACATGACCGAGCCTTTAGAATAAATGCGTACTAAGCCAGAATTGAGAAGACAGCAACAGAAAGCAGTTGCTGTCTCTGCAGAGAAGTTGAAGAAATAATGGACCACCTAGTTAATTGCTGCAAGAAGATCACACTGATCAATTATTACAAACAACATGACAAGGTAGCAACCATGATGCCTTGGAATATAAACCACTTGCCTGCAAAAAAGAACTGGTGGAACCACAAAATAGACAAAGTATTAGTATTAGAAAATGAAGACAGGGACTTTAGGAGTGAAACAGGCAACCATCTGCCATACAATACCCCAGATTTAACAACTCTTGACAAGAAAGATTAAAAAAACATCTGGATAGTGGACATTGCAATACCTGGAGATAGCAGAATAGAAAAGAAAGAACTGGAAAAAATAAGAAAATATAAAGACCTGCAAATAGAAGTAGAATAAGTGTAGCAAAAGAAAACAAAGGTTTCTACTAACAGTAACAGACACCTTGGGTACAATTCCAAAACACTGGAGCACCACTTGAGTATAATCGACATTCACATAATCACCAGCAGTCAATTGCAAAAGGCAGCTTTACTTGAAACAGCTTACATGCCGCAACAATATCTTTAGTATTATTAAAGAATACCAAATCTGCCTATTCCAGGTTCTTGGGAAGGGCTCAATAAGTGGATAAAAATGTCAAATCCAGTTTAAACATCTGGATGACCGTAGCGTGCAACCAACTTTCCAGGCTAGGAAAATCATTTAAATTGCTAGCAACTTGCTTTAATTAGGCTAAGAGGATAGCCTAAAATAGTTAGAGACTAACGAGATATGGAATGTTTAGTACGCATCATAAAGATACATATCCAGTGGTGAAATCCAAATTTTTTTACTACCGGTTCTGTGGGTGTGGCTTGGTGGGCGTGGTGTGGCTTGGTGGGCATGGCAGGGGAAGGATATTGCAAAATCTCCATTCCCACCCCACTCTGGGGCCAGCCAGAGGTGGTATTTGCCAGTTCTCCGAACTGCTCAAAATTTCCGCTACCAGTTCTCTGAAATGCTCAAAATTTCCGCTATCGGTTTTCCTGAACCTGTCAGAACCTGCTGGATTTCACCCCTGTACATATTTGAAAGTCTTCATTTCAGATACTATTAAAGACCATTGAATATGTAAGTCAAAATGCACTCCTTAGTTTAGAAAGTTTCTTCATATTACAGTAAGTTGAATGTGCTCTCCAAAGTCTTTAAACTGTCATGTTTTTCTCAAAAAGAAATGCTGAGAAATGCCGGTCCCCTCTGTGTTACATGGGCCTGACATCGCACTGCCAACCCTGCGTACAACAATGCTTACATATGGGGAGACCAGAGAGGAAGGAAAGTTGTGACAATCAAATTGGTTTGAGAATGCCTTCATGCATTACAAGAATGAGGTTTGGAATCAGGCACACCTTTCTGAGCATAGTGGAATTATTCTAAGTGATTACCTCAGTAAATAGGTGTGAGCAGAGAGATGAAAACACGTTCCATTAGTAGGTTTAATAAGCCCTCAGGGTGCCTCTCTCTATCTGTGCTTTAAGAAGCTTTATTGTGCTCATGGTTTTCTTTATCTCAGCACAAATGTATTTGACCATATTAAAACAAATTGGCCCTCCTTGTAATAAGCAGTCAGAGTTGGGGAGCATGGAGAGAATAGAGGGGAGGAGGCAATGACAAAGCAATTAAGGAAATTTTTCTGGCACCAAAATATTTCCGCAAAAATGCCCAAGGCCTTCACAACAAGAGATCTTTCTTTCTTTTTTTTTCAAATTATTGATTGGATTTTGCATGACATTTAACAAAAACTTTCCATTACCAGTTGCATAACAGCAATTAAAATCCTCATCAAATCTATCTTAACTGCTTCGAGCCTTCCACTGGGGAGCATTTGCCTTGGCAAACATCTGCAATAAAAGGATATTTAATCTTAATAACTAAACAGTCAGTTATGCTAATTCATCTCTTTTATTGTCAGCATACATTGGAATCTTCTACAGGCCTCTTCAACAGCACAAAGCAAAATGCAAAGGGAGATGCCCTTCACTTGTTCAAAACAACTAAGGTTAAAAGTTGGTCACCTCATTTGTAGGCATTTTGAAATGCATTAAGGTCTGGATGGCGAAACCTTTTAAAAATGCCTCATCTTTTATCATAGATGGATCATTCTGATAGCGTCCAATGAGTTGCTTGTTTGTTTTTACAATGTCATGAGGAAATTTAACCTTCATTGTTTATATTTAATTTCCTCATGAAGTTATCAACATAACAGACAGTATTTATTCTCTCCTGGGGGGCATAATTTTGTACAGTTGATCAGACTGTATGAGAAAAACAATAATTTGGGGGTTAAATTGACTTAGTTTTCTCTTTCAATGCCCTTTCCTTTAGTTATCATAGATTTGTAGATTATGTGCTTGGACTGAGATTTTGTATTCCTGATTCAATAGGCCAGGGGTGTCAAATTTACGGCCCGCAGGCTGGATGCATCATGCGCTGGCCACACTCAGGCCCAGTTTAGCGAAGAGGGAAAAAGTTGTGATATGTCACATGATGACGTGACACCTTGAGTTTGACACCCCTGCTATAGGCCATTCTTTGTGGGGGGAGGAACGACTTCAAGGATACAGACAGATAGATATAATGTGATAAATTACCAAACTACAAAAATATTTGAAAAATATTTGAGAAATAAAAGCACAGAGTTCTGTCTTTTCAATTATTGTGTTAAATTTGTAATCTCCACGCTGTATTGTTAAAAGCCTCCAGCTGAGTTATATAAAAACCTGAGATGTTACAATCTTTGATGCCATCAAGGCTTGCTTCCTAGCATTTTGGGATTTGTTTTGGAGAGCTAGTTCTTAACTTTGCTCAGAAGTCTGACCCAGCTCTATACATCTTTTTTTTTTCCTTCAGAAAAGAAATGATGAAACAGAAATGATTCTATCTGTAGAATAGCCAATGTATTATGTGTGAATTGAAAAAGACCCTTCAAGACAGGAAATTTTCCATCTCATCCATCAATCTTTTTGAATGCTTGGATGAAGGCCCAAACTAAACCAAAGAGGTACTTATACTTTAAATAACGTGGGAAATGTTTCTGTACTTTGTAGAAGATCAATACAGTTTATACTGTTTACTTGAAACACTGCAGTAAAAGTATTTTACTTTGACAGTTTCCAACCATTTAACATTGTTATAAAGACAGCCAAAACATCAATTCAGGGTGTTTTCTCCTAAACTAAAAATGGATCAGTTAAGGTCTGCAGTGTTCATGATGGTAAATCAAAACCTTAAAGAATAAGGCAAGGGGAAAGGGAGGGGAGGGGGAAAAAATCCTGAAAGAATTATGCCTTCACAGAAGAGAGTTAATACAGTAAGTTGTACAATCAACTTCAGCTATTCTAAGATTGACTGGCTCTTTTCCTTCTGTGTTATTAATTTGTTCCCTATACATGTAATATAGATTGGCTTTGGGATTGATTTAGCTGTAAATATGCAAGGGTGAGCAATAGATGTTTGTCATATCACACCAGCCAAAAGCGGTATATGGTGGATCATAAATGCCATTTCTAAAGGGAGAATTAGTATTTATGAACAGGGGATGATGTGTAGGGTACCTCAACTTGGTTTGAGGAGAAAACATTCAGATTGATCAAATAATTTACCATATACTGTTTGAAGAGGGAATTGTGACAGATCCAGAATGTTGGCATTTCCCCGAATCTGGCTAAATTTGGCAACTGCAAATCCCCAAGTTATGCCCTTTGGTGTTTATAAAATGTGGGAATAACTTCTGTTTATTCCCAACAACATATGTGAAGATATCAAACACATTACCCAAAGCCACAATGTGGCTGGTCTGTTTTTGTATCAAGATGTGTGAACTCACACTTTTCATTCCATACAGTCTACTTTAAAACACCACGACAGTTATAAAACTGATCCAAAACACTCTAAGAGTGCCAAAATGAATACTTCTCAGCTGTCAGTCCCCACTCAATTGTCATTAGGCACTAAAAGCCCTATTTTTAACATGTTTCAAAAACATAGCAGGCTGTTCCAGAGGTCTAGCATTCCCTTCTGAATTGACTAAACTTGATGGGCAAATTCAACCCAAAGTTGACAGTCCTGAAGATACTTGGGAGTTAAGGCAAGTCAAACCATATAAGTTTAAGTTAAAAATGAGCCTGGAAAGTTATAGGTAACTAATGCACTGTCCACAAAATTGGTGTTATGTGGTTGTAACTGTTAAGATGAAGGAAGCTTTGTTACATACCAGTCTGGCATTCAGAAACAAAGACTGGGGCCACCAAGATTCTGGTACAGAGGGTAGAAACTGAGAACTGGACAATGGGACCATCTTCAAACAGTGGATCCCGGTGCCCTCAAGTGTGGCCAACCCTTGAATTCTAGCCATATCATTCATTTTCTGTACTACCACTATCAAGGTGGTTCAGCATGCCACTGCCATCCCTTATATCCTCATCCCATCCAAAGAAATGTATTCATTTTCACCTTATCACCACACAGAAACACACACTTACACATAAATTAAACATAGAATCTCCAGCCCATAGGGGACTCAATCCCCACTAGCTGCCCTGCCAATGTACTTGGGGCTGGGGTGGGGGAAAAAGCTCCTGCAGGGGAAAAAAAAGAGAAAATATCCCAGTCCCACTCATCTCATCCCAGTGATGGGACCCTCATTCCTTACATTGAAAATGGCCTAGGGCTGTGATGGCGAACCTATGGCATGTGTGCCACAGGTGGCACACGGAGCCATATCTGTGGGCACATGAGCCTTGCCCTATTTCAGTTCCAGTGTACATGCGCGCACCGGCCAACTGATTTCCGGGCCTTCCGACCCACCGGAAGTCGGGAAATGGGCCGATTCCGGCCTCCTTTCTCTCCTAGAAAGCCTCTGGAGTCTGGTGAGAGTGAAAAACGGGCCTACCGTGTCCACCGTGCCACCATGTGCCAAAAGTGGGGGGAGCGCGGGGAGCGTGCACACATGCACAGAAAGGCGGGGTGTGGGGGGCATTGAACAATGGGTGTGAGCATGCATGCACGCTCCCCCCCCCCACGCTCCCCACGCTTTTGGCATGCAACTGCAAAAAGGTTAGCCATCACTGGCCTAAGGGATCAGCAGCCAAGGACTTCCACTCCACCCAACAATTTCCAGATTAATCATGATTCCATAGATCAGATATTGGGGTTAATATTTTCTACTGGGTCAAGCTTTCATGTGGTGCCCCCTGAGCCTCTGTGACTTTCCCAAGCTTCCAGGCCACTACTATCAGAAGATTACTAATGCATTCTTTGTGGCCTATGCACCCTCTGCAGTTGTTGTGGTTTCCAATCTCTGCAGCCTCCGTAGCCTCTGCCAACTTGAATCCCTGTAGCCTCCATAGCCACCTTGGATTCCAGTCTTGGTGGCTTCCGCAACCATACAAGGTAGTTTTCATTCCCCACAGCTGTAACCCTCTACAACTACCACAGCCTCTGCAGTCCAGAGTATCTACAGCTTGCATGGCCTCCAGCCTTGTTGCATTACAGCAACAACATTCCAAGCTTTGTTTGGGGTGGGTCTGGGTGAGCCAAGGGACTAGCAAGTTACTGAAAAGACTCTAATCCCCCACTATACTTTTTGTAAGTTTAGCTTAGAGGTTTTAGAAATAATGTAAGTTATGGTCCAATGCTGTTAAATTGCTCCTCATGAAGTATTCCATGTACAACTACTTTCCATTTATACCCTTATATACAAATAAAACCAGAGAAATATTATAAAGATTCAAAGAAATTCACAGTCATCTCTTTTATTAATAATTATTAGAATTTTATCTGAGGTTTAGCTTGTGTACATAAAGGTCAAACTGTTCTTCTTATGAAGATTTATGATCGGCTTTCACCAGAGGAAAATTATACAGCAAAATACCAGATAGCTATTCCATATTTCCCACAGAAATATAGCAGAAGCTTTTCCATAAAAATAAACCCACTGAAGCATCTTTGTTAAATTTTCCCAGTTTTGGAGAGCTGACTTTATTAATCTTGTGCAATTGTATCACTTTATAGATGCCTTTGAAAATCTGAAAATCAAACTATGGAATGATAGTTAAGGTGCTGGACTAGGAAATTTTGATTCAACCCCATCCTTAGTTATGACAACTTACTAGGTGGCGCTTCTTAACCCAACTTACCTTCCAAGAGATAAAATGAAAAGAGACATTCAGGCACATCACTTTATACTAGTAGTTTATTTTCAGAGCACCAGCTCACACCCAATGTTGGTGGTCATCAACAAAACAATGTTACAAAAACTGAGGAAGGACCAATCAGTAGTGACTAATGTGGAATGACTAAAGTTGATTTCCAGTGCACAGCTTGAAATCTCCCTGGAGATATTAAAATGCTGTGGTGACATGGTGGTTTCTGGAATAAGAAGGAAATACCAAGGAGCTAGGAAGTAGGGATAGACAGAAGCTGCTGCCAGTAGAAAATCGACCCACCCACAAACATTAGAAATCAAGTTTTGTTTTGCTATTGCATTTTATTATTTTTTTATGGTATAGACCAGGGGTGTCAAACTTAAGGCCTGGGGGCCAGATCCAGCCCGTGGGGTACTTAGATCTGGCCCGCGGGGCTGGCCTAGAAACAGGGAAGGACTGGCCCATGGTGCTTCTGCTACTGAAAATGGGCTCCCGAGCTCCGTTTTCGGCTGCCATGGCCTCCTGCGGCCCTCCCGAGCTCCGTTTTCACTGGCAGAGCACTCAGGACACTGTGCCTCTGACATGAGTGACATCAAGATGGCTATGCCCATCCCGGCCCCCCCGAGGTCAAACACAACCCTGATGTGGCCCTCAATGAAATCGAATATGACATCCTTGGTATAGACCAATGCTTTACTATGTATTTAAATTGTATCTAGTTTGCTTCCAGTTTTGAAAAGAAAAGGTTCAGACTAAACATACTGTAACTGTTAAGATACTTGTTCCTCCAAGAAAAATTCGGGAATGTGCATAAATTAATACGGTGAACATGGGCAAGACAAATTTAATTTGTATCAGAGTCTCTTCAAGGTCTTGCCATTAAAAACATAAAATACAATATTTGTACCTGACTTTAATTCTAAGGAGAAGAGAATATTTGGATATTATCTTATTTTATACCTTTAAAAGGCTTCTTTTAAAAAGGAAGCTTTGTGACTGATACAGAAGTAAACCAGTAAACCTCAATCCATCATTAGCTAAAGCTATCTATTTTCTATCTTGATGTCTCTTTAGATAGGTAAACTAATACTTCTTTAAGCTACTCCCTTTGTTTATGCTGTACAAATTTTAAAACAGGAATTTTGGAAGTTCTAAAAATAAATGCAATGAAACAATAAAATGTTGCCTGTGATTCCCTCTGTCGTAAACAGTAAGGGAACATCCAGATGGGGATTATCTAAGTCAACTAACCAATATACAGTATATATAAACCAACTGCAATGAAAACTTGGAGTGAATCTGAACAAACTAATTTAGGGAATTGGTTTAATGAATAAGACTTACATTGATACCTTCAGGCATACTCAAATTACTTCATTATACACAGTGTGTGTGCCATTCTTCATTTCCTCTCTCACCATGGTATCCTGTAGATCAGTTAGTTAATCTTTATAGTGCATTCAAAACATATAAAAATGCTGTGCAAGTAGCACTGTCTTTTCTGCAGGTCTTGGCACCTTAAATTCCAGAGAAGAGAATTGGAGTGTGTTTGTCTCTGTTCCATGAATGAAATTGGAGGGCACTAGAAGAAAATGAGCAGCTTCAGCAGAGTGCCACTGTCAGCACAGCCAGTCCCGTTCAGCAGGTAGCCATTAGGAAGCTGTCAGAGAGTGGCTGTGCAGGATAACAGCATCCATGGAGGTTTCACAGCCTATTGGTGATGATTAATGAGATTTGGGATGTTGCTCCTTAAAAATGAAAAGAAGGGGGAAAAAACAACCTTCACCCTTGCGTGCGCAAATGTACTCTTTCTCTCGTAATTACCCAAAGAAAAATGAACAGCAACTTTCAACAATTTTTTTTTAAAAAAGATGATCCTAGTTAGTATGCAGGTGGCCAAGGAAAGAAGTAGGGTCAGCTGTGCTAACTCAGGAGTGAGGTTGGAGTCTTACAGTTTTGTTTTGTTTTTTTAATCCTAACTAAATAGCTCATTTCAAAAATTCAATTAATGATAGAGGAAACTGGTTGGACATCTCCCAGTAAAAGTAGCAAAATGCCAGTAGGATTTCTTTAAGTGCCACTGTTCAACCATTAAAAGTAACACAATGAATATCCATTTTAATGTATTTTTGAACACTTTATGTAATTGCATGCAATGGACAGACTCCCACCCAACAGTAACCTATTACTTTTAATCTTAAATTTATAAGAGAGCTTTCCTGAGCACTGAGACATGCAACCTCCATATTAAGGTGGGGTGTTTCAGAAGTAACAGGATAGTAGTAGATGACTTCAAATTATTACAGGTCAGTTTAGGTTAGGTAGATAGTATATATTTAATTTATAAATCTGTGTATGACATCATTCCTACATTTCCCTTTCCCTGATAATTGGAAAAAATATATTTAAAAGGGTTTCCCACATATATCTACCGTTATAATGACAATTTCAGGAATAGCACAAGGCTGCAAAACACAATTTCTTAAAAACAGTTTAATAATTCTAGAATAGAATAGAATTTTTTATTGGCCAAGTGTGATTGGACACACAAGGAATTTGTCTTGGTGCATATGCTCTCAGTGTACGTAAAAGAAAAGATACGTTCATCAAGAATCATAAGGAACAACACTTAATGATAAACTATAAATACTTCTATTTATAGGCTTTGGGGAAAATCCTAAGTACTTCCTTTCTCTTTTCTGCAGGACAGATAACTCCCCATCCAGGTAAATTAGTATACTTCAGGAGGTTCATTTTATAGTAAATATTTTTGTATTGAGGAACAATTGCAGGATGTTTTAAAACACTCTTTCCTCCCAGTTAAAATAAACATGCCAAATCCACCCAGACATATTTCATGCATACTTCCCCTTACCCTTCATGTATACATATGTGTTCCAATTACATACAGGTTGCACATGTGTTCTATTTGTGTGCAGCACACACACCACTGGATGTCACTCACCCACATGGATTCAGCATTCATTCATACATATACTGCTTCTTTCGTAGTTTATGCAGTCACTGTTATGAGGGAGCGATTATTTGAAGAATCTTGAGAAGCCAGCTTCTCATCCTTCACCTTTCCCCGAAGAGTGTGGGAGTTGTTTAACCTTGGCAACTTTAAGATGTGTGAACTTCAACTCCCAGAATTCCCATCCAGCAGAGTTGAGTATCACTGAGGGAAGGTTTTCTATGGTTGAAGTTGAGAAACCTTGTGAGACCTATGATTTTAACTCCTTCATTAGACACCAACTAACTAATTCAGAATGTCATATCAAGAGACCAGTCCCTTACATTGCCTTTCTGCACTCCAAGAACACAATTATACCTGGATTATGCTCATATTTTTATCAACAAAAAAGTTGGAGTAAAGCCAGGATATTATAGTTCAAACAAAGTGATATTTGCCCCTTTTTTCTTCTCCTGGGTTGACTCTTCTAGATTCTTTAAATTTAAGCTCCCAGAGAAGAAAATTATTAAGACTGAGTTCACTCAAAATGTCAGATCAATCAGTTTGTCTCAAATGAGAAAAAGGGCAGAAAAAATTAGTTGACCTAACGAAAGAGGAAAGTAAAGTGAACTGAGCAATTGATACTTGGAAATAGAATCAGAGACCCATATTATTTTTTATTTGATTTTCTATAGTCTGCCAGGATCTTCCCTTTCCAGAATGACTAGTGCTTAATGGTAGTAATTAGGAGACTACATTTTTGGCTGTCAAAAAAAATTGACACTTTCAATAATAAAGTACTGTTGTATTTCATATTTTGAACAAATATGCAAAATTCTGTAAATAACTTTGATAACACAAAGCTCAGAAAGCAAATAAATTACTGAGAAATGTGTGAGTAGAACAATGGAGAAGGTCACTTTGTGAGGGAAGATTCAGAAGAAAGTGATGAGGAATCACCTCTGCACAGAAAAGGTCAAATATATTACCTGATTCTCTGTGTAACCTTTGTTAGGACCTGAATGGGTACAAAGTCCTTCTTCTACCTCTTCTAACCATTTAGCAGAATTTTGTACCATCAAACATAGCATCTTCCTCAACTACTTTCAGTGGAGAGAGACAATTCGGTATAGTGGTTAACAGAGGTGGCATTCAGCAGGTTCTGACCAGTTCTGGAGAACCAGTAGCAGAAATTTTGAGTAGTTCAAATGGGGAAATGGGGATTTTGCAGTAATCTTCCCCTGGAGCTTGGAAGGAATGGGGATTTTGGAGTATCCTTCCCTTGGAGTGGGGTGGGAATGGAGATTTTACAGTATCCTTCCCTTGCCATACCCACCAAGCCATGACCACAGAACTGGTAATAAAAAAATTTGAATCCCACCACTGGTGGTTAAGGTGCTGGCCTAGAAACCAGGAAACTGTGAGTTCTAGTCCTTCCTACTCCTTAGGCATGAAAGCTGTCTGGATAACCTTGGGCTAGTCTCTCTCTCTCAGCTCAAACTACCTCACAGAGTTATCAGGAAAATAGGAGGAGGAAGGAGTATCAAGTTCCTTATCTTGTTCCTCATCTTGGTTATTTATAAAAAAGTAATAAAGGCAGGATAATAAAATCTTTTAAAAATGGTGAGAAATGTCAGGTGCAAGTAACAAGAGACACTTGTAAATAGCTAAAGGAAACAACGTTATGGTCTTCCATCTATGTTACAAGAATCTTCCCAGACTGCTTGCCTTTCCCTGGAAACAACCAGATAAGGCTTCCTGGATCTTGGGGAAGATCAAGCTTATGCCACTCGGAGCTGTATAACGATTCCAAACTTGGTCCCTGCTTGACTCCTCTTTCCAGTCAAGCTGGCAGTTTTTTATCAGGAGCATTGCTTCCATTCCTACCTGAGTTGGTAAGTGGATTCTAGGCAGAGAAAAGCCTGAACTCATAGTTGTTGCAATTTGGTTGCTACAGAATTTGGACTTTTCACCAGGCTGTTTATCATCAATGTGAAACTGTGGGAAAGGTCTTCTGTTTGGTAAGGTACCTTCACTTTATTGAATACTCAGCTGTTCAATGGCAGGCGAGTAATGCTGTGGAGGTCTTGATACCTCAGAAGGTTAGCTAGGCCCTCATTATTTAGATTTTTCAAGGCTTAAAAACCATTTAAATTCAGCCGAATTATTTAATTCGTTTTTAATCTATTTTAAATTTTTGTATTTATATGTTTTATCTTGTGGCTGTTCACCGCCCTGAGTCTTTGGGAGAAGGCCGGTATAGAAATTTAAAAAATAAATAAATAAATAAATTTCATTTGAGTGAGCCTTCAAAGGTTAATGGTAATTGAGCTACTGCTGCTTGTCTTTTATATTTATTTATTTATTTTTTAGAATTTGTCAAACAAAAATGAGAACAAGAATAAAATAATAAAAATACAATGACAGGGACGATAGGCATGTTAGTGCACTTATGTACACCCCCTATATGCTTTCAGGAGCTCAATTCGCTTCATGTGGAGAAGGTTAAGATGTTGTATTGTAGGGGTTGAATTTATGTTTATGTAAACTGCCCAGAAACTGTTGATGTGGGTGGTATAGAAAGACTGCAAATTTATTCATTTATTTTTATTCCCCTTCTTTGCCAATGATTCAGCTACAAATTCATAATGGTTTGCAATAATAATCAGTAATAAAAACTGCCACACAACGGTATAAAAAGTGAGACAGCCACAGTAAAGTATAAAATAGAACACAAATAACCGATGTAGTAATCAAAGTGCAAAATAAACCCACAGAAACAATGGTAACAGTAATGACATAATGTAACAGTAATAATGAAGTCAATTAAGTATAATAGAAGTATAATAAATAAAAGCATGTGGGGCTGGAAATAAAGAGGGCAGGGTTTTTTTTACAAAAAGAATATATAAATATGTGTTGGGCCCAGCTAATATTCTACACGGCCATTTTTGTTTTCTGCTTAAAATCAATGGGGAAATCATTTCTCCAGGTTTGGACAATTGTTACTAAATTCTAGAAATTACAAAAAAGAAGTGCAGGGACTGCATAAGACCCATGGGCTCTAGGATGTGCTACAAAAGGTGGAGAATAAGAAGAAAACTAAAAAGCAGTGACAGAGAATGTTAAAGGTAAGGCTTAAATGTTAAACACGAAATGACTGGAAATAAATACACCTCAATCAGAATACAGAGGCTCCTCACATGGACTAGAAGACCTCCAAGTCTTCTAGTCCATGTGAGTCCAGAGTTGGGAGGGACTTCTAGTCCCTTCCAACTCTGTTCTTCTCTTCTCTTCTCTTCTCTTCTCTTCTCTTCTCTTCTCTTCTCTTCTCTTCTCTTCTCTTCTCTTCTCTTCTCTTCTCTTCTCTTCTCTTCATAGCCTACCCATTCTCATTGATACTATGTTATATACAGAAAACTAGCATACAGAGCTGAAATTTATGGGAAAAACCCAAAGTTTAAAGAGTTGATACTAGAGTTCTGTAGCGCTTTAGATTCTAAGATGAAAACATACGTTGAGGTGCACTTACATAATATCTGTTTACAATGCTTTAAAGCAACTACATCTTTTCTAGGGAAGGCATTGCTATTATCTGCAATTGCAGAATGATCCAGGAAGAGATGTGTTTAAGGATTTGCATGTGTGTGCTTTATGTCTGCCGTATATGCTCCGAAACCCTGTTTTGCTTTAGCATTGAAGCACTCCAGAGGCCTAATGGGTTTGCTGCTACCAGTGCAATCATGCTGTTATGGTAACCTGCAATGTGTCATTCTACCCTGATTTAAGAATAAAAGGAAGAAAAGCTAAACATAATAATTGATAACTGAAATAATATTTTGTTGAACAATCATTTTTCCATCAAATCAGGATATGACTTCGCAATGACAATATACAAGGTGCCCTTTATATAACAAAAAAATTGAGGCAGGGCCAATCAATTTGCAGAGAGCTCTCTAACAGCCTTTACCATCTGCTGCCTTCTGTATAAAAGCTTTTGGGGGATGAAAATATTGCAGTATTTGAAGCAACATAACAGAAAACTGTCACTGTACACTTAGGAAGAAATCACTGACTACCTTTTAGCATAAGCACCAATTACAGCTGGAAAGCAAACTAATGACTCTGCCTCTTATGTTCTGCACCCTGGAAGGAGACCTTGAATCCAAGCCTTGGCAGAAATTAAAAGGCCAGAGTTCTCAAGTAATTGTTGGCAAGGCAGTTTTAGGAAACACTTTTCCTACAGCTGGGATATGAGCCCCAAGCCATCTTTATGTTCCCCTGAAGCCATTTCTAAGTGTGCCACCAGCATTCCTTATTTTCCTCATTTTTAATGCAGGAAAGAAAGAGTTGCATAAATCTTGAAATGCTAAGAACATAAACATTATACTTCTAAATCTCTACATAGAGGAATCTTCAGATTATTATTATTGTGTTTAAACAGGACTTTGTAAATATGTTTTTAGTATAGATCAGATAGATGGATGGATGGATGGATGGATGGATGGATGGATGGATGGATGGATCAGGCAGACAGGCAGACAGACAGACAGACAGACAGACAGACAAATGTCCTTTGTCCTGTCCTTTATCTTCTTTTGTTTATGTTTTATTTACCCAGAGTCCTGGAGTTATGCATAAATAAGCATGTGTGAATAAATAAGTAAACACCCCAATACTCCCTACACCAAAAAAAAGGGAAAATTTTAAAAAACTGTACACTTTTGTGATACAACACTATTCATGTTGTACCATTGCATAGCAACAGAGCAAAAAAAACTCTACTCCAGGAAAAGCGCCTCCCAAGAAGAATATAGGAAGTTTAATTAAACTAACATTCACTATCCATCCTTTTAGTTCAGTGTTTTTCTATTGACTAGATGAAGATCTCGTGAATCTCAGGCAGAAGTCATTCTATCATCTGTTATCTGAAGCTGTTTTAATTAACAAAGGAGAGAATAAAATGCGGAATTATCTGCATACAAAACAAGTATTGTGCTATTGACCTATGGCTTGTCCCCTGCAGGAAGTTATTTGGAATAGAGAATTGTCCACCTAAGACATCTTGGCTGTTAAATCCGCTCTGCTTCAGCTCATCGTTTGCAAGATCCTTTGCAGGGGAAAGGGAAGAATTAGAAGACTGTTGTTGCAAAGGGCCAGGCGTCAAAGAAACCATGAACCACATCTTTTCTCTGTCTCAAAACATATTTCCCCAAAGTTGCACTGCCCTAACTTTAGTCCCAAATGCCACATGTTTCCCCCAATTATTTGGCTCAGCCTCAACAGCATGTTTTGCCACCTTAATTCAATGGCCAAAGGTCCAGATCACGATAAAATGTTGCAAACAGTACAATAACAAGAAACACAAATAACATCTATGCCAGAGGTTCGCAATCTTAAACACTCAAAGAGCCACAAAGGTCCTAACCAGAAGCCCCCCCCCGTTCAATTCTGGAGCTGACCGGAAGTCCAGTTCCCCCACCATAGAGTCTCCTCCTAACATGGCGTTCTTTTTCCTCTACCTGTCCTAACCAAAAGCCCTATCAATTGTGGAGCTGACCAGTGACAGGGAACCACAGCAGAAGGATGAAAGAGCCACATGTGGCTCCAGAGCCGCGGGTTGCCAACCCCTGGTCTATGCAACTACCTCTGCCTCCATTTAAGAACAGCTATTATTGTCCCTGACCTGGGAACAGTCTAGCTCTATCCAACCTTTTGTCTAGCCTCCACCCATATTAGCATTTTAGTATTGCCCATTGCTTCAGGGGAATCATGCAAATGAGAAGAGATAGGGGATAATTTAAAATTAATCTGTCAATGAGGCATCACAGATTGGATAGTAGTGGTGAAATTCTGTGATCTTGTTCATTTCAACATCCAGATGTTAGGTTCTGCATAAGTAAATTGCCCCATAGGATTGGCATTTTTTAACCTTCAGATTAGATGGTTAACAGTACTTAAAATGAATGAAATAAATACCATGGTAACTTCCATATGTTTTGCTATATGAATGGTGGCTTATAAAGGGTAAAGGAGATTACAGTGTGAGATGGCATATACCGTAGATTAAGTCCTTGTTTGACATCCACAGTTGAGCCTGGAAATTCCATCACTATGTGAGGCAATAATTAAGCGACACATCATGTGATCATGACAGTTTACAACTATACTTCCACAAAGTATGTATGTATGTATGTATGTATGTATGTATGTATGTATGTAGGTATGTAGGTATGTAGGTATGTAGGTATATAATATATTTGCTACCTATCTCACCATCATAGAAGACTATGAATGGCTTTTAAGTGAATAACCCACAATTATTAAGTGAGACATCATGTGACGTGACTTGCAATGAGTGCCAAACAATTTTTCCCCATAAGGCAGTGTTTCTCAACCTTTTCTTCATTATAGATCCCCTTTAATTACACTGACACTGACAAGTTCTAGCTTGTGACTTGAATACCAAACAAACAATGAGTACCGGGACAAAATATTTGCATCAAAATGCATTCAGTACCAAATTTGATGAGTTTCAAACCACTTGAGTATTAAGGTACCACTGTAAATTATCTAATCAGGAAATAATGGAATTGTAGATTCCAGTGTAGTTAAAAACTGTATACTACTAAAACGTTTGTGGTTGTGACCTTTAACTGGGCAAAAGACTGCATCACAGGACAACAATTTTTGAACCAAGGTATCTCAAATGGACTACCTTACAGAATGTGCCCAAAATCTGGGACCCATGGCTCCCCAGGAAATGAAATTTGAGAAACTTGTGGCTGTTTTAGTGCTACCAGCTACTGCTATAGTGCTGAGCTTCTGCTATGATCAGGTGATCTTCATTTTTAAAATTCCATGACCAGCCACTAGGTAGCAAATATATTAAATACACACACACACACACAAATACATACATACATTGCAATCGGTGGGATTCAAAATTTTTTACTACCAGTTCTGTGGGTGTGGCTTGGTAGGCATGGCAGGGGAAGGATACTGTAAAATCTCCATTCCCACCCACTCAAGGGAAGGATACTGTAAAATCTCCATTCCTTCCCCATTCCAGGGCAAGGTTACTGCAAAATCCCCATTTCTTCCTGATCAACTGGGACTCGAGAAGCAGCGAATAGATGGGAGCGGGGCCAGTCAGAGGTGGTATTTACCCATTATCTGAACTACTCAAAATTTCCGCTACTGGTTCTCCAGAACTGGTCAAAACCTGCTGAATACAAATAATAAAAAAGGTGCTCTGGTGGCTCAGCAGACTAAAGCACTGTTATTAACATCTACTTACATCTGCTGCCTGCAATTACTGCAAGCCTTCCATCCTTACTCAGCCTTCCATCCTTTCTAAGGTAGGTAAGATGAGGACCCAGATTATGGGGGCAATAAGCTGACTTTGTATAAATATACAAAAGTATGAAGGCTATTGCTTAACACATTGTAAGCCGCCCTGAGTCTCCGGAGAAGGGTGGCATATAAATCAAATTAAAAAAAAAAAATACCACCTCTGATTGCAATCCCAACTAGCATCAGCCACTTACAATGGTGTCATGTCCTTAAAAATGTTAAAATGATATCTACAGATTTGAGAATGTTGATTCATTAAAAATGTATTTGGACCCAAATGAATGTATCTGAAAGGATAGACATCAGATATTTTTTTCTTGTGTTGTAAAAAAGTTGAAAGCTTGCTGAACTATATGATATGCCTATGAGATCATTTACTTTAGTATGTTTATAGATTTATAGAAAAGTATTTAAAAATTAAAGTGTTAATGTAATGTTCTTCAATTATGGCTTAGGACCTGGTTATTTACGGGACCGCCTGCTACCACCAATAGCCTCCCACCGGCCAGTACGCTCTCATAGAGAGGGGCTCCTCTGGGTGCCTTCAGCCAAACAATGTCAACTGGTGGCCCCCAGGAGAGAGCCTTCTCTGTGGGGGCACCTACTAGCTGGAATGAGTTCCCCCCGGAGATACGGAGGATCCCGGATCTGCGAACCTTTGGTCGCGCTCTCAAGACTTTTTTATTCCATTAAGCCGGCCTGGCCTAAATCTTTCCCCTTTAAAATGTAAATTTTAATTTGTTTTTAAAATTATTGGGTGTTTTAAATTTGTCTCGGCCAAATTGTTTAATCCGGTTTTATTCTGTTTTAAATTTTGTATTTATGTGTTTTATTCTGTGGCTGTTCACCACCCTGAGTCCTTCGGGAGTAGGGCGGTATATAAATCCAATAAATGAAATGAAATGAAATTATATATTAAAGCTTTGGAATTTTACTGTTTATTAGGAATTATGGTTTATTCAGCATAGGAGGCAGCTAAAGGAATTATATTAAGAAATTGGAAAAGTGATATTATTCCGGATGTCAAGAAATGGATATTGGAAACGTATAAATCTATTTGTTTTCAAAAAGGCAATATTTTCTATTAATCAAAGTATGCAGCAACATGTGTTTCTATGACAGAGATTTTGTGATAAAGTACTTTATACTAATATCTTATATTGTTCATATTATTGTGCTGAATTCATTAGTAAACCAGTGAGTTTAAAATATTAGATTTTTTCTTTTTTCTTTTCTTTGTATTTTTAAAGTGTACTGTTAATTTTTGAAATATATTAATTTTAGTTTTTTCCCTTCTCAATTGCTATGCTGGTCTTTCCCTGAAAGCCTCATGTAACATCCTCCCTACACATTCAAAGGGTGTGGAAAGTTGTGTTGGTTCATGGATTTCCCACTTCAACTTATGGAACTTTGTTACTATAGGAAGAAAAAAAATGGTCTGTCTATGTTATGATTTAATAGTCCCTTTGAAGCTTGCCTTTTGCTATCATGGTCATGTATTACTCAACGTTAGATCAGATTGAGATCTTGGGTAACTTTTTCTCAAAAACTGGCAAAATCAAGCATAGTTTCATGGCAGTGATAAAGAGTGGAACTATGCAGTGCTTCAGATTAGAGTTGAAAAGAGGCTTTGGAGTATAAAGGAGTACTCATATTGCACTTGTCAGCAACTGTACCATTTCCAGAATTATACATCTGTTGTGCTATCCTAGAAAAACAATAATTTAGTTTAAGGAGTTGTAGATAGGTACTGCTTATGTATCAATCCAAAGCAGTTTTTGGTCTTCAAATCTGAAGCACTGCCCAGTTTAGCAAAGAATAATAGGGTGGTTTTTTAAAGAGTCATGGGGGGGGAAAAAGGAAATTCTTCCACATTCCCATAGAAAATGCTATTGCAAAGAGGATTTTTTAATATATAAATCTGGTCCATCATGTCAGCTAATAGCATTTCTTATAGGTGTGTAAAGCATTTACCAAATGTTACCAATTTTCTGAGATGCTTAAAAGAAAACCCCTGCTACTATCATCACTGTTGTTGGTCTTATCTTGATGTTTTTCATGTCTATTTTTATAGTTTTATTCTTGTGTTTTAAATTGATTTGGCCATCATTTGGAAAAATGTCATTATTGAGTGTTTCTCAGAGTATAAGAAATAAATAAAAAGAGGCCCTGTATAAAGAAGTGGTTCCTCTGAAGAATTGGTGAAGAGAAATTGGACCATGGCACATATCTTTGCCTTACATGCATGTTATACAGAATCCTATATGATTTTATAATTTTATGTAATGTTTAGTATTATAATACAAAATTAAGCAGGCATTTATTTTAGTCACTAAAGGGTCATTTTAGGGTTGTTATTTTGCCCTGTTCTTAATGGGACATGCGTGTAGAGTGAAATGACCTTTCTTGTCTTCAATCCAATTAATCTTGAGAAAAGATACTCCTTAATTTTGAGGTGTTCTTATCACCAGCTGGTATAAAAAAAATGACTCCTTTGCATTGATAGTCAATTCTTGGCAGGAATCCTCCACCATAAATTTTGATGGACTCATTCTTGGCAGCAAGGCAAAGCATTCCATGATGAGATAGACCTACTGTATCTTCCTTGTCCTGGTAAAACCCAGTGAGATGAGACCATTGAAAACCAAGTGTGTGTAATTGTAGGTCAGAGCCTCTATAAGTTAGTCAAAATTCTCCTAGGATTGGAAATTTGATACAGATCTAACTATGAAGATGCCATGCGTATGATAGCTTTGAAAAAGTTCACCACTGTTTTATCTTTGAGGTTCCCTGACTAACAGAAGGGGTGTTTCTTTGTCTTATTGCATTCTTTGGTACTCCTGGATATTCTTTGATTGCCATCTCACGTTATTCTACTATGGTATTTTCTTATACATACTGCCTTGGAATAAAGCCTTTAGTAGTCCTATTGTTGTGTACACTGCTTCTGAATTCGAAAGAACCAGTGAATCATCTATACTGTGCTGGTGACAGATCAATGCAAGCTCTTTCCCCCATTTGCACATAACCAAGCATATTTCTTGACAAACTTCTTTTTTCTGCTCTATTTCCATGACGTTGCTTTTATCTTACTCAAATGCATGGATGTGACTACTTTAAGTTGTCCTTAGCTGTATGGCTGATTAAACAAGTTTCCCCATCTTATTTCAATAAAGTCTAAGGACAGCCTCATGTGACTGAGGCCCAAGTAATGATTACCAAACACAATTCAGTCCTGAACAAACTTATTTTATTAAAACATCTGAGAATTAATTCATTCTCAGCTTAGTCCAAAGGCTTTTCTTGGCAAAACCCCCACAAAGTTCAAGAGACGCTGACAAGAAGCACTGGAATCAACATTGCTTTTCTACAAAGAACCCAATGGCTCATTGCTGCTCTTTTAAGCCTTATGGGAGTGGCCAGTCATCTTCTGGCCTTACTCCCAAGTTGTCCTTTTTGCCTCAGCTGCTCTTGCCTTCTGGCAGCTCTTCGCATGTGTGCACTAGGAAAAGGCTCCTCCTGTTCCTCTGCCTTTCTGCTGTCCGCCTCTGGAGGCTCCAGAGTCCATGCATCGCTTCCAGATGGCCCTGGCCCCATCTCTGCCTCCGATGCAGAGCCCTCGTCCAGGCCTTCCCCTGACTCCAGGACTGGCCCATGTTCTTTCCCAGCCTCCTCACTGTCTGACTCCACTCCCAGGTCCGCAGGCTGCTGGCGGACTACAACACCTCAAGTTATGTAAAAGTGCATAAAATGTTGGAAAGAAACTATGGCTGGAACAGAGGTTAGGTAGGGATAGCAGCAAATTTGGTGCTGGTAAAAATTTTGGGACAACAAACCTTGTGCTGGTAAAGATTTTTTTTTTTTTTTGCCAGTTTAGGGACAGATGGATAGCATTTCAATTGAGGAATGGGGGAAGGGCCAGGGAAGCAGCAGGTAAATAAACTTCCTGAGTTAAAGCATGGCCATTTCTAAAGAGATACAGATTGTCCTTGAATTATAATGGCAACTAGGGACAGAATTTCCATCACTAAACTTTTTACCATTTATGGTGGACATGTGATAAAGCAAATAAATTTTGGAGTAAGATTCGTATTTTAATACAGAAAATTCTTAAAATGAAGATAAAGATGAAACCAAAAAAAAATTTCTTTTGGGTTTAATGGAAAAAGACTTGGAGAAAAAAAATGGCTACAGAAGCCAATGGAGTTGGCAGAAATGGCTAAATTGACCATTTTGATTAAAGAAAAGAATATAAGTACTTTTGTTGCCACATGGAGACCGCTTCTGAACTTTTGTGCTTGAGGTGGGAAAAAAATGAAACTTTGATTTTGGGTTTTATCGATTAGATTGATACGTGTTTATAGAAATGGCTAGGTTATATTATTATGGAAAAGCAAAAAGTTATGATTTGATGGTAATGCTTTATTTTACTGCAACAGAGGGAGTCGGAAGTCAACTGTTTTTTTCTTTTCCCCAGTTCCCCTCACTTTTTCCCCCATCACCTCCCCCCCATCTTCCTATTTACTTTTGTATTTGTATTTTATTCTGTAACCTAATCAAATGTTTAAACACTTAAAAAAATTAAATAGAAAAAAGATTTTTGATCACTAAGCGATGTGATTGTAAAGCACAACATCACATGATTACATCGCTTAATGGCAGCAATGTCAGCAGGCGCCATTGCTGTTGTTCAGTGAGGATTGTGAGTCATTAAGCGAAGACCTCCTTGCAACTTCCTCCCAGCTTCCAGCAATTGGTGGGAAGCTAGTAGGAACCTCCAAGTCCCAGTTGGTTTGTAAGCTGGCCAGTAGGCAAGTAAGTGACTGCTACCAAATGAGGAAGGTTGCGCAAATGGCAGGAAAGGGGTAGTGCAAACCCAGCAGTGGCAGGGAGGGTGTGCAAATAGGGAAGATTTACCTGATCAAGTTGTGAACTTCCCCGACATCCCTATTGATTTTTCTTATGGGAAGCCGGCAGGAAAAGTCACAAATTGGAATTATATGACTGCAAGGAAGTCCAGTTACCACTGAAAAAAAAGTACCTTTAGGACAACCATGATCTGGATGACTGACAATCTCTGCAGACTTTTAGCAATACAATTTGGGATGGACACCCTTTGAATAGTGTGGGAGTAGGAATGGATTTCCAGAGGAAAAATTGCAGACTACAGGAACCAGGAGCACTACTCAGGTGACCCTGAGGACACAGATAAACCTCCAAGTGCTTCAACGACCCTCTAAAAGGATGCAAATGACCAGCTGTCTGCAAGGAATATACAAATCCTTCCATTCCCCACTATCCTGTCAGAGCTGAAGAAGCTTCTTGGATGAGAAGCGAAACGTCTTCAAAGAAAAAACAAGAAAGTCCAGTTGCCTCCTGAAAAAAAGCACCTTTGGGGCAACCATGGCCTGGATGACTGAGAATCTCTACAGGCTTTTATATGACTGCAACCGATTGAAAATGCAAGTTGCTTGCCAAGGGCCCAGATCACAGTCAGGTGATTGAGGACATGCTGGGATGGCCAGAACTTCAAGGACTGGCTCATAACCACCATTTGTTCAGTGCTTTTATAACTTAAATGGTTGCTGAGCTAGTGGTCATTAAGTGAGGACTACCCATAGTGCACTCCTGTCAACATAAATGTGTATTATTTATTTATTTATTTATTTATTTATTCATTTATTTATTTATTTATTTATTTATTCAATTTATATGCCGCCCCTCTCCGAAGACCCAGGGCAGCTCACAATACACTCAAAAAATCACTATAACACACTTAAAAATTAAAAACATTAAAGACATTAAAACCCATTCACACCATTCATGGGCGGATTTCGTCAGATTGCAAAGTGATCATTATACCTGAAATGTCTGTTCTGAAAGCAGATGAGCAGGTAATGGTGTCAGTTTAGGGCTTTCTCAATCACATACTCCCAATGTAATCAACTCTGTGTTTACTTTGTAAACACTTTGTGTTTTGTGCTTTGTGCAGAAAGACAGAAAAAAATAAAATAAAATCCAGGGCTTTTAAGGAGGAACTTTCAGAAAAGTGGCAGAGATCTGAGATATAGCCAAACATGATGCTATATTTGTAAGGATATTTCCTCAACCCCCCCCCTCTCATTTTAGTAATTTCATTTCGGAATTCTCTTAGTGTGGAAATATTTCTTTTATACTTATTCCCTATGTTTGCAGTTCTGTTTACCGACTGTTCTTCTAATAATAGTGTCACTTTTCATAAAATCATCACCTCTGGGAAAAGCAGATGTTTTATTTTGCATTACACATACATATACAAGCTGTTGAATATTGTGATGGTAATCTAGAAAACCATCTACATCTTTTTTTCTAAGCTTTTTCTTTATAACTGCAAGTTTTTGAAGATGCTGCATGAGATGCTGATGGTGCTCAGAGGACTTTAAAATTAAATAAAGTCTATTTTTTTTATAACTGAAACAGTTAACAACTTGCAATGTGACCAAATCCTATGATATTTTAGTAATCTTTGAATAGGAATGGCAAAATATTGTGGGATTTGAAAAATAAAAAGACAACTTTTAGAAAATATATTTTTATTTCAAGCCTTTCACTGAGAACTACTGCAGTATCTTTGTGGCCCATTAGTAGGTCCCCTGCTCATTTGTTAAAAATTAAGAATGGCATTCTGGCAACCATCTACAATACTATGTTTATTGAACTGTATTCAAATATAGCAGTAAGTCATCAGTTGCTTAACCATAGTTTATTGAATAAGCCAGAGCTATCTTGAATTTATACAAAACGCTAAGCCAAAATCAAGCCAATTACTTTATGGCTCAGTGTGATGTGTTAACTCTTTGTGTGTCAAATGGCCACAAATACAGTACTGAGCAGGCAGACTGATTTTTTGGAATTTGCAAAATTACAGTAATGTGTTATTCTAAGGGTTTGCTCTGGAATAGTAATTCTGTGAACAGTATTTATTTTTATTTTCCTGATTTGATGTGCTCTTATTAAAACCCTTGAGCCAGAAATTGTCTCAGGGCAACCTATTTGATAATTAAAGCCAAACAGTAGGGCTGTGCAAATGTTTTGCACAGTCCTTGTCCTCAGGCTTTCAATATAAAAAGCCACAACGCAGAAGGAAAATGGGATGGGGAGGGGAAAAGAAAATATGCAAATACAATAGAATATTGTAATTAACCATATGCTTACAAAAGCTACAAGAAAAAAAGTATCAATCCTTTTGAAACACAGCTGAAGTAAGTGCTTTGAAAAGGAATTTATTCATTAAGGGAACTCATATATAAAGATGACAGTTGTTGTTTCGAACACATGGCACTATTACTCTTGATGCATGCATACATCAACCTGTTAAAACAGCCTACAAGTCTGTTTGGGAGAATGTTAAGTACTTGGCCACTATCCAGTTGGAGAGATTAACAATGAAATTCTGTCCATGTTTACACAAAAATAAGCTCCACTCTTTAACAACAAAGTCTACATCTTAGCATGTATGTTTAGGAATACTTGCTAAAATGCATATTCTAATTATGCTGGCATTATAGCCGAACATCAGGTATCCTTTTTCTGTTTGATGTTCATTGCTTTTAAAAAGAGATGGAACATTTTAATGGAGAGAAATGTATCCTGCTAGTAGCTTAGAGTCAAAAAAAATTCTATCCCGGTTTGTGGTGAAAATATCTTTTGATATATTACTAGGATTAGAGTTAGATCTCTTCACTGCTACCTAGAGGTTGGTTGGAATTTGTAGCTCAGATCCAGTGGGGCTAATTTCACCTCCAACAGAATCTATGTCTGTATGAATACTAACACTAAAAACTTTGGTTTAGTGTTTTACTTCCCCTGAAAAAAAATCAATGGGAAGGCAAAGAGTTCATGTAATGGGGGCTTACATTTTAAAGCTATTTTTAACCTTCAAAAGTGATGTGTAAGAAATGGGGAGACTTTGCGCAAAAGTTGTCTTTTACAATATGTTTCCTGGAAATTGATTGTGGGTTCATGTAACATTTCTTGGCTATGTAGACAACTCAGGAAACGTTGTAGAGGAAACATGCTCTTTAAAAAAGTTATACATTGCTATAAGAAGATAAGCATTTCAAATTAAGAAGATAATGGTAGACAAAAAATCCCAGCCCTTGGTCATCACATAGTCTGAATAAAGTACTTAATGATCTGCAGCTATTCTGTGGGTTTAAAAATTAGAAATATGTAAGAAAAAATGTTAGGATATAAGGTATAGTTAGTATTTTTTTTTTAAAAAAAAAGTCTTGTATAAAACCATCACAGTGAACCAACTCTGCTTAAAATCAAATCATATGAAGTATACCTCAAAAGGAGGAGGAGGAGGCTGTGGCCATAGGCAGATAAACTGACCCTAGATAAATTTCTAGATAATCTGGTTCTGAAGTAATTGTTAACCTTAAATTAACATGTCTGAGTAATACTCATGTTTTATAGGCCCAGCCAAATATTTCCTAGAAAAGGAAAGAGAACTGCCACTGACAACGTCCTATTTGTGGTCATCCCAATGTGGGTTTAATTTACTGGTAGGACCTTGAGCACAGTAAATTGACCAAAATGTGCACATGGAATGCGATCGGGTGAGGTAAATCTTTGAAATATCTAGGTCACAAGTTAAAGCAGACACTAAAATACAGCCATTTTTTTGTTTGTTTTAAAACTGATCTGCATAAACCTAGTGGGCAACTACTAGAAATGGGTTAGAAAGTAACTACAAGTATTACCTCATATCGACAGCTCAATCCATGAATTAGGCAGGGATTCTGAACCTATGAGAGTATCAACCCAGATTCTTTTTGTGATCTGACTGTGTACAGCAAGCATACCCCTAACACACACACACACACACACGCACACACACACACACGCACACACACACACCAATCTAGTTTACTGCTTCCAAAACCAAACAGATGAATGGTGGTAAGTTACACACACCTCCAGGCATTGATTTATTGGTTGGGAATGGTTTGTAGAAAAATGATCCTCCAGCCCTCACTTCCAGGAGGCACTTAGTCCTGCTTAGTTAAGCCCTGAGCATTTGGTCATGCTGAGATTACAAAATAAGATAAGAGGGGATCCTTTGCTTTGATGGCTGCCAGTCATACTTTTCCCAAGTATTATTATACACATGTGTAGATGTGCACTGTTTAATTTCTGCAGAGCATTCTGGTGCTGCTCCCTTCTTTAGGGAAACTAAATCTGTTCAAATCAGCCTGGTGGATCCAGCTGATTTACAGAGGGTAGTTCCAGGAGTATCCTGAGGCTTTTATGGGCACTTCAATTTATTCTTAATCAATGGGTGGGATGGGCATGTGGGACAACCTTAAGTATGATTGCTCCTCAGCATCCTTTCTCCATGCACTGATTACCCTGGAAAGCTCTGGAAAATGAAGTGGCAGAAGTGTTATCTAGGATGCCAGTGGAAAAGGAAGAAGTGTGAATATGAGCTAATATGTTTGAGCCTACACTCAATCCATCATTCCCATGGCAATGATGGGAACAAATCTACTTATTCTTGCACTATTATGTTTGAATATTGCTTACTACTACTACTACTACTTACTACTACTTTTTCCTTTTTAAATTTTAACAATCGTCAAATCCACATGTTAAAATTTGATTTTTCTGCATATCTTGTAAAAAGTCCACAAAGGGCTTCCATTTATACATGAGTTTCTTCAGTGATTTTTCCTTCACAAGGGCCATTAACTTATCGTCATTGCCACTTCTATCACCTTTATTAACCATTCCTCTATTGTGGGTGTCATAGGATCTTTCCAACATTGAGTATACGGTATAAATGGCATGCTGCTGTTATCATATATAACAATAAAAACCCATGTAGTTTTTCCAATGCTTTATCCATAAACCCTAACAAAAAAGTTTCCAGACTATATTGGACATTAATTTTCAAAATGTTTTGAATTACATTATTAATTTTCATCCAATATTGCTTAGCTCTTTTGCAAGTCCACCAAAGGTGGTAAACGGTTCTTATCTGAGTTTTATATTTCCAGCAGCTCTTTGGGGGATCCATATTATCTGGGCATATATACCAGAGTACCCCAACCTTTCCGGCTTTGCGGAGCAGCAGGAGTGGGGAGAGGGTATCATTCCGTGTGAATCGCCGACAAGCATGCCCACCACAGCTCCATTTGCATGGAAAGCGTGCATGCGTGCCTGCCGCTCATGCAAATGGAGCACACATGCGTGCACTTGCCCACTGCTCCTGCATGTGAGGAACTGGGTGCATGCACTCGCCTGCTGTTTCCGCGGCCGGTTGCAAACAGTTCACAGCTCACTAGTGGGTCATGGCCCAAAGATTGGGGACTCCTGATCTATACATCATTTAACCTCAAATCTCTTTGAGGTTAAAGTATGACATAAATTTCAGTCCCTTTACCCACATATTTTTCCATTGATCAACTGATAGGTTATATTGCATTTTTAAAATTCTAGTTCTCCACCTTTTCTCCAAGCTAATTTCTATGACTATTGGTATGGAGGGAGAATCTAACCCAAAATCTTGTCCTATTTAATATCTACCTGAGGCTACTAGACTTCCTTGGGGCATCTGACTGGTTGATGTGCAAATAGGATATTGATCAGGGGTGAAATCTAGCAGGTTCTGGCAGGTTCTGGAGAACTGGTAGCGGTAATTTTGAGCAGCAAATACCACCTCTGGCCGGCCCCAGAGTGGAGTGGGAGTGGAGATTTTGCAATATCCTTCTCCAGGAGTGGGAAGGGAATGGGGATTTTGCAATATCCTTCCCCTGGAGTGGGGTGGGAATGGAGATTTTACAGTATCCTTTTCCTGCCACATCCACCAAGCCATACCCACCAAGCCACACTACACCCACCAAGCCACGCCCGGAGAACCAGTAGTAAAAAAAAATTGGATTTCACCACTGATATTGATTATATAGATCCTTGGTCTGATATAACTGGATTCTTTCTATGTGATGGACCAAAACCAAGAAGGAATGCAGTGCAGACTAAAAAACATGGATTTTAAAAAATTTAATATAATATTATTTATGGACACAAAAAGAAGCATTTAACAAAAAAAAGTTGTAGATATGAAACATTTTTCTATTATTTAAAGTTATTTTGTAGATATCAGTTGATTTTCTTTTCTTTACTCCTACACAAAATTTAGGCCATCTGCAGCTAGATTTCATGCATAACACGTAGAACTTTTCTTTTTTCTTTTTTCTTTCTCTGAAAAGACATGCAAATATGTGGCATACACTACAGGACATACTGGTGATACTTCCCAAATTTAGCTATATCATGCTGAGCCTATCACAAACCTTCTTTAAACTAATTGAGGGAAAAGGCTCTCTGTAATTCACCCTATTGTAGTTAAGTACATCTTGTATAGAGTTGAATAAGCAAAGCCAGTGCAGAGCAAATGGAGGAAATGAGAGACTGTAAAAAGTGCTTTCAATAGCTAAAATGGTGCTTTAAAATGTCAGAAAAGTAGACCCTTGAAATGTCACCCTTGCTTCCTTACAATTCAAGCATTGAACCAGGTAGAATCTGCCTGCACCATTATTTGTATCTTCGAGACCGCCTTCTACTGCATAGCTCCCAGTGACCGGTAAGATCCCACAGAGTTGGTCTCCTCCTGGTCCTGTCAGCTAAACAATGCCGGCTGGCAGGCCCATGGGGGAGGGCCTTCTCTGTGGCTGCCCCAGCTCTCTGGAACCAGTTACCTCCTGAGATCTGGACTATTGCCACCCTATTGGCCTTCTGGAAAGCGGTGAAGACCTGGCTTTTCCAGCAGGCCTGGGGCCGTTGATCTTGCTGTTGCAATCTTGTGAGATCTGGCCATGAATGGTGTGCGTGGGCTTTTAATGTTTTTAAAATGTTTTTATAATGTTTTTTAATAATTTTTCTATGTTCGTTATTCGCATTATTTTTGCTGTAAGCCGCCCAGAGTCCCTTGGGAGTTGGGCAGCATAGAAATGCGATAAATTTTAAATTAAATTAAATTAAATTAAATTAAATTAAATTAAATTAAATTAAATTAAATTAAATTAAATTAAATTAAATTAAATTAAATTAAATTGTAAGGCATAGACAGTTTCAATCCACCTGTTTACTTCTCACTTGAGAAGAGAGATAGTCTCAGTGCATTGCTGTGGTTTTTTGAAGCAGAAAAACATCTTGAGAGCATGTAGAATAAGATATTGAGAAAATTGACCACTGCAAGTAAAGATTTGGGAAGGTGTGAGGTTAGCAGTCTGAACTACTATTTCTAATTTATCCTTAAAACAAATGATAGAAATTTCCAATGAGAATTCATGGTGAGCTAAATGTCACCCTTTGAACAGGACAGTGTTTACAGTGGAGATCAAAGCTGAACACAGGATCTGAACCAGTAGAATCTCCCTGGAGCAAGGAGAAACCATGAAATAACTCATGTGTACTCCATACAACCATTCCTTTTGAATAAACTGCAGGAACAGAAGTTTTTGAGATTGGCTTCTGAGTTGAGTGACTTGGAGTTAAGGATTCCATCCTAGGTCACAATCATAATAAAGCCTTTTTATGGAAAAAAAGTCTTTCAAACCTCATGTCTTTAATCACCTTTGGAATTATTTGTACTGTTTTTGAAATATAGTTCCTGTTACAGAAGACACATAAACTATACCAGATAAAATTGAAACTCAATTAAATATGGTTTTAAATATGACACTCTATAAGAATGATATGTAACATAACACAATGGATATACAAATGAAACCGATTGATGTCTTGATATTTGAAAAAGATTTCAAATACTAAATCAGAAGAGTGATTTGATTTTTTTTACTGAATTTACAAAAGAGATCTGTTAAGACTTTGAAAGATTTCTGAGAAGAGATAAAGGGAAGATTAAAATAAATCAAGCTCAAGTACATTATTTCAAGTGATTAAAACCTAATATTGTTAAAAATGTGCGGATGGAATATAGAGTTCGCTTATGTGATCAAGATTAAAATAGTTATGTAGTTATTTTTGGTAGTCATTAATAAACTTTGCTAACTAAGAATGAATAACAAGTTTTAAATATCTTTAATTAAATAAAATTGATTGTATTTGTTTTGATGAAGGAGGAAGTTACTTTATTCTTTTTTAATTTGTATTTTTTGACTTTTATTTTTGACTTTTATTTTTTTTCTGCACTTTCTATTTTTCTTTATTTTTTGTGATTTATATTAGGTTTACTTTTCCAATTGTAATTTTAATAAAATTATTTGAAAAATAATAAAATAAATGATAGGGTGGTATCTAATAATTACTATATTCAAAGTAGGGATGCCATATATAAGCTGCAAAAATATTGACAACCACTAAGAGACAGGAAGTACCTAGAGGGTTTGCATATCTCTGCTGCCACCTATACAACACAATGCGTGTGCCTAATTTCAACTGCTTATAGTACTTAGAATATTCACAGTGAGCTCTTCCAATACAGATAGTAACTTATATTACATTTTATAATAATTGTTTTTCTTCTTTAACTCAGTGACTAATTTAAACTTCAGAATCAGTTAGGCTTTATGGAATTAAAGGAAGATTGCTGTCTGTTTTTGTATTAATTTTCTTTTTTATTTATTTTAAAACCATATAATGTTTTTCAGAGCAAATGTTTTCCAAGATGGCTTCTAAAATTGCAATGTAAAAATTACCCTGTTTCCCCAAAAATAAGACATCCCCTAATAATGAGCCTAATTGGGCTTTTG
Organism: Pituophis catenifer annectens; assembly: GCF_029215685.1. Classification (NCBI taxonomy): domain Eukaryota; kingdom Metazoa; phylum Chordata; class Lepidosauria; order Squamata; family Colubridae; genus Pituophis; species Pituophis catenifer. Next base: position 223,756,705 of record NW_027256882.1, read on the forward strand.
AGCTCATGGCAATAAGGCCAAGTGCTTATTTCAGGGTTCAAAAAAAATATAAGACAGGGTCTTATTTTCGGAGAAATATGGTAGCATTAAAAAAAACCTGATTTTTTTCTTAGCCCTTCTTGCTAGTACTAATAGTTAAATAAATTACAGTCTCTCCAATCATAGTTAACTCAAAGTTAAGCAGCAAAAGAGATTTTGTTAGTTTCCAACAACCTTGCAGACTTAATGCCAAGAATAAACCATGACTTCACTTGGAGATGGTAACATCTTCACTATTGTTGCTATTGTTCTATGCCCCTGTAGGAGGCTGCAGTATAATCTTCTGTTGTACAAAGAAAAAGCCAAAATCCTACAGTCTACGTTTCAAAGAGGAAATCTTTATCTGGTTGCACATGAGCATAGATTGAAAAATATAATTGCATGTACACAAAGTGTTGAGTACACAATGACTCAATTTCAGATATTTTGTTAGTTGTGTATGATATTGAAAACAAGACAGATAATGTAATTTTCAAAAATCATTATGTATAAATAGGGCATATTTATTCTGCATTTTATTGATATTTAAAGGTACATATTCTGCCTTTCAACACATAAAGTGTCTTACAACATTTTGTAAAAATGATAAAACATACTACAGCTTAAACCAAAAACGTAACAGGAAAACATCACATATGAAGGATTCCTTTGTGTTCCTTGAAGGATAAATACTATAATGTGATCTTGAACAAGAATGTGCTTAATAGATCCAAATATTGAAATGTTGAAAGCAGAGATTAAACCTGTGCTGGCATATTCAGTGATGTATTTTTAAGTGTTCTGAAAAGAAAAGAGGATTATACCATTTCCAAAAAATTCCTTCCGTATGGCTGCTGGCAAAATATAATTACTGTTCATTTGATTTGTTTAAAAAAAAAAAAACAGTCATTGTACAGAGATCTAGCCAAGAGTGGAGAGTTGCAGTCCAGTGGTGGTATTCACGTCCTTTCGCTACCAGTTCGCAAATGTGAGTATGCGTGCTCATTTTGTGTGCATGCGACACCTCTGCACATGTGCAGGACATCAAAAATGGGACTTGATGATGTCTGGGCAGGTGGGCGGAGTTTCCCACTGCCACCACTACTGGTTCGCCCGAACCGGATAGAACCGGCTGAATTACACCACTGTTGCAGTCCCATCTTAGGCAGAAAGCTAACTGGGTGACCTTGGTCCAGTCACTCTGTCTCAGCCCCAGCAGGTAATTGCAAAACGCTTCTGAAATCTTGCCAAGAAAACTGACAGAGTGGATCTACCTCCTGTTTATGGATGATATCTAGCTGTATGCAAAGTGTGAACAAGACATCAAGCCACTGATCCACCTGACACAGATCTACTGTGTTTAGTTTAGTTTAATGCGATTTATATGCCGCCCTATCTCCAATGGACTCAGGGCAGCTCACAACAATAAAATGCACAATTGCACATTAAAAGAATATAAATTAAAACTCCAAATTAAAACAATTTAAAATCTATTTAAAATCTATTAAGAAACACCCCCCCCCCCATCAGTCCAGGCTGCGAAACAGCCAGGTCTTCAAATCACGGCGGAACGAGCGAAGGTCAGGGGCCATCTGGAGCTCCAAAGGAAGTTGGTTTCAAAGGGTGGGTGTGCCCACAGAGAAAGCTGTCCCCCTGGGGGTCGCCAGCCGACATTGTCTGGCTGACGGCACCCTGAGGAGGCCCTGTCTGTGGGAATGCACCGGGCGATTGGAGATTGTTGCTGGCTGCAGGGGGTCCGACAAATATCCCAGGCCTAGGCCATGAAGGGCTTTATAGGTGATAAACAGCACTTTGAACCTCACCCGAAGGGCAACCGGTAGCCAATGCAGGTCGCGCAGGAGGGGTGTAACATGGGAGTGTCGGGACACTCCCATCACAACCCACGCGGCCACATTCTGCACCAGTTGAAGCCTTTGAGTGGTTTTCAAGGGCAGCCCTAGGTAGAGAGCGTTGCAGTAGTCAAGACGGGAGGTGACCAGCACATGAGTAATGGTGTGTAGGGCATCTTCGTCCAAGTAAGGGCGCAGCTGGTGCACAAGGCGGACTTAGGCAAATGCCCCCCTGGTCACAGTTGCTACATTATCTTCCAGAGACAACCGTGAATCCAGAAGGACACCCAAGTTGCGGGCCCTATCCACAGGGGGTAACACCTCAGCCCCGATGGTCAAAGATGGGATATCTCGATTGGACCCAGATGCCGGTAACCACAGCCACTCAGTCTTGGCGGGGTTGAGTTGGAGCCTGTTCCTCCCCATCCAGGTCCGTACCGCTTCCAGGCAATGGGACATCACGTCGAGGGAATCACTAGGCTGGTTTGGGGGGGATATAAAAAGCTGGGTTTCATCATACTGATGATACCGCACCCCGAAATCACGGATGATCTCCCCAAGTGGCTTCATATAGATGTTGAATAGGAGAAGCGAGAGGACCGACCCCTGGGGCACCCCACAAGTGAGGGCCTCATAGCTGATCTCTGCCCCCCTGCCAACACCGCTTGCATATGGCCCGAGAGATAGGAGGAGAACCACCGTAGAACAGTGCCTCCCACTCCCAACCCCTCGAGTCATCGCAGCAGGATACCATGGTCAATGGTATCAAAAGCTGCCGAAAGATCCAAGAGGACCAGAACAGAGGATTGTCCCCTGTCCCGAGCCCTCCAGAGATCATCCACTAGTGCGACCAATGCCGTCTCCGTGCTGTACCCCGGCCTGAAGCCCGATTGGTATGGATCCAGGTAGTCTGTATCCTCCAGGGCCAACTGGAGCTGCCGAGCCACCACGCTCTCAACAACCTTCGCAACAAAGCGAAGGTTGGAGACCGGATGAAAGTTATTCAATATGGTTGGATCCAAGGCAGGTTTCTTGAGGAAGGGTCTCACCACCACCTCCTTCAGGGCGGCGGGGAAGATCCCCTCCCCCAAAGATGCCATTATTACTGCCTGGATCCAAACCTGTGTCACCACTCGGGCCGCATAGGCAAGCCAGGAGGGACACGTGTCCAGTATACAAGTGGTGGCACTCAGCCTCCCCATAATCCTGTCCACTTCCTCAGGGGTGACAGGATCGAACTCCTCCCAAATCACAAGACCAGCTGTCTCCTCACCATCTGACCCTGCTCAGTCAGAGTCCAGACCGTCCCGAATCTGAGCGATCTTATCCAGCAGATGCTGACTAAACTCCTCGGCACGTCTCTGCAAAGGATCCTCCCCTGCCCTCCGATTCAGGAGGGAGCGGGACACCCTGAACAGGCTGGCCGGGCGATTATCTGCGGACGCGATGAGGGCTGAGAAGTGTGCCCTCTTCGTCGCCTCCATCGCCACCAGATCAGATCGTGTGAATGATCTCAACTGGGAACGGTCAGATTCGGAACAACTGGATCTCCAACCGCTCTCTAGGCCTCTCCTACAGCGCTTCAACTCCCGGAGCTCCTCCGTGAACCAAGGAGCCAACTGGGATCTGTGTCGAGTCAGAGGCCACAAAGGAATGACATGGTCGAGTACCCCGGAGGCTGCCTTTTCCCAGGCATCCACCAGAGCCTCGAACAGGGTGTGGGAGAGAGAGAGAGGTATTGTCCCAAGTTCCGTCTGGAACCTTTCCGGCTCCATCAGGCGCTTGGGGTAGAACCAGATGGTCGGTCCCACATCCCAGTGGGGGGGTTGACCTCATGGAAGCCCAGCTGCAGGAGATGATGATCGGTCCATGACAGGGGATGAGTAACTGTGCTCCCCCACCGAGCTCATCGCGCCACTGTTCTGAGATAAAAACAAGATCAGGGGTACACCCCCCTCATGAGTCGGGCCCTGAATAATCTGAGTCAGATCCATGGCTGCCATGGAAGTCATGAACTCCCGGGCCGCCCCCAACACTCCACCCAGGGATGGCAGATTGAAGTCTCCCAAAACAATAAGTTTAGGGAACTCAACCACCAACCCTGAGAGAGCATTGAGCAGCCCGGGCAGGGCTGTTGATACGCAGCTGGGAGATAGGTTCGTAATCAACAGACCCAACTGCCCTTGCAGACCCCATCTCATGAGGAGGGACTCAGACCCGTCTATCTGACGAAAAGTGACCTCCTGCGGACCAAAGGACTACCTAATAACAACTGCCACCCCTCCCACCCCTACCCTGGGCCCTCGGCTGGTGTAGCACCCAAAAACCTGGTGGGCAGAGTTCAGTCAGAGGGACCCCTCCCTCCGAGCCCAACCAGGTTTCCGTAATGCAAGCCAGGTGTTGAGATTGGGATGTCATTTTGACTAGAGATGTGTTGGCATATGGTAGTAAACAGAGGGAAGTTAGTTAGGACAGATGCAGTGGAAGTACCAGTGGACCATATAGTAGATATTCAGACCAGCTACAAGTACCTTAGTATCCCCCAATCACATGGGAACCATAAGGAGGAGGTAAGGAAGACAGCAACATCTACAGTAAATATTCCCAAAGTATAAGACAAGTGCTGAAATGCCAGCTCAACGCAAAGAATAAGTTCCATGCCATCAACATATATGTCCTACCAATTATCAGAAACCTGCCGGTATAGTGAACAGACATAGAAACTGCCCACACTATGACCCACAAGTTCTTCACAATGTATGGAGTTTCCATCCCAGGTCCAATACCCAGACACCATACACCAACCGTAAAGAGGGTAGGTGGGATCTGGTAAGTATCAAAGCTGCTGTCCTGAATGAAACTCAGGAGTGCATCAGTAAGACACACCCAAGAATGAGCTGCTGAGAGAATGCTGAGGCAGCAGCAGATATGGGAGGAAGATCAAGCAGAGGAAATGCCATGGTAAAATAAGAACTTGCATGGGAATGTACCATTGAGACCTAACTGAGGTAGCAGACACTGGGAAAACCAAACAGTGGCTGAAAAGGGCTGGACTAAAAGACAACAATGAGGCACAGATCATAGATCCGGCTGTTTTGGCTAACTATCGTCCAGTCTCCAACCTTCGCTTTATTGCGAAGGTTGTTGAGAGTGTGGTGGCGCGACAGCTTCCCCAGTACCTGGATGAAGCTGTCTATCTGGATCCGCTCCAGTCCGGCTTCAGACCTGGGTACAGCACGGAAACGGCATTGGTCGCATTGGTGGATGATCTCTGGAGGGCCCGGGATAGGGGTTCTTCCTCTATCCTGGTCCTATTAGACCTCTCAGCGGCTTTTGATACCATCGACCATGGTATCATGTTGCGCCGGCTGGAGGGATTGGGAGTGGGGGGCACCGTTTTGCGGTGGTTCTCCTCCTATCTCTCCGACCGGTCGCAATCCGTGTTGACAGGGGGGCAGCGGTCGACCCCAAGGCGCCTTGTTTGTGGGGTGCCGCAAGGGTCGGTCCTCTCGCCCCTCCTGTTCAGCATTTATGTGAAGCCGCTGGGTGAGATCATCCGTGGTTTTGGGGTGGAGTTCCATCAGTACGCTGATGATACTCAGCTGTACATTTCCACCCCAGACCATCCCAATGATGCCTTGGAAGTGATGTCCCAGTGCCTGGAGGCCGTGCGGGTCTGGATGGGGAGAAACAGGCTTCGACTCAACCCTTCCAAGACCGAGTGGCTGTGGCTGCCGGCGTCCCGGTATAGCCAGCTGACGCCATCGCTGGTTATTGGCGAATCATTGGCCCCCACGGAGAGGGCCCGCAACTTGGGTGTCCTCCTGGATGCGCGGCTGTCTTTAGAAGGGCATATGACAGCCGTGGCCAGGGGGGCTTTTTGTCAGGTTCGCCTGATACGCCAGTTGCGCCCCTTTCTGGACCGGGACTCCCTACGCACGGTCACTCAAGCACTCGTCACTTCTCGTCTGGACTATTGTAACGCTCTCTACATGGGGCTCCCCTTGGGGTACACCCGGAGGCTCCAACTGGTGCAGAATGCGGCTGCGCGGGGGATTATGGGAGCGACGGGGCGCTCCCATGTGACTCCTCTCCTGCGCGAGCTGCATTGGCTTCCGGTGGACTTCCGGGTGCGCTTCAAGGTGTTGGTGATCACCTTTAAAGCGCTCCATGGCTTAGGGCCAGGGTACTTACGGGACCGCCTTCTGCCACCAATAGCCTCCCACCGGCCGGTTCGCTCCCACAGAGAGGGCCTCCTCAGGGTGCCGTCGGCCAGACAATGCCGGCTGACGACCCCCAGGAGGAGAGCCTTCTCTGTGGTGGCACCTACCCTATGGAACAATCTACCCCCAGAGATACGAGTGATCTCCGACCTTCGGATTTTTCGTCGGGCCCTAAAAACTCATTTTTTCCAGTTAGCCGGTCTGTCTTGATTTTAGGGTTAGTTTTTAAAATTTTAATATTGATTTTAATTGATAAGTTTTAAATTATGGGCCAAATTATAAATTATTTTAACTTTATTTTTAAACTGTGATGTTTTGTATAGATGTTTTTATCTTGGCTGTTCACCGCCCTGAGTCCGAAAGGAGAAGGGCGGTATAGAAATTTGAATAAATGAAATGAAAATGAAATGAATAGTAGCACAAGAACAGGCATGAGCACCAGATCCAAAGAAGCAGGATTCTAACCACACTAGACAGAACCTGAAATGCAGACTATAGAGAGAGGCTTCAGAGAAACTTCATCACATAATGGCATCAGGGGTGAAATTCACTTACCTTCACTACCAGTTGGCAAATGTGAGTGCGTGCACCTCCTCCACGCATGCACAGAGGGTCAAAAACGGGACATGATGATGTCCGGGCGGGTGGGTGGAGCCTCCCACTGCCGGCACTACCAGTTTGCCTGAGCCGAATAGAACCGACTTACTTTCCACTGGATGTGGAAAGTAAAAGCCAAAGTGATCCCAGGGGCGGTAAGAGCATGGGGAGCTGTGAGTGCCTCCAACAGACTCCAGGAACAACGTCAGAGCTCTCTGCCTAGAAGAGTGCAGTGATAGGAACAGTTAAGATAACTTAAAGTTTAAGAATAATTATAAAGCATTTCAGTGTTTCATAAATGATTGTAATATTCAGTGTCCTTAGCGAAGAAAAAGAGAAAGGATGAAGAAGGGAGGAATGTATAATTAAAATTTTTTTAAAGATATTTCTAAGATCTTCATTAGCCTCTCAGTAGTAGGGTACTTACTTTATGTGACGTTTTGCTCTAGTTAGTTCAGGAAGGAGTACGACATTCCTACAGCAATCCAAGTCAAAATTATCTTGAAATATTTTAGTCACTCTCTCTCTTTCCCATTTCTGCAGTAACCTATTCTTGGCTTCCGTTTGGGCAGGCTTTCACATGCTGTGCAATGGCATGCATCCGATTTATTAATATTCATGCTCAATTTATTACTTCAATTTATACCTCACTTTTTTAATTGTAGAGTATTTAAGGCAGCTGTCTCAAATACAATATAAACAATTGAAGTGTTTGAAGCACGTGTAACTATTATTTACGAAACTGAAATAAGCGGACCAGACTTACTTGTCCTAACAATGGGAACAGTAAATTAAACTTCTGATGGAGAGCATTCTATGGAGGAATTCAAGTGACAGTTTCATGGGGCTTATGTTCACAGTAGTAAGAGAGTCTGTGTTCAAAGTTTATTGTTCTTGCCAACTTTGTGGGAAGCCTGAAGTCTTTTTGAGGAATCATAAATAATAGGAAAGATACTATACTAATTTGCATCCCTGTTTTCATTTATTTTATTTGAAAATAATTGGGGTGAGGAACAAAAGAAAGGTTTCAGATATGGTTTGGATAATTTGAGCAACAACCCCTTAACCCTTTCTTTTCTATCAGCTTCCTGAAGTGCCTCTGAAACTTTTAAGTATTAACACCCAATTTATATTCCCTGTTGCCAGGTTTCTGGAGTGCTGGGGTTTAGGCACATGGGGGCAGCAAGAACCGGTAGTAAAACCAGTGGGAGGCCCCACCTACCGCCCCGAATGTCTTCATCGGTGATCTGCGCATGCGCAGAAGCAAGGCACGCGACAGAGGAAAGCTAGCGTGTACGCGAACCGGTAGTAAAGGTAAGTAGAACCCAGCCCTGGGGGGGAGGGGGGGAATCTTTGAAAAGCCTTTGGAAATTTTCACTGACGTTTTAATATTTGTTAAATTATTTTTTAACAAATTAGTATTTATAATGAATATATTATTTTATAAATGCTAAAATACATGCTGGCTGGGGAATTCTGGGAGTTGAAGTCCATAAGTCTTAAAGTTGCCAGGGTTCGACACCTCTGCTCTAAATGGAAAGCATGTGCTCCATAATAGGACTATGAGCCTTTTTGGTATGAAGCTATACTTGATCAACAAAAACTAAATCCAAACAAGAGACTTTGCTAACAAGAAGAGGTCACCAAACAGGCATTGCTCTCTCAGTGGAGGTATCAAATATCTATCTATCTTTCTTTCTTTCTTTCTTTCTTTCTTTCTTTCTTTCTTTCTTTCTTTCTTTCTTTCTTTCTTTCTTTCTTTCTTTTCTTTTCTTTTCTTTCTCTCTCTCTCTCTCTTTCTCTCCTCTTTCTTTCTCTCTCTCTTCCTTCCTTCTTTCTTTCTTTCCCCCTCTTTCTTTTTTCTTTTTTCTTCCTCCTCCTCCTTTTCTCTTTCTTTCGTGCTCTCTCTCCTTCTTTTCTTTCTCTCCTTCCCCCTTTCTTCTTCTTCTTCTTCTTCTTCTTCTTCTTCTTCTTCTTCTTCTTCTTCTTCTCCTTCTCCTTCTCCTTCTCCTTCTCCTTCTCCTTCTTCTTCTTCTTCTTCTTCTTCTTCTTCTTCTTCTTCTTCTTCTCCCTTAACTTTCCTTTCCTTTTTTTCTTTCTTTCTGAGATGCATGGGCTATATTTCAGTTATTCAATAACTATAATAAATTCTTTGATGGGCCATTAACTTAAGTTTGTCTTAGGGTGATGTCTTATATGCACTTTCATATCAGAAGATGGCATCTCTGCAGCTTATGGGAATGAATGCAAATGTTTTACGTCCAACAGGTCAAACTAGACTCCTGTTTACTTTGTGGTTTCCAGTATGCTACAGCACTGTGTCTACTCAGGAATGAAACTGCATCCCCCTCCTTTCCTTACTAGTATGTAGAATAAGTTAACAAGCCGTGATTCGTCTCATTGAGAAAAGATGCTTTATGTCATAGAGGTGATGAACAGCAGCTCCATTAGCTAGAAGGTTCTATACATAGGCAGAAAATACTTCAACTATCAACTATTGAAACTGCAGGCGGAGATGTCACTGACAAGATGAAGCAAAACAAAACAAAGCAACCCAACATGGCAACTTTGCTTTGCTTTTTTAAAGTGTGTGTGTGGGGAACACAGTGTAACTTTGCAATGTGGTTTTGAAGCTTTGCACAGGCCTATTAGGGAGTTAGCTTTACATGAACTCAATATGACTAATCTCCAAACAAGCATCTTCAATACTGGTAGCATATTTTATTCTCTTTGTTAGAATAACTTTTCATGGCTGTGGAACCATTTTCCAGAAGGTGACATACAAGATTTATACATAACTCCTCTTCTGATGTCTGGTGCTCTCCTTTCTTTAATTATTTTTACCATTTTCAGAGAAGCCATAATGACACAGACATATCAATGCTACAGCAAGGGAATTATCACAAGCATTCTGTTCTTCAAAGCCACCCAGAGCGACATGATCAAAAACGTTGATAAAATATTCACATATATTCACAATGTGAGGTAGGGACCATTTCCTAACTAGGTGGGGTATGCCTTTTAAGCTTTTGCTTCTGAAATTCAGGCTATGTCTTAAGTTTTGTCAACATTGCTTCATGCAATTTCGATGGTTAGATTCCTGCTTTTTGTTCAATAATGTATTTATTTCTTTTGCATATAAGTATTTTTTCAGCTAATGTGACAGTCTAGAAAGGTATGGAAGTGAGCTCCTGGAAGGAAGAAATCAATAAGAGTATGCTTTGGTGTAGGGAACCTCTTTGAGCACAAACAAAATTTTGATTCTCAAAAGTCTTCTGGCAGCAGGAGGGCTGGGAAATTTTGGAAGTTTTGCAATTCCCAACATACAGTATCTGAAAGACTCTAACTGAAAGAGAAGATTATGTAGAATATTCATTTATCAACTGAAGGTCAATGGCAATTAAGAAGCATTCCATATTCAAGGACTTTTGCCTGTGTCTGATGGAGACTGCCTGAAGATTGTATCCAGTTGAGTGTGAAGAGTTGATTGGACAATGTGATGAACTTGTGGGTATTGATTGGACAATGTGATGAACTTGTGGGTGTAGGGCTGTGAACTGTCAGCTGGGTGTGGAAAACCTGGAAGCTTTCAGATTTGGGTTTTCCCAGATCTGAAACATGACATCTCTAATAAAATGGAACTTTGAGGAACCTCAGGCCTCAGAGCTTTGTTTCATTGGGGGTGTCCTTGGAACCCTGACTGTGAATCTTTCCTTCTAGAACATGGGTGTCATGTGATACATCACAACATTTTTTCCCTTCATGGAGCTGGGGTGGGCGTGACCTGCACGTGATGCATCCAGCCCGCAGGCCACCAGCTTGACACCCCTGCTCTAGAAACACTGAATTCTTCCACATGTGGAGAGACTGACTGGGCAAAATTCCCTCCCTATATGAAGTTCTCTCCACATCAGTGGTTAGTTGCTCCCGGTTCGCACTGGTTCGCAAGAACCGGTAGTAAAATTTTGTAGTAGTTCGGAGAACCGGTAATAACATTGGCTGGCTACGCCCCTGAACCAGTCCCCGGCCCGGTCGCCACTCGCTTACCCCACCCACCTCATCAGAGGCTTTTTTTTTCTTTTAAAAGCATTTTTTCTACAACCTCTTCAGCCAAAAAAATGCTTTTAAAAGTAAAAAAAAAAAAAAGCTTCTGATGATCATGCAGCTCAGCTGGGATCGTCAGAGGCTTCTAAAAGCATTTTTTTCCTGCAACCTCTTAAGGTTCTAAAAAAAAAAGTTGACCACGCCCACCCAGTCACCTTATCCCCCACCATGCCACACCCACAAAATAAGCCACGCCCACAGAACTGGTAGTAAAAAAATTTAGAACCCACCTCTGCTCCACATATATGTCACTTGAATGCAGAGGTCTTTCCCCATCATCCAAAATAAACCAGAAAAATACAAGGAAGCACTTTTTCCTCCATTGCAATGGGGGCATTGCTGTTTAGTGCAGCCCACTTAACTCTTGACTCATGGTTTTTAAAAGCATATATTTGTACCTCAAGTTTATAGAATTGAAAGGAAACACCTGAAAGATCCACCAAAGTTCAAATGAAATCATTGAGACCTTCCGTAGGGATCTGTTTATGAGACAGCCCTATTAATCCCTGGTGGAAAAAATATTGTGAGAATACTCTCTAGCTGCCTAAGGCAGCTCTTAGAGATAGGAATGCTCCTGCCTATAAGAAACCCCCAGTTCTTGTACTTGAATCCATTAAGTATCAGTAACCAAAAAGAAAGACAGCTTGGTTTTTACTCATTTTTAAAAAGTTTTTAATTACTAATACACACACACACACACACACAAACACACACACACACACACTGGATCCCACTTGATAAAAAGCATCCACAAAAGAGACCTAAAACAAGATGGATGGACGGCATCAGCAAGTATTGCGGGCCCAATTTGCAAAAGAAAGCTCAGGACCATATTGGTTGGAAACATGAGGAAGAGGCCTTCAACCTGTAGTGGATAGACAATGGCTAAAATGATGATGATATATATATGTTAATGCATATCTATCCATCCACCCGTCCATCCATCCACCCATCCATCCATCAGCAGCATCTCTCTCTCTATATATGCCTACACATGAAACAAACATAATAATTTTGTAATGTTTGGGCTATATTTGAGCCTGAATGTGCAGGGGTTCTCCTGAGACTTGAAAAATATTTCAGGCATTCCTTCAGGCTCAAAATGTTGAGAAGGGCCGATGAGAAGAGGGTGATGTATTGGAAGCGACTCGTTGAATGTGCTGAGTTTCCATTGTCTTTCTTCCCCCTCCCATTCTCTTCTGAAAGCATCTTTATAAACATGCAGAGGAAAGTAGCAGCTGAAAGCGCTGTGTGGCAGGTGGGCACAGCTGTGTAAGTGTCACTGCTGAGACATTTGAGGAGTATGACACAAGCAGAAGCCTGTTGCTTAAAGTGATGCCATTTGGGAGGAACAAGGCAGGAAACTTGGGCTGAGGAGAATCATTTTCAGCATTCTTTGGTTTACCTACATTTGTGACTGAGGGTCCTTTTATGAAAAGGAGCATGGTTTTGAGGCACCACCCTAAAGTGTTTTGTACAAGCTTAGTGTAATTAGAAATATCTGTTACCCTTTGTCTTATAGCTCCTGCTCTTCTCTTGCTGGGCTCATTCATTAAATAATAAAGAAAAACATGTGCACAAGGCCATTTCCTCACCATGAAGCAATTATCTTCTCTTTCTTAGCAGAGTTGGATCTGGGCACCCTTTCTGTCTAAGAATCCTCATAAAAGAATCTTTTATGAAATTTAATTGCTCTAAAATTACGTAAACCTTTTAGCATTCCAAATATTATAATATTACAAGTTAACTCCCTCTGGTTGTTGTTTTTTTTCAGAATATCTTTCATACTCCTTTCACAAGTAGTGTAAAATTATCACACTGAGTCACTTTATGAAACATCAGTTCATCATCTATTAATTTCTCCTTTGCGTCTTTTGAGACTTCAGGATTTTTTTTTTCTTTTAAAGAATGGAACAGGGCAGATACAGGTTCTCATTATGCAACACCAGACCTATAAATCTTGTTGAATATATAAAGCAATTAAGTTAGCCTCCTGAGCCCAGAACCTACTTCAATTATAAACAAGAATCTGAGCCTGTAAAGACTGCACTCCTTAATCCTATGCACTTGTAATAGTAGGACTGTTACTTGTTTATTATGGTCTTAGACCTGAATATGCTGTGCACATCATATGTGATGATAAATCTGGTTGAACAGGCAATATGTATATATGCAGGGAGCCAAGGTGCAACAATTACCGGGAAAACAGTATTTTGGAGTGTTTGGGGAGAGGAAAATGGAAGGATTTACAACAGAGGACATATTTTCTTCTAAATGTGTTGCATTGTAGCTTGCATCAGTCATAATTACTACGATGTTTGGTTTTAACAATGCCTAAATAAAATATTCCTTAAATATTCTGTTTAACTTTCCACAAATAAAAGCACAAATTCCTGATGAGAACAGCGAACAAAGCTTTTGCATTTTTGGTTCTTTACCTTTACACATGCCTTTAAGAAAACTTTTATTTTATTATTATTCAATTTATTTATTACACTTATATTCTGCCCATCTCATGTTCAAAGCGACTCTGGGAGGCTTACAATGTAGTAAAAATAGAAATATAGTGTAGGTGCACACTATACTATTCTACAACAAACCCATCCTTCGATTTATTTTTCTTAGTTTTAATTGGACCCAACTCCTGTAATACTTTTGGTCAAAAATTAGAAATAAACCAATGTTCTTCAGCAAGCTGTGACATTTCTTTCAACAGTAAGGTCCACTATTTCATATTACAAGCGTGTGTACGTGTGCATGTGTGCGTGCAAGAGAGTTACAGATGACAGCTGTCTCCTTTGTTGCTCTGTAATGTTTTCATAGGCCTGTTGGCTAGAATTGGAAATAGATTGGAATTTGTTAAGAGCAAAGATCTTGCTTTTCTTGTCTGCCATTTAAAAAGTAAGATAGAATGTAGTAACTGTAGTAAATGTCCTTACTTCTTCCAACAAATCATTGCAATAACTTTCTTGCAATTGTATGTTGGAAGCATGGACTGCCTACTGTGTAAAGACAAGCCTGTGAGAAGTACATCATTCTTTTTGTTTTGGTCTGAATACGTATACAAGAAGCCTATCAGCACAAAGCAGAATTTATGCCATACTTCACACATGATAGCTATGCTGTCACCTGCATGAAAATTATATCTGAATGGGATATGTGTGTGCGAAAAAGCCTTGAGAGACATGGAGAACATAGAATTGTCTGACATTTTGTAGTGAGAAAATCCTGTGAGATACAACACTGTTTGATGATAATTGATAAAAGCTTCACACTTCTGCCAAATTTAATCTAAAGGATGACCTTTTGCAGAGTTCACCTTATTAATTGTATCCCTAGTGCTCCTTGGGCCTTCTGCATCTCTGAAGAGTGTGGGCATTGAAACTGGTGAAGAGTGCACTTTGCAACTGAGAGTAAGTCTGCAAAGTGATGTTGCCATGGTTTGTAACTGTTTTCCATAAATGTTTCAGGAAGGTCACGGCCTGGTTGATTAATTTCACGAGTTCACATTCATCTAGTACTCTATAGACAGTTTATAGCAGATGTTCTCCAAAGCCATTTCCTGCTGACTTCTATCTGTTCTTTCTCTGTGTTTTTTTTTTTTAAAGAACCCAAGGTACAGGAATGATTGCATTCTGGATATAGAAAAGCCTGTTTTATAGCATTCAGCAAGTTAAAAACATGGTGTGCACTTCAGTGATAGCATAATGTGTTTTGTGTGTAAATGCCTATCACATGCTGGATATTTCTTTGTCAGCATAGTTGAAGCAGTTTGAATAGTGATTTCGGACTGAAATGCTTTAATTGTGTCCTTGGCAAAACAATTTTTCACCGGTATTTGGCATAGCCCCCTCCCCTACCCCCGCAATCCTGCTAAGTTGCTTCATTGTGGCAGCATAAGTGCTTTCAAAGAAAGGATGAGCAAAGGACACTGGGAGTGGATGCCAAGATTATATGTCCTTAATCAGGGTCACCCAAACTGCGAAGGTCTCCCCAGATACTTAGGTAAGACAAGCAGGCACCTGTAACAGGCAGCAGCAGTGGTGACAATTGTGAAGGAGTGAGGTTGGAGCTGTTATCTGCTCATTTAAAAAGCTGCTGCAGTCAGATATACAGGTTCCCTCCCAAAAACTCCTCCCTCAGGAATTCATCCATCCACTCATTCCCTGAGAACTGCATTCACAGGCATTCAAGCCCAGGTCCCAGTTGCTTGGCTAATATAGCCACACCCTGGTGTTTTCAAGGTGGTGGTGGTGGTGGTGGTGGTGGTGGTGGTGGTGGTTGTTATTATTATTATTATTATTATTATTATTATTATTATTATTATTTTGAGGAAGAAGAGGAATGAATCCAGTGGAGTGGTGTGGTGGCCTAGAGGTGGAGCTCTCACCTCACAATCAGTAGCCTGTGAGTTCGATCCTAGGTAGAGGCAGATATTTCTCTCTCTGGGCACAATGAGAATATATCTGCTGAATAAAATTCTGCATTGGTGACAGGAAGGGCATCCAGCTAGTAAACACTCTGCTAGCTCATTCAGTTGCCCAGACTCCATCCCGCAAGGGATTATGGGGTCGTTAAGAAGAGGAGGAGGAGGAGGAGGAAGAGGAATGAATCCAGTCTTTCTTGGAGGGAGGAGCGAAATTGAATCTCGTTTGGAGGGGAGAAGAGAAAATAAACCTTTTGGGATGGGAAGGGAGAAATTGTTTCTGTCTGTTTTGGAGAAAGGTGAAGGGTTACCTGAGATCTGGAACAGTCGGCTACCGGTGCAAGGCCATCTTCCTCCTGTCCAAGGAAACAGTATAAACTAGCTGCCTCCTCAGAGAATGAAGTATTTTGGGGAATATTAGAAGAGGCAGAATACCAACAGCCTCCAGCAGATACCTGAAGTCTTTAGAGATGGATATTTTGTGCCCATTCAGAAAGACTGGGCCAATCTATTCACAAACAAAACACCTCCAGCTCCAGTTGATGGAATTAAAAAGGACAAGACATGACCTTTAAGACATAATAGGATTAACCCACCACCATTAGAATGGCAAAAGGCACAAGGCTCACTACATTGCACAGCCCACTGCAAGCATCTTTGAACAACCCCCTGCAGCATCTCAGAAGCCTATAAAAATCCATGTACTCATCAGCTGTCCCAGAACTACATGCTGTTGTTAGTTCTGCTCATCAATAAACAGAGTCCTTCTTTCCAATCAGCCTCCAACACTGAGCTTCACTGGAGCAGCACAGATTCGGAAAGAGCTCCTGTCACATGGTGCTCCTGCTCAGCATGATTGGTGACTAAATGTATTATTATTTAGTGTTAAGTGTAATATTATCTATCTTTGAATTTGTTTTCTTAAATATTACCCAATTGCATTTGAATCTGGTTCAGGACACCTTCAGGACCCTTGTGGACTTGACCCCTATCCTCTGGGTTTCTGCCATTAAATAATGTCATTTTGTTGGACCCAGGAGTATGCCTTTTTCTTCCTTTCTTTCTTTCTTTTGTGGCAAAGGTTGCTCTGTGGAAAAGCATATCTCTTGAAATCTGGCTGGCCCTGAATCTGTTAGCCTTTTGTAAGGCATTTGACACCAGACTGTTCCCCCAGGCACTTGGGCATTATACAACCATTCAATCTAGAGTTAAATTAATTAGCTGCACCACTGATTGCCCCTCTCAAACAAAGCAAACAAGCTATGGGCAAGATTGTGAAGCGTGCTGCAACTTCGGTTTGATCTTGGATTAAATGGGAATTTAAGTACAGCTTTCTGAATCCAAACAGACTATTCTTATGCACTTTCATAAGACGATTACTGGGCCAAATTCATGCCCAAGTGCATGTGATCAGTTCAAAATAAAGAGTTAATTCCTTCATCTTCTTCCTGCTTCTGAAATGAAATCACTGCATCTTGCACAGTTCTGGTAATTGCTAATTATGTGTAGTAGGCTAGAGACATTAGAGAGATTGTTAATTTTGATTACATGGATTATAAAAGAAAAGTAGCTCTTTCATACCTTATGAGCAGGCACTTCTGAATCTTGACTGAACACAGCAAAAAGATAGAATGCCATTATGGAGAATGACATGATTGCCTAAACTTTGTATCCACCTAAACAAGGCTCTTTGATCTATTTCTGATGTTAAGTGCTGCTCTGTGGGAACAGCCCTGAGGGAGAAAACAAAAATGGAGAATCTATAAAGCTATATAGAATCTATAATGCTTTAGTTTGGGAGAGGAGAAAACAAACTTGTCTTGAAATTTAAGATAGTAGATTTGTCCTACATACACTGCCAACCAGTATTAACTGACAATGGTTCAGATATTTGGGAACATTCAAAATTGTGCATTTTGGTACTGACTCCAGACTTCCATTTGTGAGAGTTGACTCTTAGTTCTGGGCAAATACAGTTCTACCTTAAGAAATAAACAAATATTATTAAACTCCATCATTTACAGCAGGGGTGTCAAACTCGCGGCCCACAGACCAGATGCGTCATGTGCTGGCCACGCCTGCCCCCCAGTTTAGCGAAGGGGGGAAAAGTTGTGATACATCATGTGACGACAACGTGTCGTTGCAAGTTTGACACCTCTTGTTTACAGAAAGAAAGAAGAAAAATTGTAAAACTATTCCAAGCTTATTAAATCAAGCAATAGCAACTAATCCATTCCATTTTTAAACCAAGATCAAGATCCATTATGTAAATTATTCTGCTTGGTTTAGATGGTAATGCATATTGCAGCCTTTGCTTCAATAGGCGGTTACCAGTTCTGTTATGTTTGACCTACCTATTCTGCTGTGCATGTCCTGATTTTTTGTTCCAAAATCTTGCACTGATGGCATCATTAATACATAGAAGATAACAATAGGTTGAAATATACATATAGAGCAAGATAATGTAAATTCTGTTATAAGAAAAATTCACGGAGACAGCTGGCAGGAATGGAGCTGAACTCAAGAACATCTTTAGGATAGCATTTCACACACTGGATGATAGCCATTATTATCTAGCCAGATTAAAAGTATTTATCTTTAAGGAGGGGTACGATTTTTCTTTGCCATAATATACATATTCTATTTTTTTCTTGAATATTTTTGAGTTTCAGATAATTTGAACCATGAAAATTATCCATTTTCTGCTGCATGCTGGGCTTGTTTTTGTCAGTGTGTGCTCCTAATCACTTACCAATTACTTATGCAAATTGGAAACACAGATGCTGATGAGCAGTCTTCTTTCTTACAGCTTCAGCGCTTTGCAAATTTCCAACCTACAGGATCATAAATATGATGGGATGGAGTTTTTCTCTTTCTTTTCACCTTCCCCAATATCTTCGTAGCAATTTGCTTTATATTCTCTATATATTTTTTTTCTTTGTTAGTCTTATTGTAAAAAAAATTTGGAAGTCACAAAGCCTTGTCTTTAACCTATGATGATACACTTAAGAAGTGGGGAAGGTTCACAACAGAACAATAGAATAGTGCCAGGATAATGGTCAGAGACCTGATATCTTCTGTCACTGAAGAAGCTTGGGGTCAGCTGGATGAGATGGTTTGTGTTGCTTGTTTTAGTTCCTTCTTGTTTTAATTATTTATTTTTTAAAAAAATGATTTTGTATAAATGGAATGGATCGTAATAAAAAGAGCATATTTAAAGATAGGCATATCTGTTTGGAAAAACCTTTCAATTTGCAAGATTCTAAAGGGACAAATGTCAGATTGTAAGAAATGTAGGGTAACCAAATGACTGTCGGAAAAAATGTAGCATTTCAAACTACTAAGAAGTTGTCTCCATGTTTTAATGATGCTTAAAATGAACTCTGCTAGAATCTGTCTTTATCCAGATTCAAAATTTTATCAAAATTCAACATAGTACTTTCCTGCCCCCAAGAATGACTTGTAGAATATGTGTTTGAAAAGAGCAATGGGTTTCTGAACCTCTCATAAGAAATAGAATAAGTGTGCTTGAAAAAGAGCTTTCATTTGGCAACATTTATGTTAAATTAGATTGGTTTGAGCTCCAGGCTTGGCAATTTGGTTGCAAATGTTTCATTGCCATTCAAAGAGACATTGTCAGTGCATTTTGAACTGAATTGAACTGAATCTTCTCGAATGGTGACAAAACGTTTGTAATCAAATTGCCAAGCTCAGACCTCAAACCAGCAGCCTAACTACCAACCTGAGCTATTAATATTCAAACACATTTCAATTTATGTTAAACCCTACATTGGGTTTATGTTTATATTAAAACTTCATTAATGTTGTATGTTAAAAAGATATGTCAGAGATCTGTGTTAAAAATTGTATTATATACAACAGAGAAAGCTGAGTATGATAGGTTAAAAAAAATAATATTTACAGATCTTTAAGAAGAAAATCTGGAATGCAAAACAAAAATTCTCCAAAGATTAGAATGCTGGTTTACTTAATGTAGATACTAAAATGGACAGGAATTTATCTAACTTGGGGCTGCAATTATATCCCAAACTATATTAGTATCACCTGATTTCTGGGAGCAGCAGATGCATTAGCCCAAGAATCCCTCCCTCTTCAGTTAAAATCATTTAAGCAATGAAACATTTGGAAGAACACATGATATTATGTTAATTATATTCAGAATTTAAAATTTAAATGATACTATTTATAATTCAGCCCGAAAAATGTACTGAGAATAAACAAACATGAGAAGGTAGCAGAGAAATTTAAGTGTAGAGGAAGGTGTGATGCCCTAGTCTAGATAGTTACAATCAAATTATCAGTTATCAAATTATTCTTATTTGGCGATATATGGATATCTGCAAGAGGGATCTAAAGGCCATGGGAATGGACATTAACAACTGGGAAACCTTGACCTCTGATCGTTCAGCTTGGAGGCTAAAGATGCAGCATGGCCTTCTCCAATTCGAAGAGACACTTGTTCGGCAGGCTGAGGCATAGAGGCAGTCCCGGAACCAGCGAAATCTGGGGGCTGGGCAGGGGACAGAATGTATCTACCCTCAGTGTGGAAAGGATTGCCACTCTCAAATTGGCCTTTTTAGTCACACTAGATGCTGTTTTAGGACCTCTTTCCAGAGAACGATACCATAGTCTTTTGAGACTGAAGGATGCTGATGATTCTTATTTGGCAGAAATATTGAGAAACTCTAGTTTGACCTGGCTGTGAGAATGATTTAAGACAATGTGTATGCGAATTCCCAAAATAATTTATTTTAAGGAACCTCTATGAAAAGCAAAAACATCAACAGGAGCAGCAATTGAAAACAGGCATTTAATTATATATTAATAATTAACATTATGATAATTTCTCCATTAAGAGATGTGACTCTAT
Source organism: Pituophis catenifer annectens (assembly GCF_029215685.1). Lineage (NCBI taxonomy): Eukaryota > Metazoa > Chordata > Lepidosauria > Squamata > Colubridae > Pituophis > Pituophis catenifer. Next base: position 223,776,814 of record NW_027256882.1, read on the forward strand.
CTTGTGCCATTTTAAGTCTGGCCTGGGAATTTTCCTTCCAGCTTGCAGAGTAAAAAGCTTTGCTTCTTACTATCATTTTAAAGAGACTTTGGTGCTATCTCTGGTTATTTTCAGTAGAAGGGCATTGAGTTTAATAAGGGTTAAAAAGGACATCAAAGGGTTGATTGGGGGAAAAAAGAACCATTTGTTTCTTAACTTGTGAAATTAGGTTTAATTAAAGAGCACAGAAGGAAAGCTTCCGTTTGATGTACCATGGTGACCAGTGATGAGTGAAATTCCCTGCAGGAAGAATCTTTGCAGATTTCATGAGATCCTGTGGGGAAACCAATGACATTTTAATCTGTATTAGATAGTGTTCCTGCAGGGAGGGATCTAACTATGCTAGTAGAAAACTGCAGACTTAGCTAGTCAGATGCAACATTTTCATGCCCAAGCTTTTATTTTTTTTAATTGTTGTGAAAATATGGGCCACAATGTATTTGGAAACATTCACTTTGCTTGGATCCTCTCCATTTTTAGCAAAAGCAGGAGTAGAACAACCTCCCCCTCCCATCCCTACTTTAATATTTTATGTAAGGTTAACTGCAGGCAGTCCATAGATTATTTTTTTTATTTGATCCTTTGAAGATTAAAATAAATCCTTACATAATCCCTTGCTGTTATTCAGACTGCATTTTTCAAAATGTTCTTCTAATTATCCAATGACCTGTATACTGCGTAACATCAATTTATCATATCTCAAGTATCATTAATGAAGTGTTGTCGATAAAAATGTAGGGTAGAGTCAATTTACAAAAGTACCATCCACTTGCTTGCTTCAGAAGTTAGTAGGGGATTTTGCATGCAAAGACTTTAATCCTCCTTTTCCACGAATCCTTTGGCTCAGTCCCTGATTTCCTATGTTGTGATGCAACAAGTCCTACATTTATGTAACTAAAATAACATATTCATTCTATTTCTTCCTGTTTCCACATTCCTCTTTAGTTTGCTGTATTATTCTTTCTAACTATGGAAGAAAAAGAGAATCCAAAAATAGGCATTTTGAGTAAAAATAGTAATCAAATTCAAGAGCCTTCTGTGATTGCAATTGCTATAGTCCTTATGTATCATCAACTTTATTAATTTATCTGTACATAAATACCAGTATATAAGAATTCCCATTCCCATCCTGTATTATTCAAATGTCAATGCATTACTCTTAAAACATTGGAGTCTATTGGATCATAAGTCCTTCTAGTCCATCCTCTGTAGCCAATGAGATGATTTGGGAAACTCAGAAGCCTGGATTGGTAATAACTAGTAGCCAGCATGGGTTTGTTAAAAACAGATCATGCCAAACCAATCTTATTTCATTGTTTGACAAATGACTAAGTTAGTAGACCAGCAAAATGCTGTAAACATAGTATACTTAGACTTCAGCAAGGCATTCAACAAAGTAGACCACAACCTACTTCTTGGTAAACTAGAAAAATACGTGATAGATAGCATTACCAATAGATGGATTTGTAACAGGCTGACAAATCGTCAATGAATAGTCCTTAATGATACTAAACCTACATGATGGGAAGTAAGTAGTAGGGTACCACAAGGTTCCATCTTCAGCCCAATACTCTTCAATATCTTCATAAATTACTTAGATGAGGGAATAGAAAGGAAACTCATCAAATTTGCAGATAACACTAAGCTGTTAGGAATAGCCAACACCTTAGAAGACAAGCTCAGGATCCAAAAAATCTTGACGGTCTTGAACAATGGGCCCTATCCAACAACATGAAATTTAATGTGGAGAAAAGCAAGCTTTTATACTTAGGCAGGAAAAACCAAAGGAACAAATACTGATTAGACAAAACCTGGCTCAAAAACAGTCATTGTGAGAGGGACCTTGGAGCCCTAGTGGACAATCACTTAAGCATGAGCCAGCCCTATGCAAGAGCAACCAAAAAGTTAATACAATCCTTGGTTGTACAGAGGCATAGAATCAAAATCATGTAAAGTATTAGTATTGCTTTATAAACCCTTGGTAAGACCATAACTGGAATGCTGCATCCAGTTTTGGTCACCACATTACAAAAAAGATGTTGAGACTTTGGAAAAAATGCAAAGAAGAGCAACTAAGATGATTAAGAGCCTGGAAATAAAAACATATGAAGAATAGTTGCAGGATTTGGCTATGGCCAGTCTAGAGAAAAGAAGGACATGATAGCAATATTCCATTATTTGAGGGGCTGCCACAAAGAAGAGGGGGTCAACTTATTTTCCAAAGCACCAGAAGGCAACACAAGAAACAATGGATGGAAACTAATCAAGAAGAGAAGCAACCTGGAATTAGAGACACTTCCTAACAGTGAGGACAATCAACCGGTGGAACAGCTTGCCTTCAAGAAGTAGTGGGGGCTTCATCACTGGAGGTTTTTAAGAAAAGACTGGACAGCCACCTTTCTGAAATGGTATAGAGTCATCAGCTTGAGCAAGGTCGATTCCAGCTCTATTCTGATTTATTTTGATTGAGTGAACATTTATGGTATGCTGCCTATAATTCAGGAGATATTGAACAGTTAATTGTTGTAGTGACAATGTGGAAAACCATTTTTATTCCAAGGAGTTAAATGGCATGTTTTGATTTCTTCTTCATATTAAAAAAAGTCTAAAAGTTTAGAGCTTATTTTGAGCTAATCAGATTGTTTTTACCCTTGATTATTGAATAAAAGAGAGGAGAGGGCAATCTTCACATATCTGCAATGATTTTCTTATCTGTGAAAGCGTCAGAATGTTGATTCCCATTCCAGAGTAATGGGTCACCTGGTGAAAGTCAGGTCTTGTAGTCTCATGACCTTAGAAGCAGGGTCATGGAATCATGGTGTCAGGTTTTAATAAAAAATCTTAGTGTTGACTGTTAAGCTGGGAGTTTCTGCACAGAACTAGCATTGGGTACTCTGAAATTTGATCACTCTTGGGTTATCTTTGTTGTTGTTATTAAGGAGCTCCTGACAGCCTCTATGAGCTTTGGATAACATCTTCCTTGGTATGTATGATTTATATTATGTTTTTAAATCTGTTTGCTTGAATTAATAACAAAGCTTAAAATCTCTTTATTCACTGGTGTGCTTATTGACACTGAATCCAAAAGAGCCAATTTCCTGGGCAACTGATCATTGCCCCAACATTTGTTTGTCAAAACAATTGTTAGCCTGATCTTCTTTACATCTCCTTGCCTTTAAGTCTACCCCTTCATTATGTAAGGATCAAATTGTAATGGCTGAAATTCTGAGTGTTATAATCCCAGTATATCTGGAGAGTAACAGAGAAGTAGGCTGGTCTGTAATCAACAGACATTTTTATGTGTATATGGTTTTTCTCAGAGTCTGAAAATATATACTTGATACAATCTGGAAGTGAACTTCCAGACAGAAAAATAAGAGCAATATTTTGTGTAATGTCCAGAGCTATGAACTATTGTTTTTATTATATAATCTGTTTTAGGAGTGTCTAAAATCAGTTTCAGAAATCAAGAAATCAAGTATATACTATACTAGAAAGGAATTCCCTGACACTCAAAAAGGAGGAAGAGGAGAAGGAAGCTAGAAGTCTTAGTTAAAAAATATGGTCCAGTGTTAGCATCCTGTAATCAGAGTCTCTTTCTTTGACTCATCTATGTAATATAATGCCAAATCATGCTTTCTGGGCAGTTTCTAAGCATTTAGAAACGTAATATTAAGCAGGAATACTATTTTACTGCCTGTTTTGGGTCAAAGAAGATATTAATATTCTTTCTCTGAATTGGAAAGACTACAGGGATTCCATTCAAGTTTTTCAGGATCATGAACATGGTCTTAAAAAATAGCAGTTGCCTTAAGTTGATATACTGTATATAGGCAGTTAGACAGTTTTAAAAAGAACATAAATAAGATATATTAGGAACAGAGTAAATGAAGACAGCATTTTACCAAGCTGGATTTTCCTGTAAGGCATAACATTTTGGTACCATTCAACTCCTCATTTGTCAGGCAATATTAATTTTGTGCAGGTATCATATAGAATGCAGCAACAGATAACCTGGCATCGTCAGTAAAACTGGTAATCCTTTCTCAGCAGCTGTAGCATATAATTTCTCATTGCATTTAGGTTACTGTTTGTTTGACTTAAGTATTTTATTACTGTCTAGACATTTTAGTGCTTATAGGCTATTTTATTCAGCTAGCCTTTGGCCGTAGGATAATAAAGAAGTCATTTGTTCATTTGTGTGTCAGGCAAACCTGGCATGAATTTTCCTGATAAAATCCAGTCTCAAGTGATGGGGAAAGAAAGACAGACTTGAAACAGGGAAGGGAGTGGATACTTAATCTGGAGGAATTAGAAGATATTAGAAGTGGCTCCCTGCATTCTGTTGCAGAAGTGTGGAGTCACAACTATTGTAACGTGTACCTGATGCTGTCAAAGTTTGCTCATCATGGGGAAACTGTGGCTGCAATTATTACTAATCACAGAGTGCAGGCAACAATTCAGGCATTAAACATTCAAGACTCATTTCAAATCACATTATAGCACATTAAAGTATTGTTTGGCCTGTTAATTACATATTCTTGTTGAAGAAACAAATACGACTATCATAAGGATTGCTGTTATGATTTATATGAGATAGACAGGCTGAACCACAACAGATGGAATGAAGTTAGCTTCACAATCAGGATTAATTTTTTACATATATACTTATCCAGGAATAAATTTCACTCAGCTTTATTGGAAGTTATGTGTATACAGCATAGGATTGTACTGTGGATGACCTTAAAAAATAAAGAATCAATCCACTTTGAAGCCAATTAGATAAAAGAGACTTGATATTTCTAGGTCACATACTTTTTGATGTGCAGAATTACTAAAATAAAAGGTGAAGTAACCACGAAACTTGTGAAATGCACTTTCATAGCAGTTTGCTTAAACTTATATCTGAAAACTATAGGTATGAAAGAGAAATATGAAGAATTCCATCTTTTTAAAGATTATTGTGTATAACAGAATCTATATATATAAAAGCGAAATCCACTCATTCATCACGAAATCTCCAGAACAGTAAAGCCTACAAACTTGAAATTTGGCACGTATGTTCCTGTTGGCTTCTAGGTGCTCACTAAGAAAGGATTTTTCAGAATTATCATCAGATCATTAGTATTTCATATATAGTATATTCATATAAGTATATTAACATGCTCTGATGCTAAGGAGTTAGACGTTTTACTCCCCCTCCCCACCTGAAAAGTTCCAACTGCCACTTGCCTCACATTCTGTTACCTCAGGTCAAACTGGCAGATGTTCCACTCATTCATTCAGGAGCAGTCTGGGCTCCTTACAGTATTAAACACAGTATTACCTCACCAAAATGTCTATAGCTTCCACTTATGGAACTGCTTCCGAACTCAAGGCGGTGGGAGAGATATTCTTTTATGTGGAATACCGACCACCACTGAGCCAACGGATTGTGAACCGAATTTCTCCTGCATAGTGTCCCAGCCCCAACTCACTTCTTACACTGACCCACTCAGTTCAGATAAATCTGTTCCTTCTACTGTAACACCAGTTAAAGGGAAAAAACCAGGGGTGAAATGCTCCTGGTTCGGACCGGATCGCCTGATCCGGTAGCGATCATGGAGGCTGGTTAGGAGAACCAGTAGCGATCACGGTGAGAGGCTTTGCCCACCCACCCGGTTGTCGGTACTTCCTGGTTTTAACCAGGAGGTAATGTGTTTTGTACCCTCTGCACATGCGCAGAAGGTTTTGCTTTTTTGCTTTTTAAAGGTAAAAAAAGGCTTTGATGATCACAGCTGAACTGCGTGATCGTCAGAACTTTTTTTACTTTTAAAAGCATTTTTTACAACCAAATGCTTTTAAAAGTAAAAAAAAAGATCGTGCACCATAGCTGATCACCTCCCTGTGCGCTGTTCTACTTACCCCATGTCTCCTTTTGGCATGCACTCTGCATGTGCTCACCTCACATTTGGTGCATGGTGCACACTGCGCATGCATATGCGCAGTGCACATTTGGCATGCAGCATGCACACGCAGCCAGTGAACCAGTAGTAAACTGGTTCAGATTTCACCACTGGAAAAATCTCTATTTCTGCTGTCTGGAAGTACAACAGATGCTTCAAAATGACGTCTTTTGGAGCCAGAGAGGTGAAGGAGGGAAATTTTATGCCAACATTCAAAGTGCAGGGGAAGGTCTACCACAGGATAGGGAGTATCATGGCAGGGCCTCAGCAGCAGCCTTCATTTCTCCAGATATACTGTGTTGGTGATGATGACAATGAGAGTCTGTCAAGACCATGGGGATGGTCTACAATGGTCATAAGTGTGAAAAATGGTCATAAGTAGGGAAGCATGGGTATCCAGCTAGTATGTTATATATATATTCTTATATGCATGCAGGATTGTCAAATATAAAAATGTGAACTGCCATAAAATGTAAAATACATGCAAAAGTCTATTAGATTAATCAATAAGGTTGGTTTTATTTCTTAGTACTTTTCTACCCCACATAAGCAATAATTGAACACTATAGGAGCAAGAAGTACCCTCTGTCTCTTGGTTCCTGGTTTTTTTTTCATAGTTATAATTTTTTAATTCACATAGTTTTAAAAATTTAACTTTTTAAATTTATATTTTATGATCTTAAGCCTCCAGAATTGCCTTATCGAGGAGATAGGGGGCATATAAATGTCATCAATTAATAAATAAATAAAATAAGAAGTATGATCCATTCAGATGGTATGTCCTTATGGGATCCACCAACTCAGCATCTTTGCACTGGAATAACTGAGAAGGTGCATAATGTCTTCTCCTTTGATAGAGAACCTACTGTTCCATGGTTTATGACCTGAGCCATCCAGCAAGGGCAGACATTTCATGAAAATAATAAGATTCTTACTTTTACCTTTAGTGAATCATTATGATAGGATAATCATAAATAGGCTTCTTAACTTCTCAAAAATCTCCCTCCCTTCTTCCCTCCTCTTCATACAAAACAGAAACTTGGGAGAAGATCCCAAGTTCTCCGTGTCTTTTGTTAAGTTGTTTTCAAATAATAACATAACTTCAGTGGAGGTCTATATTGCTTACCCTTCTCTTTCCTACTAGTCCTAAACTATATGTGTATGAATGTAACTCAGTTAGTCATTCCAGCACATTGCTTCTACCAGCAGTAGAAGGCCAGTGAATATTGAATGCTTCTTCTACAGACTTCCAGCCATCTGTATCTTTCTGAATAACTTGGCTGGAATGTATTCTATTATTGGAAAGTAAAATAGCCAAGTTGATGATGGAGATGATGGAAAGGATGATATATCATGTGCCAGAATTCCACTGTAACTACTTGTACTTCCGTTTGTACACTCAGGACTAGGAACAGGATTGATCTGTTGTAATAGCTATAACCTTTCCTAGAACAGAAGGCTCATCTCATTTTTACTCATGCATTAGTCATCTCCCATTTAGACTATAGTGACATCTTTTATATGTCTTGGGATTTCATACTGTACATGGCATATATATATAAAGAGGAGGTCAAAGAACAAGAGGCAGACCCAGGAGAAGATGGAGAGACAACATCAAAGATATACTATAAAGCATCAAACAACAGTAGTTGAGGCCACCAAAAGAGCAAGAACCAGAACTTTGTATCACTGGACACCCAAAGCGGAGGAGGGAGGAGGAGGAGGACAAGGAGGACAAGGAAGAGGAGGTCAAGGAGGACAAGGAGGAAGAGGAGAAGGAAGGAAGGAAGGAAGGAAGGAAGGAAGGAAGGAGGAGGAGGAGGAGGAGGAGAAGAAGAAGAAGAAGAAGAAGAAGAAGAAGAAGAAGAAGAAGAAGAAGAAGAAGAAGAAGAAGAAGAAGAAGAAGAAGAAGAAGAAGAAGAAGACATAAATTGTAGCAGAAGCACAAATAGTTGGGTATGTATTTTGTTTCATCCATGCACAATAACACCACTTCACAAGCTGCACTAGTTACCAATTGTCTTCTGGATATAATTCAAGGTTCTGGTTGTCACATACATAGTATAAAACTCTTTGTGGCTTATGGGCTGGACATCTACAGGACTGACTCTCTCTAATTGCTTCTGCCTATCCAGTAAAATTTGGCACAGTTGGCTTGCTTCAGGTCTCAGTGGTGAAACACTGGCGACTTGCTGAACTTTGGGGACAGGTCTTTTCTGTATCTGCCTTTTGAAAGAAACAGCATTTCCTTTTAAAACTGTATGGCTCTGACCCTGTAGTGTGTTTTTTTAAAAAAACTTGAAGACCTTTGCTTTTTAGCAGCAAGGGTGGTTTGTGATCCAGCTCCTTGATATATGTTGCACACTCTTTTTCTAACTGGTTGTGTGGATCTTCCTAATATAGGCACTTAAGGATTTTATTGTCACTTGTCACTTAGCTTTTCTTCACTTTTAATGGTTGCTTTGGCTCTAACTGTTATATTTTACACTCATTCAGAGTTGTAACTACAATTGAGAAAATATTAAATACTAAAGTTGCCTTAAACGCAAATTAGTAAATTTTCACCAAAATACCAATAATATGGGATGATAATTTAATTTTGGGGGAACTAAGGATCTCTATGTAGGAGATACAGCTTCAGATACGTTGGTAGAGTTGGATTTGGCAGAGAATGTAGTTATCCTTGATTCTTAATTACAGTTTATATAAACTACTATGTCATGTATTTTTCATCTCTATACAGGTAATCCTCAAGTTATGAATAGAGCCTGCCAATTACATCCGTAACCTGAAGATTCGTTAATTGGATCACATTAAATGAACGTGATCCCTCCCTGTTTTCCCCAATGCATTTGTTAATCAAATGCACAGATTGTTGAGTGTATGTGAGGTATCTCAAAGTGGGGAAGACCATGGGGGACCTAGTGCTAGGACAGGCCACCTGCTTCTGAACACCTGAGGCTTCCCCTGATCCAATGAGATATCTCATGCGGCGGCAGCCAATCAACGCCGAGCTTGTTTCCTTTGTCTTGTTGGGCTGAATTGCAAGCTCCGCGTTGATTGGCTGCCCCTGCTGCCTTCACACCCCAATCCCTGAAGCTGCTCATTCAAACCAGCCACCCAGCAGTAAGCAGGTGGCTGCTGTAGTGCCGCTCAGGCTAGGCCAGGACCAAAATGAGGCATGCAGGGATGCTGACCGTGTGGCAGAAAAGCAGCAGCCTTTTACTTAGATGCTGGTGAAGTGGTAAGGATGTGGGATCTAAGGAAAACAGTAAAGTAAAAGATGGCCACTTTTATGGGTCAGCCACGTGGGTCAGCCTGCTCTGGAACTCTGAAAACCTTCAAAAAGTAAGTGAGTGATTGAAAATGGGGGGGGGAGCAAGTGGAATCCAGGAGGCTAAAAAAGCAGGTGCAGTGCCTGTGGAGACCCAGGGGGGCACGATGGGATGGGGGGAAAGGCAGGGTGCATGTTGCAGCATCTCTGGGATTGGTCGTAAGGGCAAACAACCACTGTGGTGCTACAACATATGTAACTTGGGACCAGGTCGTAAGTACTTTTTTGGGGGGGGAGGTTGTAATTTTGAACGGTTGCTAACTGAACTGCCATAATTCAAGGGATACCTGTTCTACAGCAAATTATGCTGTTGTCAGCAACTGAGTTAGGCCAGGTCATAAACTAGAATATTGCTAGTGATTGTGCAGCACTTCTGATCTAAGGCTGAAAAGGTTATTCAGAGCACTGCTTCGGAGTGGAGTGGGGGTGCCATTGACACCTCTTTGGTTCAGACAACTGACAACAGATATATTGAATAGCACTGAGATATATTTCTAAATACTGTACATATTAGAATACAACCTTTACATGGATGTCTGTCTATTGCTAAGGCTCAAGCTCGAGAAATTGGGAGACACAGTATGAGGTTACACTGACTGTGCTATGCATTAACATGGAAAGATTCCAATTTCCATGGACAATTCACTTTTGTGGCTAGAAAACAAAAGCTAGGTGTTCACACTTTGGAATCATACCATTTAACCAGAAAATGAAAGGAGCTGTTCAATGCAAATTGGTCAAGTTAATGTTGCTGCAGGGAACTGAACTTTTGTGCTGATGGTATTTAAATAGTCTCAGTTCAACTTGGAAGTTCACACTTCATTAAGGTAAATGCAGCAAAGGCTGATTTCCCCCTTCAGAGAAAGCAATTGTCTGTAGGAAATGCACCAAAGGAAGATTTTTAGGCTTTAATTTGGCCATAGATAGATGGTTATGATAGCACAAATAAATAAATAAATAAATAAATAAATAAATAAATAAATAAATAAATAAATAAATAAATAAATAAATAAGCATATATTTACTTACTTACTTACTTACTTACTTACTTACTTACTTACTTACTTACATGTATGAAAGATTTCTTTGCTGCCAGACTGTCAAAGCGGCCTACAGGAAATTAAAAACATTAAAAACGGGGGAAAGAGAAACCAACAAAAAAGGCACTTTGCAACATTACAATGTATGCTATCGTATATATTTTATAAGCTAGCATTTCTGCCAATTTTTGTTTCAATTCTTCCTCCTCCTCCTCCTCCTCCTCAGTTTGTTTTGCTTTGTGGCAATGATGATGATTCAAATGACATATTCATTTATAACATGGTCTGCTGTAGCCTTTGCCTCATCTACCACACAAAGAGAAAGAGGAGGCATCTCTTCAGAAGAGAAGAAGCAACCCACCCGAGGTTGGGCAGAGTGGGAGAAACAAGACTGGGTATCATTAAGCCCTTTTAATTCTAAGCAGATGCCCAAGCTATCTGTATTGATGGATTTTATTTTATTTCTTTGGCACGGAATCTAAGCGAATCCTCAAAGTGGGTTTTCTCAATAGATTACAATGTATTGCTTATAATTTCCCCTCTAAATTTAACAAAGCCTTTTCATCAAGGCTATGTATATCTGTGCCAAATTTCAGGCTTGAAATACAAGCCTGATGTTTGTTCCAGCTCTGCTTTAAAAAAAAAAAAAAAAGTACTCATAATTTTGCAATAGAGGGAGAGAATGAGAATTTCATCGTTTTTGCCTCCCATAATGTGACTAAAAATGGTAAAATTCACAGTACTCGTCTTTTTCTAAACAGCAGTAAATATTGGATCCCCCCCCCCACCTTTGGCTATGCTCCTGGGTGGGAGACATATCAGATTTTAAACACTGATGCAGATATACTATCGCAGGTATAATGTTAATTATTTGTGGAGTGCATATATGTTGACCTAATAGAAAAGTGACCAGAGGAATATTGCCTACTTTTTGCTGATTTGTCTACTTTTAAGTGGAAAGAACTTTCTCATTCTGTGTCCCAAAGATGCTTTTTTAAAAGGTAACTGAACATTTTGGGGCTTTTTTTTTTCTTTGAAAATTTTTCACTTCTCATCCAAGAAGCTTCTTTGGTTGTAACTTGTCAGAGTTTTGTTGCAGCACACACAATCAGACCAGTGGTGGGATTCAAGTAATTTAACAACCGGTTCTCTGCCCTAATATTTTCTTCCACAACCAGTTTGCCAAACTGCTCAGAAAGTTAACAACCGCTTTTCCCGAAGTGGTGCGAACTGGCTGAATCCCACCACTGAATCAGACAATTCAACAGGATTCAAATTATATAAGAAACTTCTTTATATACAATACCATACAGCAGAATTCAGCACACAATATCAGGAACACAGAAGCAATATTCATAGAAGAAAGTCATTACAGAGTAGAGAGTAATATATTGTACAGAGGTTGCAAAGTTTACAGAGGCCAAACCAGGGGTGAAATCCAGCAACTTCTAACAGTTTCTGGAGAACTGGTAGCGCAAATTTTGAGTAGTCCAGAGAACCGGCAAATACCACCTCTGACTGGTCCCAGAGGGGGTGGGAATGGAGATTTTGCAATATCCTTCCCCAGAAGGGGAGGGAATAGAGATTTTGCAGTATCCTTCCTCTGGAGTGGGGTGGGAATGGAGATTTTGTAGTATCTTTCCCCTGCCACACCCACCAAGCCACAGAACTAGTAGGGAAAAATTTGGGATTTCACCCCTGGGCCAAACCAAGTCTTATATTTAACCAAAATTTAACCAAATAAATATATATAGTTTAGCAAGTCTAAGCCACACCCAGACTCCAAACTGTCTCTTATGGTCCCATACAAACAAATACTATGTTTCAGTTTCCAAACAGTCCCCATTGGCTGACCTGTTGCCATGTCTATTCCAGTCTATGAACATTCATATTCTGACATAACTAACTGACAAGTGAGGAATGGAAGGAATTATATTCTTTGCAGTGAGCAAGTTATTAAATTGGTTTTATAATTGGGGTGTTTTAAATCTGGCCAAAGTATTTAATGTATTTTAAATGGTTTTTAACGTTTGTATTATGTATATTTTACTTTCTGGCTGTTCACCGCCCTGAGTCCTTCGGGAGTAGGGCGGTATATAAATTTAATTATAAATAAATAAATATAAATAAATTAGCACTGAGTGTCATTAAGGTCATTTGGAGGTTTATCTATATCCTTAGAGTCACCTGAATCAGAGTGCAAACGGGTGTGGAACTTTCTTGGGACTGCTGAAAGGATTGTGTTATAAACAGGAAATAGGTGATGTTGTATCCCTTCCCCTCTGTTGAGAGAGGGCTGTTCAATTTTAATATAGATAGCTTCTTTGGCTTCTCTTTCAAACCAGTGGTCCTCTCTGTTCAGAATGTGAACTTTGCTGTCTTCAAAAGAGTGACCCTTGTCTTTCAGATGCAGATGAATTGCTGCATCCTGTCCTGATGGGTTTATTCTCTTCTATTGTGCACAGTTGAAGAACTGTAGGTAATTCCAGGAAGAAACAGGTTCCCTGATCAAATTCTAGACTCGCCACTGCAGTGATTCCTTAATTCTGATGTGTATGCCATGCTACAGGTGTGGATAGGTTCAGGGCAAATGAAAATCATATCTGTACCCAGCTTGAATATCTTACATTCAGAGATGAGAGTAGGACACCACCAGGGTGCTTGCCACCATATGAATATATTGTTGCTATATACCCACAATCCTTGAACACTAGGCGAACATTTTGCTTACAGTCTGTAAACAAAATGGCAGTAATGAATTTGTCCTTCAGAAGAAAAGAACCGTTGAGTTCTCATCAGGCTTAATCTCTATAAATTGAGCAGTCTGTGTAGGAAAAAGGGATTATTTTTTTCAGATTAACACACGAGCTTGGGCGTTTTAAAATTTGAAGAATACATTGAAGTTAAGCACTAAACTGATTTGAGACTGGACAAGAAGGAACCAGTCAGAAATGTATTGAAATATAACATTTGGTATTTGGTGGTGATTCTTAATTTATGTGTGGAGTCCATTTCATCATCTGTTTTAAAAATAGAAACACCTCCCCCCCATGTAACTTTTGCCAACTTTTTGCAAAGTTATAGCATTCTAGAGCAGACAGAACACGGTAACTATGAATTTCTTTTGAATGAGATGACACAAACATCACTTTTAAAATCTGCATGATACTTTATAATTGAAAGCTGTTGTTGTGCTAATCACAAAGCTAATGATAAATTTGTCAATGCAAGGTATTCAGGTTAAGAAAAGATATTCGGAGAGAGAGAGAGAGAACAAGAGATTTAGTGCTACACATGTTTAGGCATTTATTACTTAGATTTGAATCCTAGTAGAATAAATCTTTTAACCTTTTAGCCATATACGTATGTATGTACATACACTCAACAGTACGTACGTACACACATACGTACATACATACACACACCTATACATATACATTTAAATATATGTAGTCCACAAGGGCAGCAATGAGTCTTTAGGATGATCTTCTTGTCATGTGCCATCTCTATAATGATTGGGTAATTAAAGGAAAACTATGTCCCAGTGGTTATATAGATATAGTTATGTACTCCATTAATTGTAGTCATGGAAGGTATTTTTTGCTTAGCTGTATTTACAGAATCACAGAATGGAAGGGCTGTATTTGGAAGATCATCTAGTTAAATCAGCTGCACAATAACATCAGAAGTATGAGAACAGATAATGGTACTGAACAAAGGTACCAATGTTACTTAAGAATTTGAACCATACATGTTGTCTTCTACAAACTACTCAGAAGCATAGATTTCAGGTGTTTAGTACTTATTGAATGATTGTTTTTTCCTCTCTAAATTGGTTTAGTATTAAAATTCTTCAAGCAGTTCATTTGAAGACAACAACTGAGTTTTAGCAGAAATTTCTACTACTACTTTTGCTCAGTATTTCATTGAGTTTTGCTAATTTACTTTAAAATGTCTAGATGTATTATTGAGGAGTAACCACTGAGATATTAGTCATTGGTACTCCCAGGCAAAATACCATACTATTACGATTCGTAATATCTGAATCTTGTGTGTCTTTAGGTAGCATGTAAAATGGCCTTTTATTATAATAGCAGTATATCTAGCGCTAAATAGTGCTATTTTAATCATGAGGTAATTTCTGATCTCCTTCTGTGCATGGTAGTTGATATTGCATATGTTTATGCATATGTAATTGCTCAGCAATTATTTGTTTCTTTGTAGAGTCCAAAACATCTAAATGTGTATTATTAACAAAAAGCCATAGGGGTATTGGCTAATGGATTTTGACTCTGTTGAATATGTGAGAAGGAATTTCATTGTAATATGAACTTTTGTCCTTCCAATTCAGTTTTGGTACAAAGTATGTATCTGAAATTATAAATCCTACCCCTTCCCTTTATATTTTGGAACATTCATAGTTTGAATTTTTTCAATGCTCGTACTACAGAATCTTAAATTACCCCAATATCTTGCATCCAGGTCCAATTGGTCCATTGATGCTAGCTATTGGGGTAATTTAGGATTCCTGATATAAAGGGCTAGGAATACAATTGACCAATAATATGGGTAATGAAATGACTTTCCTCAAGTAGAACTCTTTGACTTAGATGGGCTTCAATTTCCAGAATTTCCACTTAGAATTCTAGAAATAAAAACCCAAACATATATAGAGGGTGCCAGGTTAGGAACAACTAGAGCCTTGGTAGTACAGTGGTTTAAAGCACCCTGTTATTAACACAGCTGCCTGCAATTACTGCAGGTTCGAATCTTACCAGGCTCAAGGTTGACTCAGCCTTCCATCCTTTCTAAGGTAGGTTAAATGAGGACCCAGTTTGTGGGGGCAATAAGCTGACTTTGTATAAAATATACAAAAGTATGAAGGCTATTGCTTAACGCATTGTAAGCCGCCCTGAGTCTCCGGAGAAGGGCGGCATATAAATCAAATTTAAAAAAAACACCTAATATTATTTGTTAAATCCAATAGACATCAATAAATTTTTAATAATTTCCCATGTAAAAGATCTGAATAAGTGAGAAAGAATACTATGAGAATATGGTTTTCATTTTCTGAATACTTTCTCATTTTCTTCTCCTTATGCCAGTTCAATATCTTTTCACCCGTGTTCAATGCAGCCTTAATTTTTATAAATTTAGTTTGAGTCATTTTAGACAAATAAATCGCTTCAAAGTTCTAACTTGATGCATAAATGACCAGGATAAAGTTATCATATTTTGGTCATGTTATGCAAAGGCCTGGTTTTCTTGAGAAGCCTAAAATGTTTGGATAGGTGAAAGAGGAAGAACAGCAAGATAGATGAATTTGACTATAGTGGTTATGGATGCCCCATTGGAAGATCTGAAGTGCTAGATTGGAGATAGAACCAGGTAGAGATATTCCTCCAGGATTATCAGAGAGTTGTCATTGACTAAATACTACCTTATCATTTCAAATACTCTTCCTAACAACATTTGATCCGTATCTTTACATCAATATCCAATCATTTATTCTGTAATGGATCTATCTCAACATTTTCACTAAGGTTTAACTTAAATAATAAATGCCAAGGTGGTGAATATATCTGCATTTGCCCAAAGGTTGTTTTATATTGCTCTCCTGTTTCCTTCACCCTTTGGAACTGAGTTTGACCTATTTTGCTTCTGGCCTTTTATTTATTTTCATTTTTAAATTAATATTTTAAGGAGGCATTGTTACCTTTGAAGCAGAGTTTTCACAAAGTTTCAATTTTGGTTTTATTACAAGGTGGGTAACACAATGCAAGATTGTATAGACATACAGTATAAACAACACAAATTCCCTCAAAGAAGCATAGAGTTGCCAAGTTCAACATCTATATAGAAATTAGACTATTTGCTGTCTTACTAGCAGCAAAAAATTGTTTCAATCAAAGTGATTAAAAAAAGAAGCTATCATCATCATAGACCAGCCCTAAAGAAATTGTTGTCCTCTCAAAATTGGCAACAAATATAGAACTTTCTCTTCCTGCCTTTCCTTTTTAAACTACCATAGTATCCTGAGGCAAGGTTATACTGCAAGTATATTATCATCCTAAAGAAATAGATAACTGAAAAATCTACTAAACAACACTGTAGAAAGAGAGAGGAAGACACATTCCTGCATCACAAAAGGATAAAATGCCCTGAAAAACAAACATATACACAAACAGGCATCAAAAAGCAACTTGAGAGCATTTCTTTCCCAAAATAATCTTACAGGTTGGTTCTATGAAAATTGTTGCTGCCACATAAGTAGAAATTTGTAGTGTTGAAGAATCTCTCCTTCACTTAGATCTTCCCACAGTATGAACATATTGTGTCAACTCTTCATTTTGCCATATCTCCAAACCATGTTTGAGAGAAATTTAATTTACTTTTAGCTGTTCCAATTTTAAAATAATATTTTTCCCCTTAGGCCTACAGCACTTTAGGGCAGTTTCTAATGTGAGTAAAATCTGATGCGTTTCATCATTTATTCTGAATTGAAATAATCAAGTGATTCAAAGTGGATAGGAACAGCTCTGCACAGTAATATTTTATGTGTGTTATATATGTGTGTGTTTGTGTTACACCTGCTTAGCCACCCAGTGCTGGATTTACATCAGGGAAAACTGAAATTGAAGCTTTGGCTGACTTTGGACTAATCTGGGTTTCTCAGCCTAAATTGTTTTGAAGATAAAATGGCAATGGAAGTCAAATACATAGGCTTATCCTGCTGAAAGAGCGGCAAGATAGGTAAAATAAATAAAATTTTATTTAAATCACATTTACCTCAGCTTCAGCTTACGGATCAATTTTTAAAAGTCAGTTTATCCTCAGTTTTAAATTTAAAATACACAATTCAGGTGGAGAAAAAATGGGAAGCAAGAAAGTATCTTAAAGCTATGAACCAATGGGACATTTCAGTAGCCTGATAAAAAATTAACCACAAAGATTAGATAATTGGAAAAGGAGTCAAAACCAACTGATCTTTTACTATACCCCATGGAATAAATGCCTTGACACCTTTTGCTGCAGCATTAGTAGACTCTGAAGGCAAAATTGCTTAATGGAGACCATTTTCTAAAATAATCTAGGGCAGTGATGGCTAAACTTTCCAGACTGAGTCCCAAAACACATACACGTGTAAATGCATACATGTATGCAAATGTGTGTTAGAAGAATTATCCTTCTGGGTTCAGTTCCAAGTGGGGAAAAAAGACACTGGAAACATGGAGATTGCTTGGAAAGATGGTTTAATGGTGGACAGGATCACATGGTTTGAGTTCCTGAACAGAAAAGGGGCCGAGATGCAGTGAGTCCCGGGTTTTATGCCCTCTCTGGGTTTGAACTTCCTGGGGCCCCGAAAGAGTATCCTGATTGGTGGTCAGACTCCCGGGGGGGGGGGGGGTCTTAGCTAGCCTTGCTGGCTGATGTAATCTTCCCAGGTGTCATGTGGTGAGTTTCTGTTGCTAGATGGTCCTATTGTGTTGCAGATGATGGTCCATTGACAAAGATGGGAGGAAATTGCGTTTCTGCCTCTCTGAGTTTCTACTTCTCTTTTAGGGAAATATTCTGCCTATTTAGTATTTCCTAAAACATTTCATTTTTCTAGGAGAGGGGTGGGTGCTAACTTCCTACATGTGCCTGCACACAAATCCCCAAAATGCAATGCATATGCGACCCCACGCAAGCACCCCCACGCATGCATGCATGCAGCCCCTTGCATGTACCCCACTCCACACACATGTGCCCATGCCCCCCCACATGTGCTCCGCCCGATGCAAATGTGCAGCAGAGAACCAAAGACCAGCTGGCTGGCAGGAGGCAAGTGCGAATGCGCGTCAGAGCTGAGCTGAGGTGACAGTTCGCATGTCCACGGAGAGAGCTCTGGGTGCCACCTCTGGGACGTGTGCCATAGGTTCGCCACCACTGATCTAGGGTATGAGATGGCTTGTTTTCTCTGATATCAGATTTAAGCCTGCAAATTTATGAGTGTTAAGTTTATTATAGGACTTTCTGCTCCATAAGTTCAAGTGGCACATTTGTTTTCTTCATACGCTTGCCCAAATCACACAATTGTGCAGATAAGAGTACATTGAAAATACACCGCCCCCAAATGACAGCAAAGCACTCTAAACACTGTTATAGAACTGTTTCATATAGTTGAAGATCACACAAACAACATATCCCATTCAACTACATAGATATATACCTTACCTAGCAATCACCCTCAGTCCTGGGAATAAATCCTAGCTTTTTAAGGCTAAAGCTTTCTGATATCAGATATCCCTCATTGCCTGACAAATATATGCTGCCATGAATGTAAGAAAGAGAGACATTTTACAAACAGTTTTCATAAATACCTGATATTTGTTTTTCTGTTTTTTGTTTTTTTTAAACCAATAAGGCTGCCCCAGCTGCCAAGGATTCAGGGACTTAGCAACCAGAAATTAAGAAAAATTTAGAGATGTACTTCTAAGAACTGTCCTAACTACAGGTTAGCATTTTTACAAATTGGACCTCAAAAGCTCATACAGTTTGATTGACAAAAGAGATGGTCATGAATATTTACCTGGCTTTGATTTTCACTATGGGAAGTTTGAATATAAAATAACCCCCTAAAGATTATCAAGTAGCCCACTGATCTTTCATTATGAATCATATTTTCCTTGTTTTTCTTAACAAGTTTTTGATTGTTTATTTAGGGCTTAGGCCATTTGCTGACTTATTCTGAAGCATCCTGTGTGCCATGCTGTTCAAGTAGTTCTTTAATGCATTCATGACTGCAATTTGTACATGAAATGTCCTTTTGATTTCCAGAATTGGAGTACTTGGGATGTTCTGTTTCCCCAAAAGGTGTTCAGAGTGACCCAGCCAAGGCAGGAGCCAGAAAGCATAAAAGTAATGTTTTATTATTCTTGTCTACCCACCATTGTGCACCCAGAAAATTTAGCTTTCCTCCTATAGTTTGTCTGCTGTGTGAGATTCTGTGGGAATATTTTCCTAAATGATAAAGTTGATACTCTGTGCAATAGCACAAACCATCTATGTGAACTTTGTGGGATCTACAGTGTTTTGTCTCTTCATCTTCTCTTGGGTGAGCCCTATAATTCAAAGCATTTAGAGTTTAGAAAACTCTATTTCAGAAATTGGGTATAAAGCCCCACCTGTTGTTTGCCTATTATCCAGAGGTGAGATACTGCAAGTTTGGACCAGTTTGGGTGAACTGGTAGTTGCGACCCATGGGTGGGTGGGCCCACCCCACCCACTCCGCCCACTCACCCTGGCACTATCCCATCCTATATCGCCATGTTTTTGAAGCCGCATGCATGCACAGAAGGTGCGCACGCTCATATTTTCGGTGCTGGATGAACCGGTTGTTACAATCGTCAGCAGCCCACCATTGTTATTATCCAAAGGTAAATGGCAAATGGAGAAAACAAATATTATTTCATAGCAATACAGGTTAATGATCAAGACTGCGACCAGCATCTTTGTTGCTAAATGACACAGTTGTTAAATAAGACATCACATGACAATGACTTAACATTTTACTGTTGGCCTTCTCCATTGACTCTGCTTGTCAGAAGCTGATGTGAAGCTCACAAATGGCAAACTACCAGCAAGACATTTTACCTACAGTTGAGTTCATTTTTTAAGCCATGACTGCAGGAATGACCTGCAGTTAGAATACTGCATTTGTTATGACTCTAATGAATAAGGAAAGATATTGGAGAGAGGTATTGAAGACTCCTGTGAGTCCCTTGGACTGCAAGGTGATCAAACTGGTCAGTTCTAGAGGAGATCAGCCCTGACTGCTCTTTAGAAGGCCAGGTCCTGAAGATGAAACTGAAATACTTTGGCCACCTAATGGGAAGGAAGGACTCACTGGAGAAGAGCATAATCCTGGGAAACATTGAGGGCAAAAGAAGAATGGTAGGATAGAATCACTGAAGCAGTTGGCGTGAGCTTAAATGGACTCCAGAGGATGGTAGAGGACAGGAAGGCCTGGAGGAATGTTGTCCATGGGATCACAATGGGTCGGACATGACTTTGCAACTAACAACAACAACAAATTGGAGAGAGGGGTTTGATTTGGAAGAGAGACAGAGAGAAACAGTTACACAATAGATAGATATATGAAAGACTGTCCTGATGTATACAATGCCTCTCATGCACTGAAATTCTAAAAATATGCTCCATATCAAATTCTTCCTTCACTCCATTGAAAATTAGAGGGAAGGGCTTTTTCCTGAGGATTTGGTAGAAAGGGGAATGCCTTCGTCTTTTTATTGCTCTAGAGAGAGAAGAAAGGGTACATATCCTCCAGCTGACTACAAGCAGAGGACACTTCCAGACTCAGAGGAAATGGAAAGGGAAAATAGAGAAAAGGGTAATGAAAGACTTGAGACTAATGAGGCAGGAACCTGCATTTAGTCGGTTGGAAATGGTGTTTAAATAAACTTTAAATAAATACCCAACCTGAAGGCTTCTAAACATGATACCAAGAATCCATTTATTTGGAAGGACAGGAAGAAAATTTAAACTCTTGAGATAGTATAAAAGGTCTGACAACTTTTTACTGTAGTAAACAATCAATTTTGTGTCTGTGACTTTATGGATATCTACTTTTTTTTTTTTCAATCTGTTAAATTGTTTCCAGCCATTCAGAGTCTCTGGGACTCTGGTGGCACACACATTTAATGAATTATTGTTGTTATATTCTAAAGTGAGGCTCTGGTCACATATAGCTGAGAAGTTGAGAGAAAGGTGAAGTGTCAGGTGATCGAGCCAAGGTTCAAAGCTTGACCCTTTTTATAAATGTTAACTACTTATCAAACTTCCTACTAAAAGAACTTAGGAAAAATATATATACTGGAAGAATCACAACCAAAAATGTATACAAGCATTACTATAGAGTTTTTGTTATCATGTACTTCGATGTGGAAAAACTGCTGAACAAAAGTTGCAAAGACTAAATTGAGAATCTGTCAGAGTAAAAGCAATAATTTGCTGAACCTTCATAGTGCTTGACTGACAAGCTAAATGGAATATGATCTTTCAGTCCCTATCTCGAGGAAGCTGACCTCACCATATTATCCAATCTGTCAAATACAAAGAGCTTATATTGAGCCATTCATAAACAATATTAGCATATAGTGGTATAGGTAGTCCTTGGCTTATGACCGCAGTTGAGACTGGAATTTCCATCACTAGCGATGGGGCATGGTGACATGAGATTGTATCGCTTAGCAACAGCAATCCCAACACTCCTTGTTACTTTTTGACAGTGGTTTGTTTTCCAAGCTTGTTTCAATTTAGTTTCTGAACGTTTTGTTTCCAGACTATGTAGCAACATCAGCAGGATTTACTTGTCCTATTCTCCTTAGCTTATAAATGTCTTGTGTGCCAGTGTGGTCAGTTGGTCATGTGATTGGTTATTCATTTGGAGCTATATTTAAATTCTGATCAGCTGATTGGTTCTCTTGTTGGTTGGTCATTCAAATGGTCTGGTTCCTTACATAATTATATGCTGGATCTAGATCAGGGGTGTCAAAGTGGCAGCCCATGGGACGGATGCATCATGTGCTGGCCACTCCGACCCCCGTTTTAGCAAAGGGGGAAAAAGTCATGATACATCATGTGACGATGCAAGTTTGACACCCCTGATCTAGATCAATATGCTTGTTTAATTGCTCCTTTTTTTACTGTCACTCCTGTTAAGGAATTCGCAGAGCAACCTTAGAGTAGCAAGGGTGTGCAGATGAAAGTGATTGAGAGCAGTTGCAAATAATCACAGCCAACACACAGATACACTGAGTTGTGTTTACTTTTAGGAAATAGTAATAAGGCATAGTCCAATAAACAGTCCAGGTCATACACAGATAAAGCAGTAGATAGTAAAACAATAGTCCAGGGATAATCCAATAACAAAGTCTTCTTACCAGTCATCATAGTCATACACAATAAACAGTTGCAAACAGTAGCAAACACAGCAAAGAGCAATAATGATCAGCAAAGAGCAATAATGATCAGCAAAGAAAAACAAACCATGTTTCAAGCTTCCTCTTAAGGACATTGGCTACAGAGCTAACCAATCAGGACACAGTATGATGCAATACAGCAATAGAGTCTTAAAGCTATATTGAGGGTTTATATATTGCCAACCCAACAAGTTAGATAATTATCATTTCCTAACAACTCCTTGTTATTGTCAATAAGTGAATTCCATGCTCATTAGCCAAGGATCCATTCCAATAGAGGTCATTCTGAGATTGGTCCCTCCTAACTCTAAGCCTCAGGTAAGTAAGGGACTGCCTCCAATTCCCCCCAGCTGCCTATCTCCTTCAATCTCTGCTCTTTTGGCTGTCCTGCTCTCTGTCTTGTGGGCAAACATGACTCTGGGGTACATGTCATATTATGACAGAGGAGCTTCTTGACTATTCTGGAACTGGAGAAGAAATGGACCAAGGTGTGTAAGGCCTGGCTGCAACTATCCAAAGGTAAGTAGTAGGACAGCTCCACCCACCCCCATCCCCACCCTAGTTTAATTTTTACCTGTGAACCCTAGAGTGGGTGGGGGGGTCTTAATTAGGGCTTATTTTGGGGGGTAGGGCTTACATTGGGCTCATGTGTAAAAATCAAGCTAGGGCTTACTTTCTGAGTAGGTCGTATTTTCGGGGAAACACGGTAGTGCAGCATGAAGCTGCGACCACCCTTGGAAGCCTCAGCAGCTCCCAGCTTCCCTAATAGCACACTACATCCCTGGAAACTGTAGATTTGTCATTCAGACTGCAGATGTAAAGGAAGCTGCTGAATAACTGACCTGAGAGGCTCTCTAAATACAGAGAATGGAATTTAAAAGTAATTGACTGAGAGACACAATGGTAGTTGCAATCCAGAAGTAGCAACACTAAATAGTGAAAATTTAACACTTTGGGAAGTTTAAAATGGATTTTTTTTTTCCCCTAAGGATGACGTGTGAGCTTCATTACCCTAGATAGAGAAAATTCTGAATTTTGGGACAAGAAAAATGAGTAAGAGCTGCAGTTAGCTTATCTGTAGAGGGTAATCAGCAGATTAACATAAAAGAAAATACAGCTGGGGGAGTATGGAAATGTATGCAGAAGCTTTATGAGTGGGCTAATTTAAGCAATAAATTGCAGCTAATATGAAGGCTTTATAGTATGAGGTTGCATGAATCACAAGAAATGCAGAATCATTTGAATTTGATCATATAATAGACTATAGCAGGGGTGAAATGCTCCCGGTTCGGACCGGCTCGGGTGAGTAGGTAGCGATGGCGGCGGGCAGTTCGGAGAACCGGTAGCAAAAATCCCTGCCCCCGCCCCCCATGCCCAGCTGAGCCGCGTGATCATCAGAGCCTTTTTTTTCTTTAAAATGGCTCTGAGGAACCAAGCTCTGATGATCACAGCTGAGTTGCCTGCTAATCAGGCAACTCAGCTTGGATCGCCAGAGCCATGTAAAAGAAAAAAACTTTTTTCCTTTTAAATGGCTCTGACGATCTGCTAATCGGTAGCAAAAATCCCCCCCTCCCCTCCCTCAGCTTGCTTACCTTAGCTGCTGGTCGCAACGCCTTACTGTAATCCCTGCAATCCATTGCATCAGCAAGCAACTGAATCTCCTTGCCTGCAATCAAGCAGGCAGAGAGTTGTGGACTTCAACTCCCAGAATTCCTCAGCCAGCAAAGCAAAGCTGGCTGAGGAATTCTGGGAGTTGAAGTCTACAAGTCTTAAAGTTGCCAAGATTGGAGACCCCTGTTCTATTCGGTAAGTTTTTTTCCCCTTTGGGAGCTTTAAAAAAATAGTTAATTGGGGGATTTTTTAGTTGTTCTTTTTTAGACCTAGCCATTTAAAGTTTAGGAAGTTTTAAATTTAGCTGCTTTTATATAAAAATAAAAATAAAATGAAATAATATTTGTGCAGCTTTCTGAGATTTAGTGTGTTTCTGTAGTGTTTCACTCTAACTACACAAACACACAAAATCTCACAAAGCTGTATGTGGAATTTTGTGTATGTAAAGTGTGAAAGTTGGTTTTTTGGGCTTTTTGTGGCTGTGTGAGGTTCCTGCTTGTTGCAGGGTCCATTTTGGGTCTAGCACAGCTGCTTTTACATTGTGGGTGAGCCAGTTGTGTTGTGTTGTGTTTTGTAGGTTGAAAAAGGGCAAAGAAGTGACATTGACTTGGCCATGCCCACCTGACCAACAAGCCACGCCCTCCCAGTCATCTTATCACCAGGCCACATCCACTAATTAAGCCATGCCCACAGAACCGGTAGCAAAAAATTTTAGATTTCACCCCTGGACTATAGAACAGTGTTTCTCAACCTTGGAAGCTTGAAGATGGATGGACTTCAACTCCCAGAATCCCCCAGCCAGCACTGCTGGCTGGGGGATTCTTGGAGTTGAAGACCACCCATCTTCAAGCTACCAAGGTTGAAAAACACTGCTATAGAAGAACTTGGAAGGCTGGGAAAGGAAAGGAAAGGAAAGATGTAGCGCTGCATTCGTTGCTGGAAATGGATAGCCCTCTATTAAATGTCCTAGAATAAAGACCGAAATGTGAACTCTTGCAAAAATTTTAGGAGAAGCAAACTGATTGATGAAAAATTTTGATGAAAAAATTTTGATGAATTTGAGTGAAGGATGAAAAAGACAAGAAAGCAAAAACAGACAAGAAAGTTTCCTGACTGAGGGAGAGAGAATAAAAAAGATAAAATCCTGCTATTTTTCACTGCATGAAAATAGATTACCTAAAGAAAGACCACTCAGTCTGGAAGGCAGTAGAAATTATAACTAGCGAAACATACAGAAGGTCATCAAGTGAATGCATCAAGGCAACCACAGGTGGCACTGTTTCAAAATGGCAGTGCCAAATGGGCCACTAGCTACACAACTGGCCAAAAAAAACCCAAAAATTGTCATGACGGATGAATATGTCAAAAGTATAGTTTATCTAGCAGATGGTACTAAAGACAAGATCCCAAAGATGTATTGTAAATGCCAAACCTATTGTAGGAAGTTAGCACCCCTCTTAAAAGAATGAAAAATTTTAGGAAATATTAAAAAGGCAGAATATTATATTTCCCTGGATGAGAAATGGAGAAACATGTTTTAAAGACAAAGCAGCTCCCTGCAGCTTCCTGCCTCCCCCCACCTTTGTCAATGGGCTATTAAGGCCAGAACCAGTTCACTTATTCCCCCCACCTTTGTCAATGGGCCAGAGGCAGAAACACATTCCCCCACCCACCCACTTTTGTCAATGGACCATCATCTGCAACACAATAGGACCCATCTAGCACAGAAACTCACCACAAGCTTGGGAGACAACCTACAAAGTTAGCTAAGACCCCCACCCCCTCAAAACCTCAAAACCAGTCTGGATACATTTCGTATACAGGAACAGGGAGTCTCAAAACCAATCAGGATACATTTCTTATACAGGAACAGGAAACTCTGAGGTGGGGCCCAACAGAGGGCATAAAACCAAGGCACTCCCAGCATCTCGCCCATTCTTTTTTCCTACTCAGGAATTCAAGCCATGTGCTCCTGCGCAGGAACTCAAGCCATGTGATTCCTGTCCACCATTAAATCATCTTTCCAAGCAGTCTCCATGTTTCCAGTGTCTTTTTCCCCACTTGGAACTGAACCCAGAGGGACATTTCTTCCAACACTATAAACAGTTTCTTATCTGTAAAATACCCAGCTGAAAATGGCTACATTATGTTCTTCCCAAAAAAGAAAATTTACACAATTAAATGGAATGACATAGGATCAAATCAGAAATATTTTACCAATCCAACATCGAAGAGGCTGCAGTGAACCAGTCCTCATCCAACAAAGAAGACACAGTGAAGTTCTGGGTATAGGTCTGGGACAATCCAAAGTAATACAAGAATGGAACTTGGATAAGAATAAAAAGAAAGAAAGAAAGCTGAAAGGAAAAATAAATCAATAAGAGCAGAAATGGTAGAGAAAAGGGGAAGGAAGACCAAGTATTTGTCAACATCATGTAAAATTGAATTGCTTTTGTTTCAGTTGAAATATCTGAATTATTTACATCCATTCACTGCCAAGCTGTACTTCAAGGAAGTAAAATTGGTTAATATCTGGCTAACTACCTAATAATGAAAGATCCAACAAAAGGGGCAACACCAGGCAATTATAGCCCAATTACCTGCTTACCAACAAATTTCAAATTCCTAACTGGCGTGATAGCCTAACAGAAGAGAGACAAAAGATCAACTCCTAATTGACAAGAAGATTTTGGAAAACTATAAGAGAAGAAAGACCAACTTGAATATGGTTTGGAGGAATTCAACCCCTTGCCATATAATGGATAATCAAGTGCCTAGAAATAACAGGAGTCTTTGAAGCTTTGTGCTATGATCAATGGCACAATGGAAGCTTTGGTTGATAAAGATAAAGGTTGTGCTAGTTGTTCCTGACTCTAGGGCGCGGTGCTCATCTCCATTTCAAACCCGAAGAGCCAGTGCTGTCCAAAGACATCTCCGTGGTCATGTGGCTGGCATGACTAAATGCCAAAGGGGCACGGAACGCTGTTACCTTCCCACCAAAGGTGGTCCCTATTTTTCTACTTGCATTTTTTACGTGCTTTCAAACTGCTAGGGTGGCAGAAGCTGGGATAAATAATGGGAGCTCACCCCATTACGCGGCACTAGGAATTCAAACCACTGAACTGCCAACCTTTCAATCGACAAGCTCAGCGTCTTAGCCACTGAGCCATTGCATCCCTGTTATATGGTTGATAGTCGACGGGAATAGAATAGGAGAGATTAACATCAAGAGAGGCATCTTTTAAAAAGATTCATTGCCACCATTATTAGCAGCAATGTTGACAGATTCTACTTAGCAAGGAAAATAGACGGGTGTGGAATGTTGCAAATACACCAAACAGTTGAAAAAGAAAAAAAAAGTCCATTGAGAAAATATCTGAAGGAAAACGAAGAAGATTCACAAAAGCTAGTACACCATGAAGGCTTATTGAATACCAGAGAGACGAAAGTGGCCTTTAAGAAATACCACATGAAGAACAGAAAAGAGGCAAGGGGAAAGTATTACATGATCAGTATATAAAACATAGCAGGTAAAGCAGGTAACACCAAGACCTGAAAATGATTAGACCAGGAAAGTTAAAGAAAGAGACAGAGGGTCAAATTCTATCTGCACAAGATTAAGCCTTAAAAACAAATGCAAATAAAGCCAGCAACTTGCAGCAAATGGCATTTCTGCAAAGAAGATGAAGAAAAAGTGGACCACCTAGTTAGCTGCTGCAAGAGAATCATACAGACTGATTGCAAACAATGCAGTGGTGGGTTGCCCCTGGTTCGGACTGGTTCTATAGAACCAGTAGTAAAACCAGCGGGAGGGTCCGCCCACTGACCCTGACGTCATCAGAAGCGATCTGCGTATGCGCAGAAGCGATCCCATTGCGAAGCGGTAATAAAGGTAAATAGAACCCACTCCTGAAACAATGGTATGACAAAGTAGCAGCAATGCTGCATTGGGATATCTGCAAGAAATACCATCTTCCTGCAGGCAAGAACTGGTGGGACCATAACATAGAGAAAGTACTTGAAAATTAAGAAATCAATTTGTTCATGGACTTTAGAATTCAAAAAAAGAAGCATTTGCCACATAACACCCCAGATTTAACAATTATTGAAAGAGAGACAAAAAAAAGTCTAAATAGTGGGTGTTGCAATACCTAGAGACAGCAAAATAGAAAAGAAAGAACTGGAGAAAATCAGAAAATATAAAAGCCAGCAAATAGAAGGAGAACAATTGTGGCAAAAGAAAGCAAAGATGTACCAATAGGCATTTTGGTTGCAATCCCAAAACATGTCGATCATCACTGGAACATCATCGGCATTGACAAAATTATCATCTGTCAATTGCAAAAGGCAACTTTACTTGGAAAACTTACATCCCATGATGATATTTTTAATACCATGAAACAGTAATATCTGCTGATCTCAGGCAGTGAAATATATTCAGTTTGTTTTTATTTCTGGACTATGTATCCAGAAAAATTGCTATATTGTTGCAAAACATTCACAAATGTAAGTATAAGAGGAGGAATTATGAGGTATGATCACTGCCTTGGATTATTTATAAAAATAATAAAGGTGGGATAGTTTTTAAAAGTAAAGAGCTTTGACCATTTTTAACAAATGTAAAAATTTGGTCTGCATCCAGTTATCATCTTTGTGTTCTATTTCAGACATTGATATACTTTAAATGTCTCCAATTTGTCGAATAAGAAAGCTATTCCAATGCTGAATTATTTAGAAGAATAATCCAAAGACATCCTTGATCATAATTGGTGGGGAAATAATGTGATTTGTAATAACTCAAGCAAAAGGACTTAAATTTTGATCCGGGAAATAAAAGTTAAAGAAATCATTTTTTTTTTCATAACATGTTCCAAAAACTTAATCTGTATCATATCAAAAGCTTTCTCCAAATCCACCTAAGCCTCTATAAGTGTTTCAAGATTCTGACTGCATTGCTAAAATATCCACTAGTAATCCAATATTATCAGAGATTTGACATCCTTTCAT
Organism: Pituophis catenifer annectens; assembly: GCF_029215685.1. Taxonomy (NCBI): domain Eukaryota; kingdom Metazoa; phylum Chordata; class Lepidosauria; order Squamata; family Colubridae; genus Pituophis; species Pituophis catenifer. The sequence continues at coordinate 223,805,774 of NW_027256882.1, forward strand.
GAAACCTGGTTGTATCATTGATACTAACACCTGCAATCTATCTGCTAGTTGCACCCAGAAATTAAACTACATTAAAACAAATATGTTGGGTGATAACCTGCCTCAAATCAAGAACCCTTGGGCAGACTCTCTACTGTGAAATTTGTTTTCACTATTATGTCTGTAAGTATTTCTGAAATAGACACATATATGCCATGAGTTCATATATGAAGAACAACAGTCCCAAAACAGGAAAAACGGCCCCAGACAGAATGTACCATCTTTCTCAATCTCTCCTCACTCTTAAGTGGGTAAGGTTATGCATATTGTGATGGTAGGATTATGCTGAAATTTAAGACTTAGAATTTATAAAATAGTAGGTGGTATCAAAGCTCACTAGTTACTATATTGTACATGATTTCATTACTTTGTTGGAGTATTCATGGTTCTTTTTGTCAATCTTTTGCTAAAAAGAAGTAGAGATTTCTTTCCAGCTGTCTAGGGAATTTAAATCTCATGACTTTTTCTGTGTAAGGGCATTAATTACCCCATACATTAAAGGGAATTAAAAAAAAGCAAAGCTCACCAGGTCCCATAATCAGCATAGTGTCTGTTACATAATTTATCCATGGAATGCCCTGGTCCTCAATCATCATTGCAACTACTCATTAGAATCCAACTTCATTAAGGGTGGAAGTTGCAATGATGTCCTTCTATGAAACAATGCTGAACCAGATAGAAATATTTTCCTTTTAGATCTGAATTCTAAATACAGTAAGATCTTATTTACAAGTACCCTGAACTAAAGACCCAATCGCTAACCCTCACCATCATTTTATCAGCATGTATAACCATTAACATTATTTACTTTAACCCTAGTCTGCCAAATACAAAATGTAAGGATTGGGCTATTCATACTTTTCTATTTTTTGAGCCACATTCACAGGAATCTATATATATAAAAGTGAAATACCACTCATGCATCATCACAAAATCTCCAGAACCGTAAAGCCTACAAACTTGAAATTTGCCATGTATGTTCCTCTTGGCTTCTAGGTGATCAGTAAGAAAGGATTTCTAAAAATGACCATCAGAGCATTAATATTTCCTATATTATTATTAACACGCTCTGATGCAAAGGAATTCTACTCCCCCTTCCCATCTGAAAAGAAATCTGTTCCAAATGCAAAACACAAGCAGAGGAGATGAGTTTCAGTTTCAGTTTTACTTTCAGAGCAGCAAGCAGGGGATAGGGGAGGCTTCTGTGGGGCAAGCCTGAGGGAGAGAAGGGGATAGGATAGGAGAGACCTCTGTGCAGCAAGCCTGGGGGAGAGAAAGGGATAGGATAGGAGATGTTTCTGTGGGACAAGGCTGAGGGAGAAAAGGGAGAGGAGAGGCCGATCATAATTACTCATTAATTTTCAAGCTATAAGTGTTGATTTATCAATCACATAGTTTCATTGCAGACCACAGATATCCAGCTAGTTCCACATAAATTTAACTCATATTTTCTATAGTAAAACTAAAGAATCCAATCTTATAACCTAAGGATTTAAATCATGTCCCAAAGGGTAAAAAAACCATTCCGGGTAAAATTAGGGGCTCAAGGAACATATGCTAGAGCAAATGTTTAATGAACTCATAACTTATATATCCTATCCAGTGGTGGGATTCAGCGAGTTGTCTCTGGTTCGCGCAAACTGGTAGCGGTGACTGTGGGAGGCTCCGCCCACCTGCCTGGACGTAATGTGGGACTACTGGCACGTGTGACCGAAGTGAGCACACACACACACGCACTCACATTTGTGAACCAGTAGGGAAGGTAAGTGAATCCCACCTCTGATCCTATCCACATGGACTTTGAAGATACAGGATGGAAAGAGTATTGACTCTTTTGAGCTATAGTGTTGAAAAAAACTCCTCAAATTAATATCAATAACCAAGATAGGGATGAATCATTGAACAAATCAATCCAGGCACCAGGCTCAAATTATCCTGGTTTGGAGAAATATGCCAAGACCTACGGTAGCTTTCTGGAGAAAGCTGTGATGCTGGGAAAGATGGAAGGAGAGAGAAGAAAAGGATGATCAGCAGAAAAGTAGATGGATTTGATCACCACGACAATAGATACACCCTTGGAAAAGCTGGGAGAAAAATGGTTAGGGATCATCATTCAGAAAATCTATCTATGCAGCCACCAGTGGTGAAATGTAAATTTTGTTACTACCAGTTCTGTGGGCGTGGCTTGGGGGGTGTAATATGACTGAGTGGGCATGGCCAACTTTTTTTTTTTAACTTTTAAAACCATTTTTTTATAGCCTCTTCGCCTGAAGAGGTTGTTTAAAAAAATGTTTTTAAAGCCTCTGACAATCCTAGCTGACTTGCCTGATCGGCAGAGGCTTTGTTTTTACTTTTAAAAGCCGAAGAGATTGTAGAAAAAATGCTTTTAAAAATTAAAAAAAAGCCTCTGATGATTGCATGGTTCAGCTGCGCAATGGGGGGGGGGGGAGGCAGGGATTTTGCTACCGGTTCTCTGTACCACCTGCCTCCATCACTACCGGATTGGGCGATCCGGTCCAAACCGGGAGCATTTCACCCCTGGCAGCCACTATAAATTAACATTAATTAATCAGTCATAATAACCAATATTCATTTTTTAAAAAAAGAATAAGATGAATCCATTCTTTTTTAAAACCGTATAATAGTTCCTAAATCCAAAACTTCTGCCTTTCAAATGATGTACATGTAGCAATAATCAGTATTCAGTATTCAGTCTACGTTCAAATCTCTGCCCATTTTCCCCCTTCTTGAATTTTGCAGGGAAAAAAAGTCAATTTATTTCCGTCTCCTGGGCCAGGTGGATTACTGGCTACGCACACTGAAGCAAAGAAGGTGAAAGTGTGAGGATATTTTCCTATGATATTTCTCTTCTTTCAGATAGGCAGAAACTATTTAAATGTTGCACTGGATGTCAGTAGTTGTCAACCGTCAGTGCGGGGTAGGGATTGGGCACCCCAGGAAATCAAAGCAAACTCAATTATCTATCTGCTGACAATGACAGAACCATTTCATTCCCCGGCTCGTCACAGAATGTGAGGGGGAAAAAATTAAAAGCGTGAACATTTTTAATGAGAGCAATTATTGAATCATCAGTCACACAGTCCATCTGCTTCAGAGCGTTCCAGTGACGAGTGAAATACTGAAATACTGCATTGCCTTGTGGCATGTATAGAACCCCATCCCCTGTCTTTGAGAAAGCCCTAATGATATTCATATATCATGCCCATCACTTTCACTCACTTACAGTTCTCTCTCTCTCTTTTTTTTTTTTTTGCTGGCTTTGTTATATTAATTGCTAATTTTGCATTTTGACACCAACTTGGTGGAAATGTGCTAGCTGTAGCAAACCCACAGATAAGAGCTCGCTGTGCTGACGTTAAATAGAGGCAAATGTAATGTTCAACTGGAGAGATAAATGGATGCAGAATTTATCTCCAGTGTCCCGTTTAGCAAGGAATTCTGTGAGCAAAAGACCTTACACTGACTGGATTTAACATTTTTTTTTCTGTGCCTGATGGACTTAATAATCCATTTGGTGCACACATTCAGTTATGACAGTATGTCAATGAAGAGAAAAGGACTGTTCTGTAGAATTCAAAAATCTTTGCAAACAGGTAAGACATAGGAAGGGGAAGGTTTGTAATATATAGGAAGTAAAGGCATTATATATAACAATGTAAAAATAGTTTGGCCGTACTAACCGAAAGGCATCTTCAATATTACTGAATATTACTGAAAGGGAAGGTTTCAATCTTAATCCACATTTAGCTTTATAGAATGTAATCTCTCTCTCCTTCCCTCCCCCCCTCTCTCTCTCTATATATATAGTGTGTGTGTGTGTGTGTAAAGTGTTTTTCTATCGAGAGACCTGGTCTACCCCAACATGTGGGACAGGGCATTCTGCTCCTTTTCGCCTTTCAGCTCCAATCCAGAAGCCCTCAAGCAGTCGTATTCATGACAAACCATTTTATACAAAATTTATAAATAGTATAGATCTATAGTAGTCTTCCTTTATTTCTTTATCATCAATATATATTTATATATATATATATATATATATATATATATATATATATATATATATATATATATATATATATATATGTACAGAGAGAGAGAGAGAATACAGAGAAAGTACACAAAGAGAGGGAGGGAGGGAGGGAGGGAGGGAGGGAGAGAGAGAGAGAGAGAGAGAGGGAGGGAGGGAGCATTTACATACTATAAAGCTAACTGTAGATTGAGATTGAAACCTTCCCTTTCATAATATTCAAAGATGCCTTTCTGTTAGTAGGGCCAAAGTGTGTGTGTGTGTGTGTGTGTGTGTGTGTGTGTGTGTGTGTGTGTGGATAGAGGAACCTGGCTAGAGGAAAATATATATATTTTCCTCTAGCCAGGTTTTTGAAAAACCTTGGTTACGTAGGAAATCCTTGGTTACGTAGGAAAAACCTGGCTAGAGGAAAAATACACATAAATCCTACGAAGAAGTAAGAAAATAGATATTGTACCTTTACAGGGAGGATACATGAGATGTGGGTGTGGCTTACTGATGATGGCTAATGAGCCAGAAATAGATCTATATAAGTCTCTCACCTGGCAGCAAGAACTTGCTGGCTGCCAGAAAGGAAAAAAGCCCAGAATCGAGTAGATGTGATTCCACTGAGCTAGGGCTGCAGAAAAACCTTGGTTACGTAGGAAAAACCTGGCTAAAGGAAACACACACACACACACACACACACACACACACATATGTATATATGTATATATGTATATATGTATATATGTATATATATGTATATGGAGGTATGTTTGAGTAAACAGGAAAATGGCTTACAATCTACTTACAAAACTCAGTTGAGAATAACCCAGGTACAATACTAACATCTTCATAACATCTTATTATTCATAACATCTTACTATTTGTAAAAGCTATGACATTGAAGTGAAAGTAAGCAACAAACATAATGATTTAGGGTGCTGTTTAAAAACAACATGAAAATAATATTCTTCATTCAAGGTCTGTAAATAATGTGATTATTTACAGAGGCAGTAAGAAGAGAAACAACAAAAACCAAACTTCTTTTCAACCAAACTTCTTTTCAAGCATGGGCATCCTTTTTCTTGCAATCCTGCATAATGCCAGGCAAAAATTGATTTATGAAATAATACAATTCATAGCATCCAAATTAAAGTTGGCTGGCAAATTATCAACTGCTAATTTGGAATTATTCATGTTGTCCACTCTTAACATTAATCCCAAAATTAGAATGAAATCGTCACTTATCAGCGACAACAAAAATGGAGAAATTATTGTTTTGCATTGTTGCATTACAATGCTACACATCATTACTTCCAATTTCAAATTCAGCATTCAAGATAAAAACAAGCTGAAACAACTGAGCTACTGGCTGGTGTTATCAGTGGCATCCAGGTTGAAGCCAATCAATATGCTGCTAACTTTCTCCTTTTCCTGTCCCCATTGATGTGTTGTAAGCTAACATTGACAATGATTAGTATTAGAACTGAGTGGCATGCAGTGAGCTAAATAATTAAGAAGTATGTTGTAGCTGCTACCTTTGCAAGAAGAAATTAAAGAGGATGCAAGCCTACCTATGACAATAATCCATCCCTTTGATTTTTTTTTGAGGGAATTTTAAATCAGGTAAATTCATATTATATGGATATGACATTATGAATATCATGAATATGATATATTCACATTATATGATCCTGGTTTTTTTGGCACAATAGAATAGAATAGAATTCTTTATTGGCCAAATGTGATTGGACACACAAGGAATTTGTCTTGGTGCATATGCTCTCAGTGTACATAAAAGAAAAGATACATTTGTCAAGAATCATAAGGTACAACACTTAATGATAGTCATAGGGTACAAATAAGCAATCGAATAATATTAGGAAACAGTCAATATAAATCATAAGGATACAAGCAACAAGGTTACAGTCATACAGTCATAAGTGGGAGGAGATGGGTGATAGGAGCAATGGGAATATTAATAGTAGTGAAGATTTAGTAAATAGTTTGACAGTGTTGAGGGAATTATTTGTTTAGAAGAGTGATGGTGTTCAGGAAACACCTGTTCTTGTGTCTAGTTGTTCTGGTGTGCAGTGCTCTATAGTGTCATTTTGAGGGTAGGAGTTGAAACAGTTTATGTCCAGGATGTGAGGGGTCTGTAAATATTTTCATAGCTCTCTTTTTGACTTGTGCAGTATACAGGTCCTCAATGGAAGGCAGGTTGGTAGTAATTGTTTTTTCTGCTGTTCTAATTATCCTCTGAAGTCTGTGTCTGTCTTGTTGGTTTGCAGAACCAAACCAGACAGTTATAGAGGTGCAGATGACAGACTCAATAATTCCTCTGTAGAACTGGATCAGCAACTCTTTGGGCAGTTGGAGCTTTCTGAGTTGGTGCAGAAAGAACATTCTTTGTTGTGCTTTTTTGATGATGTTTTTGATGTTAGGTGTCCATTTTAGGTCTTGAGATATGGTAGAACCTAGAAATTTGAAGGTCTCTACTGTTGATACTGTGTTGTCTAGTATTGTAACAGGTGGTAGTATGGGAGAGTTTCTCTTAAAGTCTACCACCATTTTTACGGTTTTGAGTGTGTTCAGTTCCAGATTGTCCTGATCTCACCACAAGGCTAGTTGTTCAACCTCCCATCTGTATGCGGATTCATCATTGTCTCGAATGAGACCAATCACTGTTGTGTCATCTGCGAACTTCAGTAGTTTAACAGATAGATCATTTGAGATGCAGTCATTGGTATATAGAGAAAAGTGGAGAGAGCACACAGCCTTGGGGGGCCCCTGTGCTAATTGTACATGTATCTGATGTGATTCTGCTTAGCTTCATCTGCTGCTTCCTGTCTGTTAGGAAGCTTATGATCCACTTACAAATGTGTTCAGGTACCGCTAGCTGGTTTAGCTTAGTTAGAAGAATGTCTGGAATGATGGTGTTGAATGCTGAACTAAAGTCTACAAAGAGGACCCTTGCATAGGTCTTTGGAGATTCAAGATTGTAGGATGTAGTGCAGAGCCATATTAACAGCATTATCTGTTGATTTATTCGCCCAGTATGCGAATTGCAAGGGGTCTAACAGCGAATCCGTGATGGTTTTCAAGAGGGACAGCACTAGCCTTTCAAAGGTTTTCATAACTACAGATGTTAGAGCAACTGGTCTGTAGTCATTCAGTCCCTTGATGGTGGGCTTCTTCGGCACTGGGATGATAGTAGAGCTTTCGAAGCAAGAAGGAACATAGCACATCTCTATACAATAGCTCTAGTGAGTCTTCATTTCATCCATCACGGATCCAATATCTATTGCCTTTCACAAGCCAGAAGATGTCTGTAAAAACCTTTTGTCTGCTTCTGACAGCTTCTCATATAATTTAAAACTGATTTTCCAGGGTTAAAAATTGTACAGAGAAACACATATTTTACCTTCCCATTCATGGAGGGAAAGAAAGTTTGTATTATTGCCTAAGCAAATAGTGTTAACAAGTCAACATAGTATCGGTCCATAGCAGCATATCCTAAAAAAAAAGAAGAAAATACATATAGATTTAGATGTTATATCGTGAAAGAATTTCAAGGACATACCAGTAAAGACATACCAGACTAAAACTTTATAATATTCCTCATTAAAACATGCAATATCCAAACTAGAATAATCGATCAGTTTAGCGAAAGAGAGATGCTTCTGCCACTGTCCCAACCCTAATAAGAGAAAATGACTGAAGCAACTTAGGGCCTGCCTTCCATAGAGTAGGAACCACACAGGAAAAGGTATCAGTTCAGCTTCTGGCGGGGAGTTTATCTTCAGAAAGCCTCTGGTCCTGGATAAAGAAAATTCATATGTAGATAAATATATAGAAAAGTGGGACATGTCCCTCAAAATAAATTTGCATCTCTCTCCCTCTCCCTCCCTCCCTCCCTCTCTCTCTCTCTCTCTCTCTCTCTCTCTCTCTCTCTCTCTCTCTCTCTCTCTCCACACACACACACACAACACACAGCTGAGCAAAGCAGAATTTCTCTTTTTCCTTCCCCTCCTCTTCTAGGTTGTTCTTTTATAGATACAATTAAGTCCATTGCCACCTAGTGACTAAACTATGTCAGGACACTAACTATCCTGTTTAGAGGTGCCTCAGCCAAATCTGTGAATTGAAAAACTGCTGCAATAACAAAAATCAAGCAGGGTTAAAAGGGGAAAGGAGAAAGTTAATAGCATCTTTGAACTGTAAGGGAAGGAATATAGAATATTAACAAAGAACATAATTTAATACCTAATCAATTTACTGATTGGATTTTCCATGTGATTAACTTGGAGCCCAGAAATAAATTGCAGTGATCTCAGGAAGTAGCTATAATGACCATCAGGTCTGTTAGAGTGTGGTGCTATAAAAAATGATAATGGCAAAGATCCCATGCAGCTACTCTAGTTAATTAAATGCATTCAAATAACATTCGGGCTCAAGAATAAATCCACACTAGCAAAGAGAATCTCTGTCAGTCAACATGTATTATAGAAAATGCATTCTTTGATAAAGCTGGTCAATTTCCCATACTAAAAAGGCCAAATCTTGTTCTCAAGTAAATATACAAATTTATCTTGGCTTAATAACAGGGCATGATTTTATTAATCGTGGAAGGGTGAGTTGCAACAAATCATGCTTGTGCCTAGAAAGTGGCCTATGCATGGATTATACTCAAAGCATCTCAGAAACCAGAAATCTCAAAAGCAGATTTTAGGATAGGATAGGATAGGATAGGATAGGATAGGAGAGGAGAGGAGAGGAGAGGAGAGGAGAGGAGAGGAGAGGAGAGGAGAGGAGGGAGAGGAGAGGAGAGGAGAGGATATGGGGATGGGGATGGGGAGGGGAGGGGAGGGGAGGGGAGGGGAGAGGAGGAGAGGAGGAGAGGAGAGGAGAGGGGAGGAGAGGAGAGGAGAGGAGAGGAGAGGAGAGGAGAAGGGAAGGGAAGGGAAGGGAAGGGAAGAGAAGAGAAGAGAAGAGAAGAGAAGAGAAGAGAAGAGAAGAGAAGAGAAGAGAAGAGAAGAGAAGAGAAGAGAAGAGAAGAGAAGAGAAGAGAAGAGAGAGAAGAGAAGAGAGCTGGAAGGGATCTTGGAGATCTTCTAGTCCAGCTCCCTGCTTCCAGGAAACCCTACACCATTTCGGACAAATGGTTGTCCAATCTTTTAATCCAAAGCCATTTTTCCTTGGTTTAAACAAGTGCGCTATCTACTTGACTTCAAATATTAACTAAATGATATTTTCCTCTCCTAGACAGTTTGTTTGTTGTTAAGTTTATTAGCACTGGTACTATAAAACACTCTACTTTGTGTGTATTTAACTGATTTAAATGGGGGGAAACTAATCTCAAGGATCAATGCTTCCATTGCTTCCATTTGTTGTGCTGGACAAGGAATATGCAGGGCTCTCAAATTAAACTCTTTTAGTTGCTTGACTCGACTCTTGTAAAGTTTATCCACTTTTCCTAAGCTTCTGAGCTTTTCTTTTTGATCTCATCAAGAGTCCCTAGAGTCATAAAACTGGTTTGTCAGATTCTTCTGCAGATTTATTTTTTTTTATTTGATTTATATGCCGCCCTTCTCCGGAGACTCAGGGCAGCTTACAATGTGCTCAGCAATAGCCTTCATCCTTTTGTATATTTATACAAAGTCAGCTTATTGCCCCCACAACTGGGTCCTCAATTTACCTACCTTAGAAAGGATGGAAGGCTGAGTCAACCTTGAGCCTTGGCGAGATTCGAACCTGCAGTAATTGTAGGCAGCTGGTCTTAATAACCAGCTTAATAACAGGGTGCCTTAGACCACTGTACTACCAAAGCTCACTTTGAGGGAGGGAGGGAGGGAGGGAGGGAGGGAAGGAAGGAAGGAAGGAAGGAAGGAAGGAAGGAAGGAAGGAAGGAAGGAAGGAAGGAAGGATCCAAATAATAAGCTAGAAAGTTGGAGAAATTCTTTCTACTTATAACTAATAAATTGGTTCACTCTGATTTAAATATCAGCTCATGGGAATTTAAGTCCCATTTTATTCACGGAAGTTCATGCCCTCCTCTGAAATGAAATCAGACATGGTGTCAATAATAGCTTTGCACTGTCTGTCCTAATTGTCTTTTCAGTGAGAACCAGCACAGCATTCAGGATATTTAAACTTAAATGTTTAAACTACTTGCTACTTTTTGTAGGTAGCATGTGACTGTATCAGTACAGTTTTCCTATAATGTTATGTGGGAGCATGGACCTGATTTGAAGTGATCCCTTAGAGTGAATAAGGATTCTGGGCTTTTGCCCTCATTATGTTTTGTTTGGAATTGGGGTCACTAACCTTGCAAACATGGTTAAGAAAGTTCTTCTCATTAGGACTGAGATTTTTTTTCTCATTTTTTATTTATTTACTCCTAATGAAAGAGCTTGTTTTTCTGCCAAACAGCACAAGGAGTTACCAACTTGCTATTCCAAGGTCTTATCGCTCTTTTAGCCTCTCCATCTCAAAAAATCTGTTAGCAGGAACAGATTTATTTTCATAGATATCAACTGGCCTTGCAGAAGTCATTTCAATACAGTGTTTAAGACCAATGGGAAACATTTTGAAATAAATCTATATATTTATATTTATTTTCTATAAATGTAAAAACAAAAAAGAATTGGCCTTGAACGAAAAGAGAAAAAAAAAACAATGAATGGCTTCCCAAATTTCTTCAGTGGCCCAGATAATAATGTTGCAAACACTGAAATTACAGCTTGTCAATTTAAAAAGCAGGATGAATCCTCATGACTTCAACCCAGTGCATAGAAACATTGAAATTGATGTCCCTGTTTCCCCTAAAATAAGACATCCCCTGATAATAAGCCCAATCGGGCTTTTGAGCGCATGGCAATAAGGCCAAGCGCTTATTTTAGGGTTCAAAAAAAATATAAGACAGGGTCTTATTTTCGGGGAAACATGGTACCTTTTTTATACTGTAAATGAATTATATTTTGGTTGAGTTTCTTGGCAGTTCATTCAGAAGACAGGAGAAAGACTATGTGATATTCCACATGATTTGTGTATAATGTTATCAGAATAAGTTTAACATTGTCCTCAAAATTAAATATTTTATGTTTATAACTTTAAGGTGCAACTTGGCAGTATGGAAATTGGAATCAGACTAAATGGGCTGGCAGACTTGATCATCAAATGGGAAATGTTAGGGAAATGGAAAGTTTCAGCCTTATTCTGCTACACCATTACAAACCCAATCACATTACTAAAAATTTGTGATGAATTGGTTGAAATAAGTGTTCAGTTTAACAATTGAATGTACAAATCAGTGTTAAATAGGAAAAAACAGGCACAATGAGGAACATGAAATAAACTCGGTTTCATTCAGTGGTTTCTTGCAACAAAAGTGACCAAATATATAATGATGAGTGGAGATTTCGGTTCACACAAACTCATATATGCCCTTGCATTTTCCCTTCTCTCACCCAAGACAGTTCTTGATCGGTTATTTTATTAAAAATCAAAATTTACAAGAAAAACTAATAGAAATGAAAAAAGAAAATTGAAAAAATTGAAAGCTCAGGAAAGAAAAAGCTAGAAAGAAATAGAAAGGTAAAAAAGAAAGAGAAACCAAGATATAATAAATAAGAATTATATTTGAGGTTTTTTTGCTTTAATTTATATGCTGCCCTTCTCCGGAGACTCAGGGCGGCTTATAATGCATTAAGCAATAGCCTTCATACTTTTGTATATTTATACAAAGTCAGCTTATTGCCCCCACAATCCGGGACCTCATTTTACCTGCCTTAGAAAGGATGGAAGGCTGAGTCAACCTTGAGCCTGGTGAGATTTGAACTTGCAGTAATTGCAGGCAGCTGATGTTAATAACAGTGCTTTAGTCTGCTGTGCCACCAATATGAAGAATTGGTTTCTCCCTATCATAACTATTAACAATTTTAAATATAACTCTCTTTAAATATAACAAATGAGCTCTTCTTCTCATATCTCATCTATAAATAAATCCATAAACCTCATCATCGGTCCTAATGCCAGCAAAAGTCTCTTGTTACAAAAGATAACAAAAACTGGATCAAATAAGCCATCTTTATATTCCTTCCTTTTACTTTTAACAATCTTGATCTTTAGTACCTTCAAATAACATCCTAGAATTTGATTTCTTTTAATTTTTTTCTGTCCTTTCTCACAAAATTATTTAAAGTTTTAATATGTCTCTTCCAATCCAATATAGGAAAACTATCCAGGTCACTCTCTTGGTTGTTATTTGTATATCCTTTTAATTATTAAGTCATCTGGTTTCTTTTGTATGTCCAGTACAACATCTTTTTCCATGTCATTCTTATAGCCTGTCATTTTTAATTTAGTTCCAAATCTGTCTCAGTCATGTCAGGTAATACTTGTTCTTCTTCCATAGCTTATTTTAAATATAAAGGCAGACACTCTTAAAATTAATCTCTGGGTCTAATATGTCCAATGTTAAAATATTTTCCTTCATTTTGTATTAGTAAGTTGAGTTTGAATATTCTTCTCCCTTAATTGCAGTCTTTAGTTCTTTCTAGTTCCCTCTAGGGTCCATTTTTTAAACTCTTTATCTTATTATGTATTTTACTAAGAATTTGAAACAAAAGTATTTTCCCATGGCAAGGATTCTTTCTTTATAATTAATTCCAAAATCTTATTTTAAATTTATCTGGACCCTTAGTCCATTTGTAAATTTTTAAAATCAAAGTTTTACTCATCCAGATTTATATATTATATTTACTTATGCCAGATTTTTTGAAGTTCTTAAACTTGTATTTAAAACTGATATTTCTAAGAATTAAGGAAACTCGACCATTGCTGAAAATCATGTTTATTCTGAAAAGCAGTTAACAAGCAATAGCTGAAAATGATTAGAAAAGGTGGTATGTGAATCCAATGCCCTTTTAAAGGCACCTAGCACAGTTTCAGCAAGACTGATCTTTCTTCATCATCCAGAGTTCTAAACCTTCCAAAAACCATTTTCTTGTGGCCTCCTCATGAGGAGCAACTGTCTGAAGTGCTTGTGGGTGATCTCAAACCCTCTCCTTGTCCAGAGAGGAATTACGAAGAGCTAGTCCACTTGCAGGCTCTTCATTCTGCCATAGTTGTCAGCTCTGCTTTTCACAAATCCTTCTTCAGTTTGTCATTTCTTCCCTGGAAGTCTTGACATGCTACAAAATTCTATGAACTTGGAAGCTAGGGATGGAAGGCTAAAATCTCCTGGAGCTATTCGTGATTATTATTATTTTTTTTTGAAGGTTCTGTAAGTTCAACATGAACAATCACCAGTCCTCTTGGAACAGAATCTACACATTAGATTTTCTAGCATTTCCTGCATGGTGGCTATAGCTTGCAGGAAAAGCCCATGCCAAAGTATCAAATGCTTTGTCTACCTTGGTGTACGCTCTATGAGTACCGGGACTTGAAGGAAAATGTGCCCAGTGTACAAGGCAAAGTGTTAGATACTGTAGCTTCTGCCCAGCACTTATAAAAACAGGCCTTTTTGAAAAACCAGCAAACTAGCTGCAGACAGACAGACAGACCACTGCAAACCAGCCGACAGACAAAGCCTGCATAATCTCTGGATGTAACCAACATCTTCCTTGCTCAGTTCTGGAAAGATTAGAGATTGCAAGAATATGTCTCAATTTAGGAAAATTTCTGTTATTTTCTAACTTTCTGTTTGGAATTTTTTTTAAAAAAATATATATTTTATATGCGCTTTGGTATGCACTCTGCCGTAGGGGTGCAGGGTTCATCCTTACTGCAAGTGATTCCTGAAAAGGCACTAGAACATTATAGGACCTGATGCATTCTATTAAAAATTTGCATTGTCAAACATAGATGGAACTTGTGTTGAAAAATAATCTGCAATATACACAAGCTTTTTGATACTTTGCTTTGTTGCTTGCATTGCTGCTGGCATATTATTTCTACCCTTCCTTCCTTCCTTCCTTCCTTCCTTCCTTCCTTCCTTCCTTCCTTCCTTCCTTCCTTCCTTCCTTCCTTCTCATAGAACTGAAAGAGAATAAGAAAGGCATCATTTGCATAGAGGGCAAGAAGGAAATGATCCTTGAAGATGTAGCTTCAAGTTGCTATTATTTTGACTCTGTTTTGTATGAATCTATTTGGCATACTTGAAATATGACTGTATCCTTTCATTCTGTTTTGATGTGAAAGCAGTTATAAATTGCCTCAGGTTAGTCTTTTGAAATCACTCTGATATCACCAAATGAAAATTATGCACACCTATTTTCTAAATTCTGCAAGGAAAATCACTGAATGCTGTATGTCATTCACCTCACTATATCTTTACAGATATTATGCCGTGTATGCTCTTTCTCAAATACACATTTTCATCTAAATGCTATATCTTGGAGGTTAAAAGGCCTTCTTTTAGCATTGTCCATCAAACTTCAAAAATAAATATAGGATTATTTTTTTTGCTTTAATTTAGCTCATTGTTTTCATTTGCCTTTTATATATAAATGTTAGTTTTAAATATAATTTATAGATATAACTTTTCTTTTTCTGACAGTCCCTTTGATTCAGTAAAAGCAAAATGAAATAGTTTCCAGATCATTCTTGTATATATATCCTTTCATACTTTCCTTAGCACAGTTTTAATAGGGACAGATATGGATCAGATTCCCATTGGAAACATTTGATTATATTAGACTTGCATTTTCCTGTACTCTCCTACCATCTAATACCTTTGTGATTTGATCTGACAAAAATTAATAAGTAGAGCATAAAACAAGAAATCATCTAGGGACTCTATTCTTCCCTATATCCATAATGGCAAACCCATATTGTATAAACCTCAAGTTCATAGAAAGTTTTCTAGTTACCTTGGGAGTCAACTCACTCATTATAATAGGCAGAATGTTAGTGACAGAAAAACATATAATCTCATTAGAAGCAAAATTCAGAACTGAGTCTGATTTTAATAACTGAATTCAGTGATACCAATCAGGGAAAATGAATATCAAATGAAAGAAATTTGATGTTCCAGTGTTTATACACTTGAACACATGTAGTATTGAAATGTTGAATGAGTGATGGGCATTCAACTATTTTTTTTTTTTTTTTTTTGCAAAATAGTATCAGCTTCAATCTGTCACACCATTAATTTATCTTTGAGAACTAAGCGGATGGATATGTTTCCACAACCGTTTTAACAGAGGTGAATTTGAGTGCAACAGTTGGAAGGAGGCAAAATAAGAACCATTAGCATTTTATTTTTACTTATAATTTTCCAACTGAAAGTAATCCTATTAAATTAAGTATTAATAGGAAAGGTACCATTGCAATGAAGAAATATGCTATTTACAAACCCTTAAACAACTTTATTTGTTTGACAGTATAACTCTGATGTCTTCTTCCTGTCATAGCATTCACATTATATTTGGGCACTGGGAAGTAAATTGCATCTCTAATAACACAATCTCTGGATGCAGAGCAGATCAATAATGATGGATCTTTGTTTACATGTATTTTATTTTTGAACAATATCTTAATTCAAAAATTCTATTTTATTTGCACTTTATTTTTATTAAAAAGTAAGTTTTAGTCACTATCAGGTAAGATGTTGTTGCCTGCAATCATCTGGTAAGAAATTGTTATCTAAAGTCTCACACTACTGCAGGGCTGTCCAACTTGTGGCCCGCGGGCTGGATGTGTCACGCACTGGCCACGCCCATGCCTGGTTTAGCGAAGGGGAAAAAAGTCCTGATATGTCATTTGATGTCTCTGTGATGACGTGAGTTTGACACCCCTGCCCTACTGCAACAATTAGAATAGTTTCATTTCATTTATCTAATTTATATAGCCTCCCATCTTACAATGAAGTGGCTTTGGGTGGCATATAACAAATAACAAATTCTAAAATCATTGATAATTATTAAAAACATTAAAACTATATGAATAGAATTTTACATCCATTTTTAACTAAATTGGTTGGGACTCTATTGGCCCACAAAATAGATGAAGCTTTCGTTTGATCTGTGAGTTTTACCAGAGTGCTGGTAGTATTAGTACAAGTTACCCTCCATTGTGTCTGTAGGACATGTAAGAGATCTCTGCTCTTACATAAATTTCTACATTACATACTATAAACTGAAACTTTAGAACAAATTTAGCTAACCTTGTGTCTCCAGATATTTAAGACTCAATTTTTAGGATTTCCAATCAACATGTCAATTGCTGGGAATTTTGGAAATACAATTCCAAAATATTAGAAAGGTGCCAGATCCAAAGAAGACTGTTTTTGGACATGGCTGGTAGCTTGTACTATTGGGATCACAAATAATATGGTATTGAGATACAATGAGAAGGGAGACGGGAGAAGAAGATGACGACTTTAGAAATGAAGTTCGTAAGTATTCCCCATTTTCTGTAATCTGTACTTAGAAATTCATTTCTTTTCATGCTTTCCATTTTCTGTTTCTGAATCTGTCAATGTTGCCCCCTCCCAGTGGACTCCTTTGCCGTTATCCATGTAATTTTTCAATGTAATATTCACTATTACATATGCTGGAGGTGTGCAGCATATTTGTGAAGCCATTATTCTCCCATACATTTTTTTAAAATTTGGTTGGATTTAGTGACCACCTGATTCCCAAACAATTTTGGGCGGCTTTTAATAGTAAGAAACTATAAAATGCATTTCTATGCTATCTCCAGGAGGATGCTGTTTCAGGGGACAGGTGCTGTGACAGAGGAAGTGTGCTTCCTAGATCCCAATAGACAACATTGCTTAGTTGAAAGTACCTGGAACTAGCCTTATTGGGTGGGTAAAATCTGTTGGAGATATATGGTCCTTCAAATAACCAGAACTTATTCCACAGAGGGCTTTATAGGCAGTAACTAGCAGGTTTTTATTTATTATTTATTTATTAGTCCAATTTATATGCTGCCCTTCTCCGTAGACTCAGGGTGGCTTACAATCCATTATAGCAATAGCCTGCATACTTTTATGTATATACCTATTTATTAGGGCTTTCGGCCTCCCCTAAGCAGTGTTGTTCTATACAAAGCTGACTTATTGCCCCCACAATCCGGATCCTCAATTTACCTACCTCGAAAGGATGGAAGGCTGAGTCAACCTTGAGCCTGGTGAGATTTGAACTCGCACTAATTGCAGGCAGCTGGCAGCTAAGTGCTTAACAGCACTTAGTCCGCTGCACCACCGAGTTGAATTTCACCTGAAGCCACAGGGCAACAGATGCAGCTTGCAAAGCAGTGATGACACATGGACATATCATGGCACATCCATCACTGCCCATGCCATTGCATTCCTGATCAACTGTGGTTTTCAGGTGCTTTTCAAGGACAGCCTAAGTATAAGCACATTTCACTAGTTCATTCATGTGGTGACTAAGATATTGGGGCACGGGTGTCAAACTCATGGCATCATGTTGCGGTCACACGACGTATTGCAACGTTTTTTTCCCCTTCATGGAGCTGGGGTGGGCGTGGCCTGCATGTGACACATCCAGCCCGTGGGCTGCCAGTTTGACCCTCCTGTGTTAGAGCCTCTCGCTTTAAGAATGGCTGCTGATGCATTAGTTGGAAGCATGCAAAAGCCTAGCCAAAGCTGCCAAATGCTCATAATGACTGCTTAATGATTAACCCCTTTTCATGTTTATTTGTGAATGTCTGAACATTGTTTGATCTTTAATAACTTCCGAGCTAATTCATTTATGTTGCTTGTGAAGGTGAATATGTTTACAGAGATAATTTGTAACACCTGATTTTTGTACTAAAGTAAATTTGAAACCCTGCAGTCCCCAAACTGGTCTGACCTAGAGGAGATCAACCCTGACTGCTCTTTAGAAGGCGAGATCCTGAAGATGAAACTCAAATACTTTGGCCACCTAATGAGAAGGAAGGACTCACTGGAGAAGAGCCAAATGCTGAGAAAGATTGAGGGCAAAAGAAGAAGGGGACGACAGAGAATGAGGTGGCTGGATGGAGTCACTGATGCAGTAGGCGTGAACTACTGAAGCAGTAGGTCTCCGGGGGTGGTAGAGGACAGAAAAGCCTGGAGGAACGTTGTCCATGGAGTCACAATGGGTCGGACACGACTTCGCAACTAACAACAACAAAATCTGAAACTAAGTTAGAAACTAATATTCCCAATATAGCAAGATATAGCAAGACGTCCTCACTCACGTTTTTTTTTTTAAAAATCTTCAAATATTCTCTGTCTTGTAGATATGCATTTATTTGTGTTGGTTGGACAGAAAATCTGTCACATTCTTCTCCTGGATCCGTTTCAATTACTGTTGTCACATAATTGTCTTTTTTTTTTTTTTTTTTTGCAACATATCACCCAAATATCTTCAGTCCCAGATTTATAATGATATTTCTTGTCTTGCAATATCATAGCATTGTGAATACATCTCTGCGGACATATTTAGCTTTTTTTCTGGAAAACTCTTTAAACAGTTTCTTCTTGAATCCTTTACATTATGCTAGTTCTCTGTGCAGGCTAAGTAGTTGACTTACATTTTAGGAGAAAGTCTGTTTATTATACCCCAAAGCAATGTGCATGTGTGATTTGCGATTCATATTTATAAATGGGAACAGTGGCCACTGAATTGGACATAATTTGTCTGAAGGGATAATAAGGTTTTATGAGTTCTTGCCAATATTTGCTTATTTACAGATGTGATTAGACAAGGGCAAGTGCCTTCCTAGTGCTGAGCTCTGTGAAGAGAAAACAATACTTTGGAGCTTCCTGCATATTAATAAGGAAGAAGCTTACAGAGATTAATATACTTTGAAAAGAAGTATTTAACATGCCAAGTTGAAAAGTCTGTACTTGAAATGTGCTTTGTAGATGCCCTGTCTTAGAGCATCCAAGTTATTCTAAATGACAGACAAAATAAATACGCACATAGTATTCATATATACATTTAATTAGAATGGACTCTGAAAGTCTTCTACAATAGAATAATAACTTTTATATTTTCGTCTGAATCTTTCAAGTGATAGATGTAGTCAAGATGACTCAAGAGCAATCCTATGTACTTGGATCTTTTTCTCTCCTGTCTGTTATCATGAGTTTAGTCTCCCCTCATTTTTACATTTAATACACATTGGCACAGGTATGTATACCCTTGCTCTGTTAGACCCTATCTAATATATTAAATAAAATATGTACTGAGTTTGTGTGTGTATGTGCTTTCTTATATTTGTACTTGCAGACATATCCAAGCAAAGGTAATTCCTACTTATGCTGTGTCATCCCTCTTTCTCCTAACTCCACATTCTTCAGGGGACATAAACAGAGGTGGCATTCAGCCAGTACGTACCAGTTTGGGTGAACCATTAGTGGAAATTTTGAGTAGTTTGGAGAACCAGCAAATACTACCTCTGGCTGGCCCCGCCCCCACCCGCTCGCCCACTCGCCTCGCCCTGCCCACCCACAGCTCACCGTGCCCAGTCACTCCTGCTCGTCCCGCCCTGCCCAGTCACTCCTCATCTCACCTCCCTGGCATAGCACACTGTGTGGCTCCTGTCACATAAAGGACTTTAAAGACTGGCAGCCAGCTTTGCAAATATGCGAAAGGCACTCACCTGGCTAAAACACACAAATATATTGAGTTGCTGCGAGTCAGTCATAGAGATCAAACAAATGATGAGTGAGAGCATCCTCCATTCACAGTGCCTTTATTGAACAGGGGACTAGTTGTGGTAGGTGTGTCTTGCTGACTCTGAATAAAAATAAATATCAGAATGAAATAGCTGATGTTGCTTACTAACCCAGGTGTGGTCTGAGTACATCACAAAGAAAATCTATTTGGAAAAAAAAGCCCAAGTAAATTACGAGTTCATTTTTTAATGAAAAATGTACTTGTAGAATTCAGTTTTTGTGAATTTGATACCACTTGATATGATCTAGTCACAGCATTGGTTGCACTTCTAGATGACCTTGTTGAAAAGGGTGCGTTGGGATCATCTAATGTGCTTCATGATCTTTCAGTAGGTTTTAATACCTTCTGGATCACTGCATGAATTACAGGTACCATACGGAGGTGGTTCTCCTTTCCTGTGGTTTCATCCGGTCAGTTTTGGGATGGGAATGGTTCAGTAATATGGCATATGTAAAGTGAAGATTTTTTCTAGTTGGTTTTTCTGTTGGGAACTCAGAACTAAGAGTGAAATCGGCAGATGCCAAAATGGAACCATCTGGGTTTGCCCGTGTAGCCAAATGATTGTGTGTGCATACAATCACAAATACACCACATACATCTATAGATTTGATTTCTACACATACATGCATGTACTCTCCTAAACCTGCCTCAACTCTCATATGTTAGAATTGGGCCTCAATTTACAAGGAATCTATGACATGAGGACTATTTTTCAAGAAAAGGATCACAGAGTTGGGGAGATGGGTGTTTCCCTCCAGTGCAGTGAACTAAGCAAAAGAAAAAAATCAATTGATTGACAGTAATGAAGCTATTTCAAGGCTTCTTTGCAGGAAAATAGATGATATTTTTTAAAAGAAAAAAGGAGTAGTACAACATTAGGGTGAGATAGCTTTCCTTCTAGTTAACCAGTGGTGGGTTTCTACCTGTTTGCCCCGATTCAGGCAAACCGGTAGTGGCGGCCGTGGGAGGCTACACCCACCTGCCCAGACGTCATCACGGACGCTCTGCGGATGCGCAAAAGGTTCTGCGCATGCGCAGAAGCGCCAAAGCAATACAGAGCCTTGGTAGTACAGTGGTCTAAGGCACCCTGTTATTAAGCTGGTTATTAAGACCAGCTGCCTGCAATTACTGCAGGTTCGAATCTCGCCAAGGCTCAAGGTTGACTCAGCCTTCCATCCTTTCTAAGGTAGGTAAATTGAGGACCCAGTTGTGGGGGCAATAAGCTGACTTTGTATAAATATACAAAAGGATGAAGGCTATTGCTGAGCACATTGTAAGCCGCCCTGAGTCTCTGGAGAAGGGCGGCATATAAATCAAATTAAAAAAAAAGCGATCGCACGCACATGCACGCTCCCGGTTCTGAACTGGTAGTGAAGGTAAGAGGAACCCACTACTGTAGTGAACCCTCTTAAAATCATCTCCTTATATGGAAATTAAGATTTAAAGTAGTTTTCACAGAAATCAGTGGACATTATTTAAGGCCTTACAAACTGAGGAAAAACTCTGAGGAAAAACTTGAGGAAGGAGAACAAGAGTGGGATAGAAGCTTATGAATTGAGTAGGAGACACTGATTAGCAATATTTGGCCTGTGATCAGGAAGTTTCCATGGCACTTATTTTATGTAGGATTAAACCAGCTAAAAATAAAGATCATACGTAAAAGAAAGGAGTTGCTATCTCATTTATGGTAGCCGCTAAGTTAGATAACTGATAATATATAGTAAATATGTAAAACACAAAAATCATCTCTAATTTATTTAATGTTCTTTGCAAATAAATGAAAACATTTTTTTTAATAATAATATATAATTGCACATTTATTACTGGTGTAATTCATATTACGTTATAATAGGATTTATTTCTATAGCTCATACAACCTAAATCACAAAGGGGCTCTTGTAATAATCAATATTTAATTAGTTTATAATTACTCACAATAACTGCCTTTTAAATGCAAATTAAATGGTTCTTTGAAATGTTTTGAGTGTTAATTCCTTTGTCCTCATAGGTCATTTTGCCAGTGTTTACAATGGAGAATGTTTCCTACTGGTAAAAATAAGGTGTTTTTATTCTTGATAGATGGTTGTTTGATAAAACATGATATAACTGGATCAAATACCATGCATATTTTTTTTTCATATAATTCACTAGCTTCAGGCTATGCTATTTGTATGATTCAGGTGCAATCTGAGAGCAAATGATAGGGCTGATGCATCCAATTATGTATGGTTACATTCAGCAGAGTCCCAAGCATGGTTACTCAAAAGTAAATACCACTGAATTCTAAAGAATTCATTGCTTATAATTTGCATCTGGATGATTTTGACTCCAGAGTTCTCTGAATACCTGCACTATCCAAAAATAGTTCACTTTGATATTAGTTTGCATCTGAAAATTGCATCAAGAAAGTCAGAGTTAGCAGGATCCTATCTTTTTTCTTTTGAATTCCAGATAGTGTTTGTAGCAGTACAATCAATTATTTGTGACAAAATTAAAGTACAATGTGTATATATGTATTAGAACCATCTCATTCTTCTGGACCTTTGAATTGCATCATGTCTTTGTGATTCTTCTCTAGTATTTTTTGAAATTGAGGGCTTAGACCAATTGGCACAGTTTCTGGAGCATATTTTAAGGGGCTACAAGATCAGAAAAACATGGTTTAGGTGTTGTGGTGTGGTTTTTTTTTTTGTTTTTTTTTTTGTGAACTGTCTTTAAAAATCCAATTTTTCCCATCCATTTTTTGAATGCTGTCTTTTTTCTCTCTCCTTTCCCCATAAGGTAAAATCAAATTGCTTTAGCAAACAAATGAATCAGCAAAGGACTTTGGGGCTAGGCTGAGGGCCCCCACATATCCATGGGAAGATAAGCTATGTTCTGCAAAACTGAACCGAAGCCATTAATTAATCAGCTCAACTGCCCAGCTGCACTAAAGCCCCACAACATGGCATCCAGGTGTGGAAAGCATGTATACTACATGTGAATCTTAGAAGAAAGAAAACAGATCCATTGCCAACCTGATTATTGGCTTAGAAGAAATAAAACTCTATCTTTCCTCAGATCAATTGAATTCAAACAATGAGCTATAGGGCCACCATCAGTGAGCTGTTGGACAGCATTACTTGGTCTGTTGTGTGGATTTTTGGGTGGTTTAGGGGTGGGGAATTGTGGTGGGTGGGAGTGTGTTTGGGGATTGTTATGTGTGTTGGACCTGGTCTTTGGATGTTAAGTGAATTTCATTATATGGTATACACAGTATACCCATACAATGACAATAAAGTTATTATTATCAACTTTCTTTTACATATTCATTGATGACAATATATAGATATACAAAATAAGAGTTTTTTGTCAAAATCACATCAACAAAAAACTCCAAGAATCTTGGAAATATGATATGAGAGGAGCCATGGGATATTTCATAATATGTTCCATCCTCAATACAATCAGTAAAACTACGGGAACCCAATTTGTCCTATCCTTAGGACAACAGCCTAGCTGTGTAGATTGAGGATTGGGTAAGCAAGTCAATTAAGTAAACAGACATAGCCACTTTTGTAGCTGAGTTAAAGCAGCATTCAGCACTAGTCAAAATTGAAAGGGGAAATTTAGGAAGATTGTAAAACAGAAAATTGCTACCATTGACTTGGGAGATAATTAGACATTTTAATGCTGCCTGGAGCTAGGTGTCAGTAAACCTGACTATGTGAGAGAAAGCAGACTGCCGTGCATATCTCTGCTGAAGTAGAAACAAATAGCAAAGTTTATGAATTCTGCATAATCCTGTCGTGCATATAAATTCATCAGGCTTCTAGAAGGAATTCCAAATGTTGGTTCAGTTTCTGGAGTCAACAACGTTTCATCCTATATGTACTACATATTGTATGCTTGCAGTTGACGAAACTGAAATAGGCACTATTTCTATTACTCTTTTGATCACAGTTACCTTTTCAATCATTCCTCTCATCATTACCTATTTCTCAGCAAGTTACTTCGGGGTTCATCATATATTTCAAAATTTCCAACACATGTAGAAGTTTGCCAAAAAATAAATGCATTTGACTTCGCCTTGTAAAAAGGCCAAGCTTGCAAAAATGACACACGGCAAAGACACTTTTTTTTTTCCACTTAGGCATTTCTGTCTTTTATGCTGGTTTTATTACCATTGAAAAATGCTTTCAAAACATCCACTAATTCAAGGTAGCATTCCAGCTTATCTTCTTAGCTAAAAGAAAATATTACTTTGTACATATGTCTATGGAGATTCTCAGTCATCCAGGTCATGATTTTCCCAAAGATACTTTTCAAAAGATAGCTGGACTTTGTTTTTTGAAGACATTTCACTTCTCATCCAAGAAACCTCTTCAGTTCTCATTACCTGGGACATATTGTTGTGATCCAGGCCCACATAGTTGATATTAAATACAAAACAGTTCCAAAAGAACAAACAGATTTTATTAAAACAGCTGAGAATTAACCCATTCTCAGCATATCCTAAATGAAATGAAAGCAAAGTCCTTAAAACACCAGTCTTTAGTTTATCTCTGACCTTGGGATAATTAGGCAAACTGTCAAAGGCTTTTTTTGGCAACAGTTCAGGAACGGAAGAAATAACTACAGCCAAACAAGAAGCAATTCTCTCAACGGTTATTTTCTGGCAAAGAGGCCAAGAACCGTTGCTGGTCTTTTAAGCCTTATGGGAGGGGCCAATCATCTCTTGGCCCTACTCTCGAGTCGTCCTCTCTGCTTTATCTGCTCATGACTTCTGGCAGCTCTTCTCATAAATGCACTAGGAACAGGCTGCTCCTGTTCCTCTGACTCTCTACTGTCAGCCTCTGGAGGCTCTGAAGTCCGCACATCACTCCCCGATGGCCCTGGCCCCATCTCTGCCTCCGACGCAGAGCCCTCATCTGGGCCTTCCCCAGCCTCCAGGACTGGCCCATGTTCTTCCTCAGCCTCCTCACTGTCTGACTCTGCTGCCAGCTCTGCAGGCTGCTGGCAGACCACAACACATATTCACATGCATTTTTTTTCAAATTTCTCCTGAAGAGGTGGTATTCAGCCGGTTTGGACCAGTTCACCCAAACCGGTAGTGGAAATCATGGGTGCCCCCCCCCCCGCCCCAGCTCTATGCCATCCTATTTAGGCACGTTTTTGAGGCCAGGCGCATGTGCAGAAGGTACGCATGCCAGCCAAGCGAATGCATGGAAGGCCAGGTATATGCGTGGATGTGGAATGCGCACGCGCTCACATTTGTGAACCGGTAGGGAAAATAAGTGAATACCACCCCTGTTCTCCTGTCTCATTATCCATTTAAAAGTAGCATTTCAATGCTAGCGTTTTCATATTCTTTGTATCAATTGCATTTTCTCTGTATAATTTATGCACACGTGAGGCAGAGATGAAGGCACTTGGGCTCTCATCATGTTGAAGGCTTAAGACTTTATTTCTTAAAATGACATACATTCCCTGAAAACACATGTGTTTTTTTCTACAGGAATTCTCTAAATCAGTATTTCTCAACTTGTGTGGACTTCAAGTCCCAGAATTCTATAGGAATTGAAGTTCACAGATCTCCTTCATTATAATTTAGAAGATGCATGCTGGGAAAACACAGCAAATTCTTCCAACTCCTTTCAGTTAATAATTTATTGAGAAAGTCAGTCAAGTGTCTCCATTAATGCTTAGCTGCCAAGTATACCGATTCTGTCAATATTGGAGGGGTTCAGCATCTGGTATAGGCATTTTAAATTTCTCGGGGTTCTGCTTCTATTGCTGCTTTGTTACTGAAAACATGAATGTTTGTTTGTGAAATTAATTGGATTTTTCCTGAGGCTGTTGGTAACAACTGATTAATTTTAATATTTTAATGAATACAGCTAACAACAATAAAAAGGCAAAGGAAATTAAAGCAATACTGAACTATTTAATTTCAATTTCATGTGAAGATCAGAAATACCAATTAGCTAATGCTTCCTGTGAAATCCTGTAGCAACCTTCTCTTAGACCAAACATTCTAGACATACACCCCTTATAATTTCCAGTCAATAGTTTTGTTATCTGGGAATTCAACATTGTCCTAGTTGGAATCGGCAATTCTGTATGCTGATTATCTTTTATGTACCATAAGATATGCAAAAGTCATTTAAACAAGAAATAGACCATAACCCCCAAAACAAAAAAATGTAATTAGCTTTATGACCAAAGCTAATACTTACTAAACTCATCAGAGCTGGTAAGTCAGTTATGGTGAACCTAGGATATGTGTGTCAAAGGTGACACCCATGATATCTTGGATGATATACAAGCATTCACTAATACTTGACAAAAGCTCATCCTATTCTTGCACAGTTTTTGGATGCCACCTGAGCATGGGATATGCTTTCACCTAGCCATCAGACTCTCTGGGAATTGCACAAGGACTGGTCTTGCTCATATGCACTTTTCAGAGGCTGCAGAGGTCACAGGAGAACAATCTCTGAAGCTACATCAAGAACAAAGACTTTGTGTGACCTAGAACAGACTCAGTCAGGCAAGGAGGCAGTCAACAGAAAAGAACATCACCTGAAGTTAACTGGCATGCGGCAGATCCTGGAGCGTGCTGGGCACGGGGAAATACCCCTGTTTCCTAAGGCTCACATAACTTGGGGAATAGCACAAGGTGGTCCTTTTGATTGGTGGTAAATTGAGGTTACGGACTCTAATTTAAGCCCAGCTTTGGCCCTGCTGCTGACTGCTATTGTTCAAAGTGGCCTAGATTTGTCTGTGGTAGTGGGAGAGATAGAGAATTGTTTCTCTTTTGTTCATGGTGTGTGTGTGTGTGTGTGTGTGTGTGTGTGTGTGTGTGAGAGAGAGAGAGAGAGAGAGAGAGAGAGAGAGAGAGAGAGAGAGAGAGAGAGAGAGAGAGAGAGAGAGAGAGAGAGAGAGAGAGAGAGAGAGAGAGAGAGAGTCAAGTTAGGCATTTTCCAAATGTTTGACACACCAAGCCCAAAAGGTTTGCCATCACTATACTAGCTGGATCACTTTAAGCAATCACCTCAGTTGATTTCAATCATATTCATTTCAGATGTTTTTATGGGTTTGTATTGGTTTCTGGTGTTTTAAGATGTTTTTACTGTTTTCATTGCAATATATTTTTTTGAATTATAAGCTACCCAAAGTTATTGATTGAGATGGGGAAGGGGAGCTATAGAAACTGAAATAACAAACAAACAAACAAACAAACTCCATAGAAAGGCCAAAACTACTTTTATTGAGAGGGGCAATAATAACCAAATCTTATTGTACTGTACTTTGTCCTCCTTCTTATAGTTCAATTAATTAGGCAGGTGTCTGATCATGTCTTTCAAACATGATCTCAATATTTGAGATCCCTTGTTGCCTTTAGCAATGGAGCTTGCATACCTCCTTCAAGGTAATCTTTCTAAATCTCTACAACTCTAGGCTGTCTGACCAATCTAATAGATATATAGGTAGAGGATTGCAGCAAAGATAAAATTGCCTGCTACTGAATGAACAACAGTGAATTGAAAATAAGTGTTCCTCATGCAACTAAGTTTTATCTTCTCCCAAAACTTTACCTTGTTGAATCCAGTTCTTCAGGGCTAAGGATATTGTACCTAAATTGCCCAAATTCAAATATTCTTTCTTTAGGTACTTATTCCACAGATCACTCAAGCCAATCCTCTCTAAAAACAAAGGAATTCCTAACTTTTTCCCTTTGTGAACATTGCTATCGCTTCAATCTTGTGTACATTGGTATCATTTTTTTTTCAAACTCTGCTTTTACTGCCCAGAAAATTAAGGCCTAAACTAGAGTATATGAAATCCATAAAATACTCTCTCTGCCCTCATTTCTTTTCTGGTTTTGTTATAATTCTTTGTAATGGTTTAAACCTGTTCAGATGCAATGTTCTGGAATGATGACTTCTAAATTATGAAAGATTTTAAAACTCACTACAACTTTTGTGACATTTAAGAAATGTCTTCCCGCCATGCTGCAATAAGTGGTTCATCGTGATTAAAATAAAAGCACAGATTTAGAAAAGATTTAATACCTGTTGCAACAATTCACATGTTCACTATCACCCATTGTAAATACTAATGGCTGTTCCACAACAGATTTATACATATTTATATATATTTTCCCAAAAAGAAGGCCCTGTCTTGTATTTTTTTGAACCCTGAAATAAGCACTTGGCCTTATTAACATGCGCTCAAAAGCCCGATTGGTCTTATTATCAGGGAATGTCTTATTTTGGGGGAAACAGGGTATCAGTTAATTAGTTTCATTACAATTAATGAAAGAGCCTTGGTACTACAGTGGTTTAAAGCACCCTGTTATTAACACAGCTGCCTGCAATTTACTGCTGGTTCGAATCTCTCCAAGGCTCAAGGTTGACTCAGCCTTCCATCCTTTCTAAGGTAGGTTAAATGAGGACCCAGTTTGTGGGGGCAATAAGCTGACTTTGTATAAATATACAAAAGTATGAAGGCTATTGCTTAACGCACTGTAAGCCGCCCTGAGTCTCCGGAGAAGGGCGGCATATAAATCAAATTAAAAAAAAAAAAAAAGCTGGTTATTAAGACCAGCTGCCTGCAATTACTGCAGGTTCGAATCTCGCCAAGGCTCAAGGTTGACTCAGCCTTCCATCCTTTCTAAGGTAGGTAAAATGAGGACCCAGATTGTGGGGGCAATAAGCTGACTTTGTATAAATATACAAAAGTATACAAAATATACAAAAGGATGAAGGCTATTGCTGAGCACATGTAAGCCGCCCTGAGTCTCCGGAGAAGGGCGGCATATAAATCAAAATTAAAAAAAAAATTACTATAGGACAATGAATCTTGCTTAGTTTAAACCCAGGATTAAATCTGAACTATCATAAACCACATTTACAAATCCTTTGATAGATTTGTGGCCTGATTTGCACTTGAATAAGCCTAATTTGCTTAGAAATTCTATGGTTTCAGTGTAACTTGCTTAAAGTTAATATATACCCTGTTTTCCCGAAAATAAGACCCTGTCATATTTTTGAACCCTGAAATAAGCACTTGGCCTTATGGCCATGCACTCAAAAGCCCGATTCAGGGGATGTCTTATTTTGGGGGAAACAGGGTATATATATAAGATTGTTTGTTTTACTTTTTAGATAAATATGATTTTGTTTAGCATATTTGATTTTACGTTGTCCAGTCAACTAAAGTAAATTCTATCCCCTGCCTTCTTATAATCATATACACACATATAAATTTATTTCCTCTGGTTCATTTCCAGAAAGTTATGCCTTACTTATAGGAGACCTGGCTTAGAATTAATTCATTTTTGCTTGTTCATATTAAAAATCACCCAGTGACATTCTTTATTTTTTCATTCTTATTTTTTATATATACAGTCATGTTGGTATAGAAAGTCAGCACCCACCCACCCTCCTAGAGAATGAAATATTTTGAGGAATATTAAAAAAGCAAGATGGCATATTTCCCCTAAAGGAGAAATGGGGAAAAATCTTAAGGGAGGCAGAAACCAGCTCCAGTCTCCCCGTCCCAAGCAGAAACTGAGGAGGCCAGATTTTAGAAATGCAGGTTTGGTAATCCATTCAGAAAGATTAGGTCAGACAGAAACTCCAGATAAGCAACACAATTAGGCAAAACAAGATTAGCTCAGACAAACACTTAGGATTTACATTTCCCCTTTTGCCTATAGAACCAGCCATGACCCCTACGTGACCCCATAGAAATCAAAAAGGTATAAAAACCCACCCTACTCTCAACTCCATTTTGTCAGCTGTCCCAGAACCTCACGCTGTATGTGTGTGTGTTGGTTCTGCTCTTCAATAAACTTTCTTTCCAATCAACCGCCGTGTTATTTCCAGTGTCTTTCTCCCAGCTTAGAACTGAACCAGATGGATTTTCCTTCCAACATTGGTTACCTGACTTGCAGATTGCCTCAAATTATTCCCTGCGAGATGTTTTCTGCTCCTCTGTTCTGCCCCAGCTACGGATCCCAAAGAACACAGCACACAAAAACTCTGAACAAAACGTAGTTTACTCAAATAATGCAGTTTTAGCAAATGCCGGCTGTTAATAAGCGTTCTTAACAGCCTGCCAGAATTCCATAGATAAGATAGTCAGAGTCTTACTGGAGTTGGCAGAAAGCCCAGAAGCAAGGTTGCAAAGAAATCCCAACGCGATGATTAGTGAACTAAAGTTGTTTCCTGCAGCTTGTTACAAGCTGCGTTCTTTCTTAAATAGGCTAAGGGCGTGGCCAATTAGCCCCAAGCCTTACTCTCGAGGAGATCTCTTCCTGAGGAATTACTCCTGCCTTTTGGCAGTTCTGCGTGCCCGTGCATTGAGAAGAGGCTCCTCCTCTTCATCCTCTTCATTTAAAGGAGCCTCTGGAGGTTCTGAAGGCCCTGACTGGATCTCTGCCTCTGGCACCACATCTTCTTCAGCCTCCTCGCGGACAGCGAGGAGGCTGAAGCACCACACCAGCCTCCTTGTCGTCAGAATCAGCAACAATCCGCGCAGACCGCTGGCAGGCTACAACATCCTCATTGAATAAATGACTGTCTTCCTCCTCAAAACTTTCCAAACTATCATTTCATTTCTAGATCATTCAAAATCATTAATAGGACTTGTAACAAATGATCAACCCATGCCTCATATGAGAAATCCCTTTTCTCAGAATGAGATCTCAGGGAATGTAATCTCTACTAATCTCTGCTGCTTTCTTTGGCTCCAAATCTCGGCCCATCCCCTATGCCCTATCAAAAAACTGCATTCTCATTTCTCAAGACTTGCTCCAAAAATTATTCTTCCTGGGAAAAAAAGCTGTTTGACGAGATAGATATAGCAGAGGGGTGGAGGGAAATGAATGTGCCCACAACAAGCAGCAGCAATAGTATTATAACTTCTTAAAGGACTGGCTGCCTCTAGGTTTCTTTGAACGAAGGCCTATTGATTTCCAGAATGTGCATTTCCATCATGTCTGACAGCTGGAAGGGAGCTTTGATCAGCAAGGACTGATTGAGCTTACTAAAAGTTTGTAGTAATATAAACTTTAGGAGAGTGATGGGGTTTTTTTATACTTGTCTCTTCTACCAAATATTATAAACGTAATGACAAATGACTAACAAAAATGTATTCAAATCTGCTTTCATTTTACAATGCTGTCATTCAAAGTAATATTATTATTGCCATCTTTGGGATTGTACTGTCTCAGACAGTGTGTAATTTGGGGGTCCTCTTGGACTCATGACTCCTGTTTGAGGATCAGCTGGCAGTCGTGGTTAGGAGGGTCTTTGCTCACCTTCATGTTGTACAAGAGGCTCTTCTTTCAGCCACTCATGCTGTCAGACCTGCCCCAATCTGATCCCTTAGGAAAGAAAAGCCAACTCCATTTGGTTAAACCAAAGGGCTCTTTTACTAAGAGTGATAGTTGCAGTCATTCTGTTAAGCCAGCTCTGAAAGTAGCCACTAGCTGGATACTAGAATAAGGTGTAGGTTTTCCCCCAGCCCATCCCTTCCGTCTCCCCCCCCCCCCGTGATCATTCTGTTTCCAGCCAACCGGAGCTTGCCAAGTTGTTTGAGAACTCTGAGCTGTTTGGGGCAGGGGTGCTATTCAACTGGTTCTGGAGAACCAGTAGCGGAAATTTTAAGTAGTTTGGAGAACCGGCAAATGCCACCTCTGTCTGGCCACAGAGTAGGGTGGGAATGGAGATTTTGCAGTATCCTTCCCCCAGGAATGGGAAGGGAATGGGGATTTTGCAGTATCCTTCCCCTGCCACACCCACCAAGCCACACCACATCCATCAAGCCATGTCCACAGAACTGATAGTAAAAAAAAGTTGGATTTCTCCACTGGTTTGGGGGTAATCTGCATATTTCTCAAGGTGCCTGGCAATGGGACACTGTGGTACAAACAGGATCCGTTTGCTCTGGTCTTTCTCACTTGTTATTCCCCCTTCCAATTTCCTATCATGTACACACAAAGCTTTATTGCCCTTTCATCTTTCCTTCTTTCATCCTTTCCTTACCCCTTCTTCTTTTTTTGACATAATACCTGTGAACACCAACACCCCCCCCCCCCAGCAGATCTGACACATGCCCTGGTCAAATCTTGTATTGATTACAGCAGTGCACTAATTGTAGCAGAGATGTTATATACACAACTCTAGGAATGCCCCAAACTGCTTGTGTCATGCCTCAGCATATAACTTTTATATACTGTTGTTGCTCTCTAGCCCCATCAAGTGGCCGAAGGGACAAATATGCCCCAACATACAATCTTTATATACTGTTGTTGTGCTCTAGCCCCATCTAGTGGCCAGAGAAACAAAATACAAAGTATATTGTTTACCCATCAGCCTGCACTCTCCAACCAAGTGCACTCTGGGAAGCCAGATTCCATTTCCTTTAGCATTTGGAGAAGGCAGAAGCACAAGAAGAATCCATCTTAATCTGTGGCACACGGTTATTCAAGGACAAATTCACATCCCACACACAGAACATCGCTGGTGAGATTTAAATTGCTTGTATTTATTAATTGTTATGTTCAGCAGTAACGCAATACTGTATATCTTGTATTTGGTTCTTATTGTATGTATCCCTATTTTCCCCACTTTCACCATATCCTGTGCTTTCAATAAAGCATTCAGATCTACGCACACAGTCTGTTTTATTGGCGGATAGGTGGGTTTAGCTGCATGTCGAGCTGCACACAGACTAATATGTAGTGAGGACAGAACAGCTTGGGTCACTGCTTCTGTACTAACTGTAGCTTCTGGATACTCTTCAAGGGTAGCCCCATGTAGAGCGCTTAAAGGTGATAAGCAACACTGCAATTCTGGGATTCGACAAAGGGTAGTTCAGATTCTACATTAGCTTAGAAATTTAAATAACAGTTGTGCTTTTGATTGATGGATTGATTTTTTAAAAGTCTAATAGAAATTTTAACTATGTTTGGCATTCTACATTGAGCTACATGTGTTGCAGTATATACGGGTAATCTCTTTGATAAATTGATATGTTGGCTGGGAGATTACAGAATTTAGAGGGCATCAGGTAGTTTCTAAATCAGGGTAGCACAGTTTGGATTCCATCCTAAATATATTGAATAAAACAAATTAAAGCTTACTTTCATATGTGTGCTCTGGAAGTCTACTGAAAGCCACAGGAAGTCTACTTAATATACAAAGAGCAGAAAACAATGTTTTATTTCAGCATTATTTGTTTTCATAAACACAGTCTCAGTCATTTTCATTCACTATATTTCAATTAAATTATAATTATACATCTTCTTAAGCAGATCCCTTCCTCCTCCCAATTTAGCAAAGGATATTAGTTTTCCTGTGTGAAAAAAAGGAAGACGCCAGCATGTTCCAAATAAATTACCACTCAGAACTGAAAGACAATTCCACCCCTGTAATAATATACAATCAGAAAGAAATGTCATGGATAAAGCTGAAAGGACTATACCCATACAATATCTCTGCAGCAGATGAGACAGATTCTTAATGAACTCTGGAACGGGGTGGGGCTGAAACAATTCAAAAATTAAATAGATTTCTGTTAGCTTCTGCCAGATAACAATTGCAGAAAGGGCGAAAGAAAGAAAAAAAGACCCCCTCCGTTGGCATTTTCCTTTTGGAAATGACGTGTGCTGGGGAGTTAACCCTCAATGTTGGTAATAATGATTATCCTAACTAGTCTGTGGCTTACAAAAGGAACGTCCGAGTGCAACAGCAGCAGACACTCCATTATTTTGTTGTGGAGGAAAAGCTGGTTTTAGCAGATAAGTGACAGAAAGCTTGAAGCACTGCATTTGCGACAACAAAAAGTCTAGACAAAGGGAAGAGCTCCCCTCTGCCAATTTAACATAATGTGAACACAGCCATGTGGACACACCACATGGAAGTTATTAATCTTCTTTCCCTTTTCCCAATTCTTTTGCTGGCATGGAGCTGCCTCTCCTTTGAAAATTAATGCAGAAATTGTCCAGGAGAGCTCAGTGTACATATCAGGTCTTCTACATGTTCAGTAAATTTAATAGACTAAGGTGCTTTGTGTACTTCCCTGCAAGCCAGCTGAAAAATCAGTCTGGGAAGATTCAAGGATCCAGCCTGAGGGGCTCCAAATACCATGCAGAATAATAGAAATCTAGACGTAGTCCTCAACTTACAACCACGATCGAGGACAACATTTCCATTGCTAAACAAAGCAGTTGTTCCGTGCATGTTGCCCTATTTTATGCCTTTTCTTGTCACAGTTGTTAAGTGAATCGCTGCACTTGTTAAGTTAGTAAGATGGTTGTTAATTGAATCTAAATTCCCCATTAATTTTGCTTATGAAAAGGTTGAAAAAGATGTCTATGGAGATTCTCGGTCATCCGGGTCATGGATGTCCCAAAAGTGCTTTTTCAAGAGGCAACTTTACGTTCTGGTTTTTCTTTGAAGACGTTTTGCTTCTCATCCAAGAAGCTGAAGAAACTTCTTGGATGAGAAGCAAAACATCGTCAAAGAAAAACCAGAACGTACAGTTGCCTCTTGAAAAAACACCTTTGGGTTGCAAAAGATGATCACGTGACCCAGAGATACTTCAACTGTCATAAGTACATGCCAGTTGCCAAACGTCCAAATTTTGATCACGTACTCACGGGGATACTGCAATGGTATTAAGTGTGAAAAAACAGTTATAATTCACTTTTTCACTGCCGTTGTCATTTTGAACAGTCACCCAAATGAATTTTAACGGTCATTTAGTGACTGTTAAAATTGCAATTTACAAGAACTACCTGTAAATTAAACTTTTCTTGCTGCAACCGACATGGGTCATTAATCATTTTCTGCCTAGCAACAGCCAACACCGGCCATCACCACAAGCTATAGAATTTTACAACTTTAGGCCCTCTAAAAATTCAACAGTATTTGGAAGAACTGGTCATCTCAGGAAGGCAAATAAGATCTAGGACCATGATGGTGAACCTATGGCACGCATGCCAGAGGTGGCACACAGAGCCCTCTCTGCTGAACCCATGGAACGCGCGCCATTGCCCTAGGTGAGATCTCTGTGGAGTTTCTTTCGTGAGCTTTTGTTTCCCTGCAAATGACGAAACAGAAACTTACGAAAGAAAAAAATCTTACCTCTTGCCACACTACCAGTGTTGGGATGCCCCACCTCCCGCCAGCCAGCTGGTCTTGGGTCTCTGCTGCGCATGCCCTTGCATGCCAGCATGTGCATATTGGGGTGCGTGCAGAAGTTGACACGTGCATGCGTTCATGCATGCGAACACACCTTTCAGTTTGGGCAAGCGCACGCAGTTTGGGCACTCAGTGTCTAAAAGGTTCGCCATCTCTGCCCTAAGATCTTCTAGGCCAGGCCTTGTTGTTTATTTCGTCTTGCGGTTCTTAGTTCATGTTTTCCTCATTTCACTGCTCTCACCCACATCTTACTTCCTCATCAGTTGTCATCAGCACTCTTGTCAAAATATTCAGAAATGCCTGAACATCCAACATAACAATAATAGCAAATGATTCAAATTAAATCTTATTTGCAAAAAAGTGTAATTTACATAATTTGTTCCTAGCACAGAAATTAGGCCTCTTTTCTATGCAATTTGGATTCTTTTTTAGCATGCAAAATTCTTTACCCTGATATCATGGATAAAGAAAAAGAGAGCATTTTTGAGGTCTTTTTTTCTAAACGAGAGCTTACTGCAGCTGAGGAGGCTGGGGATAAAATTGACTTTTGTTACTTTTAAACATTCTGTATGAGTAAATGATTGACATAGGAAAAATATAAACTGGTATACTGTTTATATAGATGGTATAATTTGTCCTATTTGATGTTTATAGGTACCAGACCATTTACTTATTGTAAATGATTACTGATAGACCTTTGTCTCTGATAGACCTTTGTCTCTTTGTCTCTGCCCTCTTTGTCTCTGCCCACAAAATCTCAGCATACTTGTTTTTTTTCTGCCTCTTACTTTTGTTGAATATTCATCTTGTTTTATAAAACTTCAGGTGGATTTTTTTTCTCCAGCATCGTGATTACGTGAAGTGTTAATACCACTTTATAATGCCTTGGTAAGACCAGTGGTGGGTTGCTCCCGGTTCGCACCGGTTCACAAGAACCGGTAGTAAAACTTTGTAGTAGTTCGGAGAACCAGTAATAACATTGGCTGGCATTTAAAAGAAGAAAAGTCTCTGCCAATCAGGCAACTCAGCTTGGATCGTCAGAGCCTTTTGAAAGCATTTTTTTACAATCTCTTTGCCAAAGAGGTTGTAGAAAAAATGGTTTTAAAAGTTAAAAAAAATGGCCACGCCCACCCAGTCACATTACCCCCCCCCCACACACACACACCAAGCCACGCCCACAGAACTGGTAATAACAAATTTTAGATTTCACCACTGCATAAGTCCATCTTAATATGCTATTCCTGGTATATGATGTTTTGTATACATACAGAGAAAGAAGCACTCTTGTGATCTTTGACTTTTACGCTTGCTGTCAAACATCAGCCATAATACTAATTACTGTTTTGAACAATATGCACGAATGGCTATTTTATATGTGAAATTATGACTGAAATATTTCTGCACCTATATTGGTTCTCACTGTCAGGAAGTTTCTCCTTAGTTTTAGGAGAAAAATTAACTTCTCTCTTTGTTCAGTTTCCATCCATTGCTTCTTGTTTTGCCTTCTGGTGCTTTGGAAAATACATTGCCTATACATTCTTTCTGGCAGCCCCTTAAAAACCTGTTGCCTATCACACTCTTGGGCAAAGCATGTGACCCATTTCCTCCTTTCAGTGGTCCATGAAAGTACATCTATAGTATGTAGATAATAAAGTTAAAAAAGGTGAACAACATTTTTACAGAACTATAGATACGTTGAGGCTGTGTGTGACAAGGAATGGCTGGGAGGGGAGGGGCCAGGCAAGGGACCCCTTGATGTGAGTGACATTGAGTTGGCCAAGCCCACCCAGTCACATGACCATGAAGCCACTCCCACCATCACATGACCAAGCCACACCCACAAAATAAGCCACGCCCACAGAACCTGTAGTAAAAAAAATTAGAAACCATCCCTGGTGTGTGTGTGTGTGTGTATAATATCATATATTAATAGCATGATTGTAGGAAATACTTATTCAGAATGATATTTCACTAGATTCTGGGCTTATCTCTAGGTAAATATCATATTCATTGCAGACAAACACAATTTCATTTCTAGTTCCTGGATCATAGGTCATATGTCATTTTCAGTCAGGCTGTCATTTTGAGATGTAGCAAAGTACCCTTCCTAATTCAGATAGTCAGCAATCTGCAGAATATGCCATTGCCCATTGTGCCTTTATATATCATTATCATTTCAGAACTGATGTTTATGGCAGAAATAAGCTACAGATAAAACAAGCATGAGTAGGCCTTTTTGCATCCAGGCCAAAACATTTTAGTTTTTCCAGGACATTAACTGGGTAATTTAAGTTAAATGGTTAACCCTGTCAAAAATAAACAAACTAATTACTGCAGAAGGATGACATACAAAGACACCACAAAGCTTTGCAATGATGCGATGTAATGATTCCGAATACATCGGAATCACTGTGGGAAAAGAACACAGAGAGCTAGTCTCTTAGCTAGTTCAACTTACTCACTGTCTTATGTTCTATCTATTTTGGCTGAGGAACTTTCAGATTCAGGCTAAGCCCTGCCTTCCTTATTAGAAGATTCACCCTTTCCTAGCCAAGGAGAATCACTGACTTGCTTTGTAAATTTTCAGGTTCAGCACAAGGTCATTCGGTCCAGTAATAATCAGTGTGCTAGAAGTCTGTCATTAGAACAGACCAAGACTGTTCTAAGACATTATTTAAAATTTTACTAAGAACAATGAGATCCAGTCAGGGGTGGGCATCAAAAATTTTAGCAAGGGGTTCTCTGCCTGGTTGCTGGGTGGGCATGGCCTAGTTGGCCTCCTGCACCATGGCAGGGGGGGTGTTTTTGCCCTCGCTGGGCTCTGGAGGCTTTCCTCAAGCCTCTGGGAGAGCAAAAACAGCCTCCTCAGATTCTGGAGGTCCTTTGGAGGCCGGAAACCAGAAGTTCGGGAACTTCTCAAACTTCTGGTAAGCCTGTTTTGCGCTCTCCCTGAGCCTCCGCGCGCGCCCTGCACTACCTGAATCCAAAACAGGCTGCGTGGGGACTCCTGGGAGGGGCAGGTTGGGGTGAGCAGGGCCAGCCAGGAGTGAGATTTGAAGATCCAGTACAGAAAAGAAAACATGGATATTAAGAAAGATTTGAAAAAAAATGTCAGAATTTATAACTGGGAAATGGTGGCCCAAGAAACTGTATTTGGAAGGTGGAAAATATTTGTCTGTTAATGTGTAGGAAACATGTGATACATGGAGTTATGTTGATAAGGTCATGCAAAACCAACAGCAATGGTTTAAAAGGGACACCATATAGTGCCTTGCTTGTCTAAAGCGGTCCATTTATGAAACAACTATACGAACAATATGCCACTTAAACATACATTGGGAATAAAATAAGGGAAGAAAGAAAGTGGAAGAATAAAATCATTGTTCCAATACAGATTTTGGAAATAACCCACAGAACATCTTCAGCCTCCTTTTTTCATCCATCTAGAACTGGATTATCAAACTGAGATCATGCAAAAACTGAGAGCGATGTAGTTTTTAATCCCAACAGCAATCAGGCAGAGGTTAATAATTTGATCAGATAAAATCCCAACATGTTTTCAGATACTAGATTTTCTACAAAAAATTAAATTGAATAGCAATTTAGAATATTAAACAAGAGCCTCCAGTTGTAAGAATTAGCAACAAAGGAATGTTAAAAATAACAAGTGTTATAAATCTATTCTGGTGGACTCGGCTGTTTCACGTATTGTTGATTTAAAAGCATAGTTTGGAAATAACATGAGGAGATTCAGGAAGAAAAAAAATGTAGTACAATTGATCTCTTCTATTGAAATATACTACAATTGATCGGAGTCAAGTCTCAGATCTACTTTGGATGTACGATCAAACAGGACTCAGTGACAACAGGGTTATTTTATAATGATTTTGCTTCTGTGATCTTTGTTCTTGCATTGTGCATCACGACTGCACAAGCTAAAACAAAAAAGCAACAATAAGGAAAAATTCACTTGCCAGTAAGTAAAAGCTCTAATCCTTTTATTTCCTCTCAAATAATTGTATACTTTATTTGCCTAGGTTTGGCTGAAGTGCAAGTCCCTGACTGCTCACGCCAAAAGGAAGTTAAACTTCAGCAGTTTCCTTATTAAGTTTAGAGAATTTAGGGCTAATTTGTCACTGAACATATATTCTGATTTTAGCCTCCTCTGTTCACTACATCTGTTTTGCAGAGCTCGGTGATGGATTAATAGCTTAAATTAAAATGTATGTCATAAAATATCTTAAAGTATCAGTTTTAGTTGTGAGGGCAAGCCACGACAGTCGCAGCAGGCCCTTTGTGGATTATTATAATCTGATCACAACAATTTTTAAGTCATAGCTGCCAATTCTTTGGCTGGTGTGGACCATCATACGCATCCAGTTCTTTCCATGAACCTAGGATGTCATGTATTAGTATATTATATGTGTGGATTCAAGCACAGTATAGTCTTATTATGGTTGATCATACAGTCCCCAGATGTTTAAACTAGATTAGATCTTTTTATCCATCCATGAGTCCTTCCCTATGTTGTAAGCAAATGTTTAATAATATTAAAAGTATTGGCACAGGATGTAAGCTGCTACTAGTAAAGCTCCCTTTTGTGATTGACTGAAGGGGGGATTAATCAATGCCAATGGGGGTCCAGTGGTGGTCCAGATGTTTTGGGATTGCATTCAAGGCACCTATTATTATTGGTAATATCTTTGCTTTTGTTTGCCACAGAAATTCTATTTCTATTTGCAAGTCTGTATATTTTGTGATTTTCTCAATTTCTTTCTCTTCTATTTTGCAATGTCCACTATCCAGCTTTTTTTGTCTTTCTTATCAATATTATTAAGCCTGTGGTGTTACATGGCAGAA
This sequence comes from Pituophis catenifer annectens, assembly GCF_029215685.1. Classification (NCBI taxonomy): domain Eukaryota; kingdom Metazoa; phylum Chordata; class Lepidosauria; order Squamata; family Colubridae; genus Pituophis; species Pituophis catenifer. The sequence goes on from NW_027256882.1 coordinate 223,845,592, forward strand.
GCTTGACTGTTTGAATTCTAAAGTCCCAAAGCAATTTAGCTTCTTCATTTTCTAAGACTTTGTCTATTTTTGCAGTCCTACCAGTTCTTGCCTGCAGGCAACTGGTATTTCTTGCAGATCTTCCAATTCACCATTGTTGCTACTTTGCTATGTCGTTTCTGGCCAGTCTGTGCAGTCTGCTTACAGTAGCTAACTAGATAGTCCACTGTTCAGTTTCTTTGCTTAAGCAGCACATGCGCTCTGTCACTGTTTTCTCAATTCTGGCTTTGTATACATTTATTCATAAGGCTTGGTCTTGTGCAGCCAGAATTAGCCCTTGTGTCTCTTTAACTTTTCTGCTCTTAACCATTGCTAGGTCTTTTTGTTACCTACTTTGCCTGCTAGTTACTTTTATGTACTGGCCATGTAATGCTTTGACTTGCCAGGTCCTTTTTTATTCTTTATTTAGTCTGTCTTACGGGTCAGTCTGGTCTCTTTGGTATTTAGTATGATGAATTCAGTACAGTATGGTGTACTAACTTCAGTGCATCTTCTTTTCTGTCCTTTATATATTTTCCAATGCCTTTTCTTCTTCAATTGGTATACTTGCATCATTTCCATCCATTTTTATTTGGTCATAGACTAGCAAATGAAACATGAAAAATGCAATTAATACAGGCAAAAAGAATAAAGGGTTCTAAAATATCTAAGAAAGATTTGAAAAGAATTTACAACAAACTATACAAACTGTGGAACAGCACTTAAGCTGTAATAAAAGACGTAAAGTTGAATTGCTCTGATAATAACTTCAAATAAAACAAATCAGGATGACCAGTATGTTTAGTAAAGAATAGAGATAATAATTCCTGGTGAGCATCTGCGTAGAAGTGACAATACAAAATAACATATTCCATCATTTCAAGTATTACTCCATTGCATGAATGCAGTCTCTCTTCAAATGGGAGGGCAATGAATATAGCCCTTCTAAATTTTGGAATTGTAATGCGACTAAGGTATGTGGCTGGTTAGAGAAGGTGTGCAGAGTGGTTCAAAAAGATGCTCTAGGTAGAATTGGTAAATATGTTTGCAACTCTAAAACAGTGGCCTGCTGCTTGGGATCAGTTAGTGCATGTACATAGCTCATCAAGGTGATGGCTGTCCATGAAAAGCTATCAGGTTTGGCACGTATTGCCTGGCACCAGGAAGACTGGAAATTATTGGTCATAATTGAAGAAACCAAGCTATCTAAAAAAAGAAGAGAGCTTAAAAAAAAAAATCCAGGCAGACGTTTCTATTTTAAGTAGGCTAGCTTCAAGGTGAAGCACCACGATTGGGATGCTGCAAAGTACTTGGAAAATTGATCTCAAAACTTGGATTAAATTTTTGAAGAGAAAGGAATGACCTGTAGGGGCCCAACTAAACTCCAAAAAAAGGAGCAAAGCTCAGATTTTAGCCAAGAAGACTTCAAATGGCTCCTTTGGAGAAGTTGAAAGATTATAAAGCTCATGCTGGATTTTGTACATTTAAAGTAACGTAATCAGCATTAAATTTACCATTGCCTGTAGCATGGAAAATAACCCCTAGATATTTAAAGGTCTTGACTTGCTGTATTGAATTTAGCCTCCAGATATTGCCTTAGGGTGCTTATCAAAAACCATGACCTCGGTTTAGGAGTAATTAATTTCTAGTTATTCTTCTTGACAGTGCTAAGCAAAAATATGAAGGGCCTGTTTCAATCCAATCTGCCTCTAAAAAAATAATACAACATCATCTGCAAACGAAAGAACAGAAATATGCCTATTTCCCAATTTTGGCAGACGACATGGGAGTTAATGTATAGATTAAAAAGAAAGGGAGTTAAATATAGTCTTGTCTTACTCAACTCTTGACAAAAAATTTCCTTGCACATTATATCGTACCTTCTTCTGGAAATTTTCATATAACTTTATATAAGACCAAGCAATCTTTCATTAATTGAGGAAGAGTTCAGTTTCTCCCATAGCTTGGATCTAGAGATGAGATCAAAAGCACATATAAGATTGATCAACACTATATCAAGTGATGAACAAGTTCTGGAGGAATATTTCTCTAGTAGATGTTGAAGAGTTAAAATGAGGTCAATAATTGAATGGACATCAGCCAAGATTTCTGAGTTACAACCCAATCCAGAAGCTTGTGGTACAAGTGTATATCATATAATTTACTAACCATACTGAAAAAGCTAATGGGGAGATACCTGACAAGTAAATATCTACCTTTGTTTTGAATATACATTCAGGTATGTTTGTCAATGACAACTTTTTTCCTGATTTCATCTTTCTCCTTACAATGGCTAGAAGACATTCTTTATGAGAATTTCTGGGAAAGTGATATCTTGGCTTTAAATTTGGGTCCAATTTACAAGTTTCACAGGTTACAATATCTCAAATTTCCCTCTCGGTCAGGTGAGTGTTTCTTTTTTGTTTTTAATATGCTTCTATGTGTGTTCATTAGAGGATCTGTTGATTGTACAGTATCTGATAACTTTCTACAATGTATACAGCATAATTAAGAAAGTCAGAACTTCTTTTCATATTAATATTAATCCTTTTTGCAAACCATAAATGGCAGCACTAATGTTAAATTATTAAATTGTAGGAAGAACCTTTCAATAAAATAACTTAATTTTTCAGTGAAAATTCAAGTTTTCAACTAAATGCTGATTATCATAGGAAGGAGGTCAGATGTTTTTCCCCATGCAAATCCATTTTGTTAAATGTACTTCTTAATTAGTCTGAAGAATCGCTGATATAAGTGACAACTTCTAAAATAACTCCTTTGGATCAACTATTTTGCTTTGAATACCTAGAGAAATTGCATAGCTCTCAGAATTAGTGGGAACAGGTTTTCACTAAAACTAATCCAATCCTAAGGAATTTTAATGGTTCAGGTGACAAACAATACAGTATCTCCTCAACCATTTACCAAAATCTTGCAGGGTACCAGAATGATACCTTATATCTTTCTGTATACTTTTAAAAACCCAGTTGTGGGCTAAACTAATAATATTGGCATCCAGCCCACCCATAATTGGTTTGTTAATCACACATCATGGGACTTTTTGTTAATTGCCTTGATGAAGTTAAAATACGTTATGCTCACAGCATTTCCACAATTTATGGAAGATACACAATTTTAAAAATAGTCCAGCAAAACTTGTTTTTAACACAAAAGATCAATAAGGTTCAGCTAACAAGACTTGTTCTTGAAAAATTTTAAATTATAATAGCAATCAAGTAATTACATTTAATAACTTCCATATCTTTGCAAGTATTGATGTCAGATCAACTATTGTTCCATCATGGATCTTTCTTTTCCCCTTTCCTTAAAGCTACGGACTACTCATACTTTCCTCCTGTCATCTTGTACTTCTCATATCCTCCAACATACTTCGAAGATAATGGATTGCTCTCTCCTGTCAGTACCTAGATGCAATTTATCTAGCACTCAAAATATGAATACATTCAAGATAATATCTCTTACAAGCTTGAGCTGGAATTTGGCTCTTTCAGTTAGCTCTTCACAATTGCACAGTGAGACATACACTGTCTTCTCAGAGAAGATTGAGCCAAAATTGGAGCTGAACAGTTCTTGCTTTTGTTATTGTTACCCTTTTGCCATCTTCGCCAGTCAGCTGACATCATCTTTCCTTCCTTTTGATTTTATTTTGAAGAGGCTCATTTACTGTCTATACATCCTTCATCTCAGTCTGATCTTTTGCCATCCTGTCATCATCCATAATTCTGTGTTCCTTAATGTACCCTTCTTTGATGACTTGTTCCTCTTTGCACTTCCTCTTCTATCTTTTATTTTCAGTTTTTTGCTAAGCTTTTTAGTGCAGATACATTTGTCTTTATTCTGGTGTCCTTTTTTTTTCATTGGAATTATTTACAACCATGTTTTATGTATCTCTTTTTTGGGGAACTTCCATCATCATAGTTTCCTTTCCCAATATTTTTTTCTGCCTTGGAATTCTATTCTTTATTCTGAATTTATTTAAATCTACTTTCCTGAAAGCCAAAAAACATGCATTTGACTTTATTTGGCTTTGATATTCCCAATATCAGGAATTTCAGCATCATAATGTATATCACACATCTATATTCCCTCAAGCTTCCCTTCATATTATTAAGTCTTCCGAATTGGTTATAATCAAATCATTGATAGCTATCTCTTTGTGCCTTTCTGTACTTTCTAGAAGAGCAAAGAGAGATCTGAATTTTCTAAAAGTTATTTTTCTACAACAAAGTTTAGATAAATTAAATGTCTCCAATTAATACTATTTGATGCTATTTGAAAAAAAATGTAATTAAGTTTTGGACAGAATCATCTACATATTTTTCTGTAATCCTCTTCAGATATTTAAAACACAGGAGGATTGAGAATATTTGCTTAGCCTATTCCATCCTCAATTTTTAAGGATCAGTATGAAGGGCCAATCTATAGCTAAACATAGTATGTTTGTTTGTATATATTAAAGCAATTATTGGAAGATAGACTCAAGATCTAGAAGGAACTTGACAGATTTGAACATTGGACCCTAACAAGATACAGTGAGAAAAATAAGGTCCTCCTCTTAGGCAGGAAAAATCAAATGCACAGTCTAGAACAGTAATGCCTATGCAAGGGATTTAACTGTCCTGGTGGATCACCACTTAACTATGACTCAGCAGTGGGCTTCAGCTGCTGAAAAAGCCAATGCATTTCTAGATTCCATCAACAGATAGATAGCATCAAGATCACGGGAAATGATAGCACCACTCTATACTGCACTATTGAGTCTGCATTTGCAAACAATGTGTCAGGTTTCGAAGCTATCTCAAAATAAATGAATTTCCAAACTCTCAATCTTTGAAGAAATTTTCTCTTTATTGAGCACAGCGATCTGATCCTGGCTCTTTCGCGGTCAATACTGACCTTTACCCCCCAATCCCTCCCTTTCCGATCCCCAATTCTCTGCTTCTCATTGGCTATCTTCCAAGCCACTTTCCTCATCTCTTCTTCGTCAGATCACAGGAATGTCTCCCCCCCTCCCATCTCCGAGGAGACAGAATCTTCAAAGGGATTTAGTAGGCAAAAGTTCAAGCTTCTCCTCTCTTTATATATGTCAGTGCTGGGACGCTGACATCCGGCCCCTCTCCCTTCACTCTCCCAGTGAGGCCTGCATGAGACAAACAACAAGTTTAGTACCAAATTAGCTGATACAACGCTTCCAGTTCTGGCCACCACGATACAACCCCCTCCCCCCCCAGAAAACCCCAAACGGAGTCCCTAGAAAACATGCATAGAAGAGCAACAAAGATAATAAGGGTTCTGGTGGCTATATTGCATGATGAAGGGTTAAGGGAACTAGGCATGTTTGCCTAATGAAGAGAAGGCTTAGAGGAGATATGATTGCAGTCTTCCAATATCTGAAGGGCTATCACGGGGAGAGTATCAATTTATTCTCCAAATCTCCTGAGGGTAGGACAAGAAGCAGTGGTTGGGAGGTCATCAGAGGGAGATCCAGCCTGGAAATAAGGAGGAATTTCCTGACAGTGAAAATGATTAATCAATGAACAGCTTGCCTCCCAAAGTTGTTGACGTTCCAACACTGAACGTTTTTATTTATTTATTTATTTATTTATTAGTTCAATTTATATGCCGCCCTTCTCCGAAGAATCAGGGCGGCTTACAATGCACTTATAGCAATAGCCTTCATTCTTTTGTATATACCTGCTTATTAGGGCTTCTGGCCCCCCATAAGCAGCGTTTCTACAAAGTCAGCTTATTGCCCCCACAATCCGGGTCCTCAATTTACCTACCTCGTAAGGATGGAAGGCTGAGTCAACCTTGAGCCTGGTGAGATTTGAACTCGCACTAATTGCAGGCAGCTGGTAGCTAAGTGCTACATAACAGCACTTAGTCCGCTGCACCACCAAGGCTCTTTTTAAGAAGAGATTGGACAACCATGCATCAGGGTGAAATAAGGACTCCTGTCTTGTAGCTAGGATATATATTAATGACAGGGGTGTGTTGTAGGTTGCACAGGATTTTTGAACAGGTATTTTTTTGTAATGGATTCTAGTAAGTAAATGGGTGGCCAAAGGCAAATCACAAATGTACTTAAATTTATATTTGAATGTAATTAAATTTTGGAAGAAAGCCATTGGAAACCATATGTGAACCTAGTGTAGTGTTATTTATGCATTACTGTGCACAATCACTCAATTTATATAGCTGTGCTTTCCTGATCTATGGTTATACACAGGTAGACTTTCTGCATACATACCTGAATATGCATACTGTATATGTATCAAGTCCAATGTATGTGACAAGGCTGGGGAATTGTTTCATATTCTAAACATATTTTAAACATTTCTGGGGCTTTCTCAGATCTTATTTAGTTGTCATCCTAGCTGCAATTTTAATATTAAGCTTTATCTATATATATAAAAGCCAAATACCACTCAATCATTACAAAATCTCCAGAACAGTAAAGCCTACAAACTTGAAATTTGGCACATATGTTCCTCTTGGCTTCTAGGTTCTCGCTAAGAAAGGATTTTTCAAAATGATCATCATATCATTAATATTTCATATACAATATTATATTAACACACTCTGATGCTAAGGAGCTAGACATTCTACTCTCCCTCCCCACCAGAAAAGAACTCTGTTCCAACTGCCAGTTGCCTTATATTAACACACTCTGATGCTCTGACTACTGTAATGCTCTCTACATGGGGCTCCCCTTGAGGAGCACTCGGAGGCTCCAACTAGCGCAGAGTGCGGCCGCGCGGGTGGTGATGGGAGCGACGTGGCGCTCCCATGTAACACCTCTCCTGCGCGAGCTGCACTGGCTCCCGGTGGTCTTCCGAGTGCGCTTCAAGGTTTTGGTCATCACCTTCAGAGCGCTCCATGGCTTAGGACCTGGCTATTTACGGGACCGCCTGCTGCCACCAATAGCCTCCCACCGACCAGTACGCTCCCATAGAGAGGGGCTCCTCCGGGTGCCATCGGCCAAACAATGTCGACTGGCGGCCCCCAGGGGGAGAGCTTTCTCTGTGGGGGCACCTACGATCTGGAACGAGCTCCCCCCGGAGATACGGAGGATTCCGGATCTGCGTACCTTCTGTCGCGCGCTTAAGACGTTCCTATTTCATCAAGCCGGCCTGACCTAAATTTTTCCTCTTTTTAAATGGAAATTTTAAATTTGGTTTTAATTTATTGGGGTTTTAAAATTGGTTCAGCCAAATTTATTTAATTAGTTTTATCTCTATTTTAAATTTTGTATCTATCTGTTTTATTTTATGGCTGTTCACCGCCCTGAGTCCTTCGGGAGTAGGGCGGTATACAAATTTAATAAAATGAAAAATGAAATGAAATGAAATGAAATGATGTTACGGAGTTACACATTCTACATTTCTACAAGTTTCAGGGTTTAAGTGTCAATTTATCAAGCCCGAGCACATTGTTTCGTAGCGAAGCACGGGCATTCAACTAATACTGTATATTCAATGTAAGCTTCTGAGTATACGAATGAAAGCAGATTCTAATATGAGCTCTGAGATGAACACATTTAAATTCACAGCTCAGAAGGTCAGATTTGCCAAAACCTGGGGACCTGGCCTACATATGTACAGTTTCCCACTGTGAAATTTCACTGGTCTTTCAGCATTTGAATGCAGGAAGAGCATCAAAGTATGAAAACCAAATCAAGAATCCCAACCATAGTAGTAAACTCATTTTCTTTGTTAATTTGGTCTTAATGCTGATACTCTTTAGAAAAACCACTTCCAGAAACTGGTTAGCATTACTTTTTCTCTCTCACAAGAACAAAGTAGATTTGCTGTATTTTACTGTGACAGCTAGGCCGTATCACTTGAGCCTTATTGCACTTGATAGCTACCTTTAGGGAATGTCTTTTCCAATTGTTTATTCTTAAAGGCTCCCTGTCAGCTCCAAATGCAAAAGACAAAGAGAAATCATGGAAAATGCCAGTATGAGTGCCAGACTGGGGTCTATTGATGCTTTTAAAAATTTTATTGGGAATTTATCTGTCTATGATAACTGAAGAATGAAATGATTTTCCATTCTATTCTGACAAATGTTTCTTTAATATCAGAGGAGGAGTTTACCTTGTTCTAAACTCATGCTATAAAAAGCATCAGGAAAGAAAGATAGCTATGAGAAGGATAAGGTTTTTTTCCCCTGATCGTTATGAAAACACTCCCTGGTAGAGTTAAAAACTGCCTTGGGGAAGACTATTATAACCCTCAGGGTATTTCTTACATTATTGTTTGAAGATGTTATTTATTACTCTGGTCATCTACTACTTTCCATTAGAAGTATCAAAGTGATTGGTGTTAGAAGTTTGTATTACACATTATATATAATAAAAGGCAAGAAGGTAAAAGGGAAAACAGAACCATAAACAATACTTAATATTATATATATATATATATATATATATATATATATATATATATATATATATATATATATACTGTATATGTTTTCTGAGGTTTTCGTGGGTATTTGTATATAGGTCTTGTGCTTCTAGGAGCAATGTGTTTTGCTCCTAGAAGCACAAGGCCGAAGACACCAGCCCGAAGATGACGAATGAGACTTTGTTGAAACGTCGCCAAGGTACTTCCAATTTTACGCAGGAGAAAACCCAAATAACCAAAGACGTATGTATGTATGTATGTATGTATGTATGTATGTATGTATGTATGTATGTATTTCTCTTTAGCCAGGTTCTTCCTACATAAACCAAGATTTTTATGCAGCCCTAGTTCAATGAAATCACAATCCACTAGTTTCTAGGCTTTTTTTCAGGCAGCCAGCAAAAACCCTGCTGACCATTGGGAGATTAAGGAGACTTGTACACACGCACACGCACACACACACACACACACACACAAAACAACTAATTAACTAACAACTAACAACAACATATTTGTGTGTGTGTGTGTGTGTGTAAATATTGTTGTTAGTTGCAAAGTTGTGTCCGACCCATCACGACCCCACAGACAACGTTCCTCCAGGCCTTTCTGTCCTCTAACATCCCCCGGAGGCCATTTAAGCTCAATTTATAAATATATAAATATAATATGTTAGTGAGATATATATAATGCTAGGTAGGTGAATTTTCAAAGGTTTTTCATTTGTAAGTTTGTGAAGGTAATATACCAATTTCTCCTGGATACATAACCTTGAGACTAAAAGAATTGTCAGCCTTATTTTAGAGAGGCAACTAGTGGGGGAGGAGAGCTAGACAACACTTGCCGAAATTTCTTAATATTTTCTTTATTAAACTATAAAGGTTGGCTGATTTCTAAATAGAGTAGAGGTGGTATAATTTCTTCAGGATGTATATACTGTACCATAAAGGATTTCATTGATAATATCATTTCCAGGTCCATCTGATTCTCCTTTCCTTTCTGTCCCATCAGAACCTGCAGAGTGGCACTCTCGGGGCCCCTTCCATTAAACAATGTCATCCTGTTGCGCCCAACAGTTGGACCTTCTCTGTGGGAGTACCTGCGCTATGGAAGAACATCCCACTGAAAATCCAAAATTCTGATAGCCTTCCATAAGACATTGAGCACCTAGCTAGACACTGTTGTGACTCCGAGCCCCGAGCCCATCTTATCGGAGGGAGAAGGCTCTGAAAGTGAAAGAGAGGAGTTGGCCAGGCCTCCCTGTCCAGGACCCTCCTCTCTGGCAATGCCTCAGGTGTCTCCCGAGGGGGAAGAGATTGGCCAGGAGCCAGGTATCCCCGCGCAGTCGCAGTCAGACAGTGACGGAGATAAGTCTTGGCTGGATCCACGCCAGCACCGGAGAGACAAGTGCACGCAGCAGAAAAGGAGGCGTGCCAGAGATTAAGCTGAGTCACTGGACCACACCCCACAGCAGTGGTGGTTCCTCCCAGTTCGGTCCGGTTTGGCCGATATGACGTCACCAAACCGGTTCTCCCACCCCCCACCCCCCCACGTTATTCTTACCTTTTATTTGGTCCCACCCGCAATCGATTGCTGCCTCCTGAGTCCCAGCTGATGACTAGAGGGAAAAAAACTGTTTAAACTCTTGCCGCGGGGCTTCAAAGAGCCGTCCTACAGCTGATCAATGTTAAAAGCAAACAAATGAGTCGGGTCGTAAGTGCGAGGACTGGTCGTAAGTGCGAGGACCTTCCAGAAATGACTCTGACCAGCTAGCCACGCCCACCTAGTCACATGGCCTCCAAGCCACACCCACAAAATAAGCCACACCCACAGAACCGGTAGTAAAAAAATTTAGAACCCACCCCTGCCCCACAGGGGATAAAAGGGGGTGTGGTGGCCATTCAGGCTCTGTGACGGACAAAACTAAACAACTAGCGAGTCGCATTATATCTCTGAAACTACATTACCTGCCTGCCTTGGATTCAATACGGACTGGACTTGACAATTCTTTGGCTTTGTGTATTTATTTTGGTTTGTCTGACAGAGGAACAACCCCTCCCTTTATGGGTAAAGTTCTTGGCAAGCAGCTACTGGGTTGTTGCCAATCCTGTTATCGAAGGAATTTATTGTCTCCAAGTTTTATTTAACTCCTGGCTGACTGTTTGTGTGTGTGTGTGAGACAGGGACGGAACAGACACTCAAATGTTTGGGTCAGAGGATAACACAAGCTATATTGAACAAAGTTGGGTTTTATAAATTGGGATTATTGTTTGAAAGTTGGACATTGTAGTTTGGATTGTGGGTATGTTGTTGCTTTAATTTTGTACACGCCTAGAGTTGGGCAGCCATACTCATAATCTAAATTTTTTAAAATAGTTAACATTATGTTTCACAATATAAAATCTAGAAAATGAGTCTGATGAGGTTTTTTTTTTTACATAGTTTTAGTAGAACATAATCAGTATAGCTCCATATTTTCTAAAGTGATTATCAGTACGTGTGCGTGGGTCTCTGCGAGACTGTCAAGACTTACAATTTTTCGGTGTATTTGAACTAGTGTCGCATTATGGCAAACGATTCAACAATTAAACAGCTGCTTATATGAATCACACATACTCTACGATTGATATTCAATTGATATCTAATATACCATTGAAAAAGCAACAATCGCAAAGGTAGACCAAAAGCTAATCTGTCTGAATTGTCCCACTGGGGGCAGCTTTGTGCCCTTATTTCCCATAGTCTAGTGCAATAGAAGTTACAGGGTGAAGTTTGACTAAATAAGCAATTGCTGCAAAATAAAATAACCATGTGTTGACATTCAAGAACAGCCACCTCCAAGCTGAAACGCTCCCACTTCTTTGGACTACAATTGCCATCATCCCTGTTCAGTGCAGAGAGTGGAAGACCATGTTTAACATTTGATTGCAGGAGTCTGCATTCAATGTTATCCTGTGAGCTCGGACCACTTTGAGATTCCAGTTGAATAAGGATAGCTTTTGCTTCTTGCATAGAGGGAATAAAATCAGTGGTTTCAAAAAATTTTACTACTGGTTCTGTGGGTGTGGCTTGGTGGGCGTGGCATGGCTTGGTGGGTGTGGCATGGTGAGTGTGGCAGGGGAAGGATACTATAAAATCTCCATTCCCACTCCATTCCAGGAGAAGGTTACTGCAAAATCCCCATTTCCCCCCAATCAGCTGGGCCTCGGGAGGCAGAGAATAGATGGGTGCGGGAACCGGTGGCATTTACCAGTTCTCCAAACTACTCAAAATTTCTGCTACAGGTTCTCCAGAACTGGTCAGAACCTGCTGAAACCCACCTCTGGATAAAATGCATAGGAACAGATGAGCCTAGCATTTAGTCGGGACAGGATATTTTCCTTCATAGCGACTATCCAATAGAAAGAAGAAAGAAAGAATTACGGCTCAATAACAGAAATTCCTAGATTTACCCCACGCTGGCATTTCCAGCTATAGTGAAACCATTTGAAACCCAGAAGAACTGTTAAAGAAAAACAGGCTATGCAAAATAATGCTAGGTTGATAAATGATTTGACTTCTCATAAAATAGCTTCTTAATTCTCTGTATCCTGGGATTGGGGCATTTGCATTCCCATATACATATTGGACTAATAGAGAGCAGCCAAGCTTCTTATCTTTCCTGAGTTTTGCTTTGCTACAAACGAAGATTATAAAAGGACAGAATAATCTCTCCCTTTTCCAGACCCCCCTGATGCATCTGATTTAACTGGAGAATAACGGGGTAGCTAGCTGAATCAGAATGAGCTCACATTTCTTTAGCATAGCTTGTTGTGGATTTCTGGCCTATCTTAGATCAGCTTGCAGCGACACTTGATTGGCCATTGGAAAAGAGAAAGAACCTGAAGGTTTAGCACAGCCTTCCCCCATCTTCACGGGTGCTGGTTTAAATTTACAAGAATTCCCAAGTCTCGTGGCAGTTGTGTTTAATGGGAATTCCATTGCATCTAATGGAAATCGGGTTGAGATGAATTGGGCTAGATTGTCTCTGCAAAACTAAAACACCTTGGAGTAAAATATCAAAACAAAATGCTTTTTACTGAAAAAAAAAAATGAGAAACATGAACTTGGGCCTGGTGACTCAGCAGACTAATAGCATTGTGATTAACACCAGCTGTCTGCAATTACTGTAAGTTCGAATCTCACCAGGCTCAAGGTTGACTCAGCCTTCCATCCTTTCTAAGGTAGGTTAAATGAGGACCCAGTTTGTGGGGGCAATAAGATGACTTTGTATAAATATACAGAAAGTATGAAGGCTATTGCTTAACGCATTGTAAGCCGCCCTGAGTCTCCGGAGAAGGGCGGCATATAAATCAAATTTAAAAAAAAAAAACTTGTGATTTATGGTTTTGAAGATCAGAAAATGTGGCTTATGGAAAGAAGGAAATTTTGATATAAACTTGGAGGGTAAAATATAACTATAAAAAAGATCGGGAGCCACCTTTTATATTCTTTTTTTTTCCTGTTTTTTTTTCTTGTTCTATTTTCTTTCTTATTTATTCACTTATTTCTATTCTTGGTTATTTTCTTTGTTTCTTTTCTAATAATTCTACTATTTTTATCTTACTAAAATGTATTCAATAAAATTGTATTTAAAAATGGAAGACTCTGTACATAATGCCTTGTTTGTTTATAGGAATGCTACCTGGCTTACCCAAACAGATGGGAGTGCAAATTGCTACAGACTATTTTCCTTCATAGCTTTTCATGTTCTTTAGCAAAGGAAAAAAGAAAAAGATCTAGATAGATCTCATGTCTCTAGCATTCTTTTTCTGCTAGATTGTTGCAAACATCTGCATGGGTCATTCAAGAATAAAATATGACTTCATACTTTATTCATGTAACACTCTATCAAAGAGGAAGGAATTTCATGAAACCTACATTGAAGTAACTGTTATTTAGCTCAGGCATTTCTCTATTGGTTTCAGTTAGAATCTTGGCATACACCAAAATCTGTTTTGTTGTTCAGTTAGTAAATTGCTAACACTCAGGTCCTATATGCACTGAGAAAATCCAGAGAGACTGTCTGGTCAATCTATATATGATTTCAGTCAGAACCAACTTACATGCTTGGTGGATTTTCACTTGGCTAATATTTTATGTTGTCAACACTTGATCATCACATTGTAATGCATTATGATAAACAGACAAGGCATAAATAGGAGATGAGGATTCAAATTTTTTTAACAACCAGTTCAGTGAGCACGCGCATCGCACTGAAAATGGAGCATTTAGAAGCTCAGCTGCTTACCTTCCAGGTCAGCAACGGTAAGTAGAACAGTGCGGGGTGGGGAATCAGCTGTGCCGCGCAATTGAGATGGGCTAGAAAGCAGGAAATAAAGGACAGGATAGGGTGGGTGGGCGGTGCCAGCTGATCATTGGAGCTACCAGTTCGCCCGAACCGGTCCGAACTGGCTGAATACCACTTCTGAAGATGAGTCATAACTCCCTGCTCTTTCTTCCATGCAACATTTCTACTGATTGGCTCTTCAACACTCCCAGGATGTCATTTTTCAAAGATAGTCAAGGTAATCTTTTCCTAGTTCAGCAGCAGCATTAGACCTCATCAATAGCTGATACTACATAGTGGTTGGAAGCCAGGCTATTTTACTCCTTGAAGGAACCATTGTCTCATCCTGCCTCTCCTGCTTGAAGGATGCTCTCGCTTCTAAATGGACAACTTTAATCAGCAAACCTGATCGTCAATTTCTATGTTGACTTTTTTTCCCATAAAAAAACACAACAGCTAATCTAACTGTCCCATTCCTCTCTGTTACCTTTCTCCCTTCCCAAGAAATCAAGGGTTTACTGCAAAAATGTGTACAGTAAGTGGTACAGTATGCATAAGGTTCAGTCCTTGTTTAGAAGTGCAGTTCTGAGGCTTAGATTTTTGAGTGTACAGATAGAAATGTAGTGGTTATGAATTACCTGAATGATAAAAATCTGTCCTCTCTTGCAGAGCTACAATATGGACATTGTTCCTGGAGTTGGCAACAGAACGCCAATCTTCATTTTGTGAGAATGTGGCTCTGTGGCCTTGCTAGGAGCATACAGAGAAACACGCAGCCATGGGGCTGGTTGACACCTTGAAAGCACTTTCTCTGCCTTTTAATTAACTTTTGACATTGCTTGCCTCTTTTTAAATTCTATAGACTGTTTTCAATGTTTTATTTGTACACTGCCCAGAGTTCCTCTGTGAGAGAGATGGACACTTTTAAAATTTGATAAATAAATAATAATCTTCCTTTTAAGTATGAATAAATAAGAATGAGACCTTTTTCTCAAGATTCGCAGCATAGGTGTTCAGAGCCAATAAATACGTGGGATGCTGTTTTTCTACCTAAAAGTGTCAGTATGACGGATATATCTTTTTCTACGTAATTCCTATATTGTAAGAATTACTGCATTATTAAAAGCTGCCATGAGCAGCAGCATGCTATGATTTGGTCAAAGATGAGATCAGAGATGGTAATATTTTCTAAGAAAAGACTGGGAAATTGGAGGAAAAAGCTGGCCAGCCAACAGATGGAGAGAGCAGCAGGAGAGGAAACATTAGCATTCTGCAAGTCAACTTGGCAACAGCAAGTTAACACAGGTAAGTCAATGAATCAACAGGCAACAGAAGGGAATCAGGCCTTCCAACTGCACCTGACTTTAGCTTCAATTAGTGCAATTTAGTGCTCCTTTTCCCATTTAGACACAGCATCAATTCACATAATCAATCAAGAGATTAGGTTTGGCATTCCTACGTGACAGAACTGTAGCAAGCCAATGGTAGTATTGGCTAGCATTTTCTTATTGTGTCAACTCATCACCCGATAAAAGATGGCCGCCCTGGAGCACATTAAGGAAGCACGATACAGACACTTGGCAATGACTTCACATGCAGGCAATCCCATGATAGCCACAGCTTAATCGTGCAGACATGTTGGTTGAGTTTTAAGGCCAAAAGTAGCAGAAAAACTGTATCAGCACAACTAAACAATTTGTCCTGGATTTCTATATTTTATTAATTATCAGCTAATATTCCTTTTCTTGGGATGCTTGAGTTAGTGAATGTTAATAAAGCACTTGAGTTACCTAGATCTATATCCTTGGTACCAGCAAGCATTTGTATTGTGGATAATTTTTTTGTGAGTAGAAAAGGACGAGGAAAATGTAGTGCTATTCACTGCCTTGAATTCTTCAGGATAATTCAATATCATCAATAAAGGATTTCTTTTCTGAACAGGGGACACGATGTTTCAATGGCTTCATTTCTTCCTGTAAGACTTATTAAAAAAAAGAGCGGAACTAGGATATCACTGCTTAATGGCCTGAAAATCATCTGTCCTCCAACTTCTTTGGTGTGTTTCTCATATCTTCATAAAGATGTTCAATAATGTTATCTGGAATCAGGTTATAAATCAAGCCTCGTTTGGTAAGTTGGATTTTTAAAATCTGATTTACTTATTTTTATTTATTTACTTTTCACATTTCTGAACCATTTATTTCCCTGAAAGAGAGTCCATATCAGAGGTGGGTTTCAGCAGGTTCTGACCAGTTCTGGAGAACTGGTAGTGGAAATTCTGAGTAGTTCAGAGAACTGGTAAATACCATCTCTGACTGGCCCACCCCCATCTATTCTCTGCCTCCCGAGTCCCAGCTGATTGGGAGGAAATGGAGATTTTGCAGTATCCTTCCTCTGGAGTGGGGTGGGAATGGAGATTTTACAGTATCCTTTCACTGCCATGCCTACCAAGCCACTCCCACCAGCCATGCCATGCCCACCACGCCACACCCACAGAACCAGTAGTAAAAAATTTTGAAACCCACCACTGGTCCATATGATGGAAATATTAAATTGATGTCTGAAATTAGCAATAAATGTGATAGCCACAAATCTCTAGCACACTCAGGGACCAAATATGGATAGGTGGGTGGATAGATTACATCAATTTTAAGATGTCATCCATGTTGTTACAGGACAGAGTCAAAACAAGGAAAATGGTAGCTGAAGAACTTTGATCAAATCCCTGCCCATTGTGTTTAGGGATTGATCAATGCAAGATCAATCCCTAAACACAATGGGCAGAGTTTGGATTGCCCTACTGCACTTGAATCGTGCCACTGGGATATCCCCCATCTTTCCAAAGATGCCAGTGGAGATAGTATTCAGTCTGTTCTGTGGAGATTTCCCCCTTCAGAGTCATGTCAATCACTCAATCAACCAATCAATCAACTTTTATTATGGCCACAGACCAGCAAAAAGAGTCTTCTTTTCAGTGTTAATGTGTTTATGGAACTTTGACCTTTGAAGCTCAGGTCTCCTTGACCAATACATTCCAATATGGCAATCTGTGTTTTTAAAATAGTCTGCATGACAATTTGCATATTGATGGGAGCTATCAATATATCTCTACATTTATTTATTTGCACGTTTTTGTGTGCATACCTCAACATGTTTGCTTTAAGATGCATTTTAATATATTAGCCAAAGTTGTGCCATAACTTTAATTATGCCAAGCTGTGTCTGGCTTGATACATTGGACCAGAAAACAGTTCAACCTAAAATAACAATTCTTCAAATCCCTTATGCAACCCTAAATAAGTTGCTTATATCTAAATAGGGGTAGATTAGATTTCAGCAAATGGTACCCAACATCACCTCTGTTTATGTATTTTGGATTTACCTACAGCATGAATTCATTATGTTAATCACTATTCATCAGCCTCTTGTGACCTAATAAGTTTCTTGTTCATACAGATCCTTGTTGAGAAATAATACATTTTGATTGAGAAATGGAGAAGTATTGAAGCATCTGCTGCCATGGAAATGAGGACAGCATTTTAAAAATGTAAAAAACAAAAAAACAAAAAAACAAAAAACACAGCTAAATAGCAAGCCACAATTGCCGGCAGAGGAGAAATAGCTGGGAAATAGCTAAATAATTGTGCAGTTGAGTAGCAATCGAATGATTATTGTGTGAAAGCCATCTTCAGAAAAGATTTGCAATGCTTTCATTTAGAGAAGTGTGCCTTGATTAAAAATAGACCAGAAGAATGAGGGCTGGGGGGGGGGGGGTTCCTGCTTATGACACTGAATTTCACTGTTGATCTGATAAAGGAAATAATGTAAACATGAAGAGTGGATGTTTATTTATTTTTTTCATAGTAGCAGTAGAAGATGGAAATGTGTTGACATTTAGTTACACTGAGGTAAGGAGAGAGAGTGGCATCTGATAAATTTGGAATTGTTTATTCAGAATCAATCTCAGTGGTAACCATTACTGTAACCTCACTTTGAGGAAACTCAAAGGAAAGGTCTAGAAGGAGAGAGAGAAATGAAAATAGCAAAACGTGTCTGCTTTCTTTCCACTGCTTTTTAGTGTGCCTCAGAAAGATAGAATGGAATGGAATGGAATGGAATGGAATGGAATAGAATAGAATAGAATAGAATAGAATAGAATAGAATAGAATAGAATAGAATAGAATAGAATAGAATAGAATAGAATAGAATAGAATAGAATAGAATAGAATAACAGAGTTTGGAAGGAACCTTGGAGGTCTTCTAGTCCAACTCCCTGCTTAGGCAGGAAACCCTACACCACTTCAGACAAACCGTTAACCAATCTCTTTTTAAAAACTGTTGTTGGAATATTTACAACTTCTGGAGGCAAGTTGTTCCACTGATTAATTGTTCTGTCAGGAAATCTCTCCTCACTTCTAAGTTGCTTCTCTTCTTGATTTGTTTCCACCCATTGCTTCTTGTCCTACCCTCAGGTGGTCTGGAGAATAACTTGACTCCCTCTTCTTTGTGGCAGCTCTTGAGATATTGGAACACTGCTATCATGTCACCCCTAGTCCTTCTTTTCATTAAAGTACAGTTTAATGCAAACTGCAACCATTCTTCATATGTTTTAGCTTCCAGTCCCCTAATCATCTTTGTTGCTCTTCTCTGCACTCTTTCTAGAGTCTCAACATCCATGGTGACCAAAACTGAATGCAGTATTCCAAGTGTGACCTTACCAAAGCATTATAAAGTGGTATTAAAGTGGCATTTAATATTAATTAAAGTGGTATTCAGCTGAATTTATCTGAAGAAATACTAATGTGTTCTTGGTCTATTTGTTGATTAAAGAATAAGCTAATGTTTAGTTTATAATTTCACAGATACTGGAAGTGAGCTATTGCGCCTAAGGTTTCCATTAGTAACAATGTAGATATTATCCTTCTACTCTGCAGAAATGTTATAACCAAGAAAGAAATGTTTATAATCCATAAAACAAGGTTAATGTACTAAGGGTATAAGATCAAGCGTTTAAATCAGGCAATTTTGAGTAATTAGCATTGCACCACTGACACCAATTTAGACAGTTTGTGTAGAGTATGACCATCACTTGATGATCATAACATCTCATGCAAATATAATTTAGAACATTAAGTAACCTCTGGCAGAAAAAACAGCTTTTTATAAGAAACCTTCTCTTCAAAGTGTAATGGTGTTTGCATTCATGACAAATAGTTGTTAATAATTTATTAACAGAAGCAAAACAACTTATTTTGTCTTTAATGTTATTTTTTATTTTTTTTTAATGATGGGACTATTTTTGTGGAAATGTTTCAGAAATAATTCAGCTTGAGGCAGACTTCAGGGATCGGATATTTTTAGGCACAACATACTTCCAGGTATTTATAAAAAGTGTGTGCAATTGGAAATATCATTTTATAATGGAGCACACTAATTGAATGTAAATATGGCTGGGCTATGACTTTATGGATTGTTATCCAATATTGTTTTCTTATTCAGAGAAAATATTTTGCAAACACTCATTAAAAGAAAAATATATCAAAAGGAAATTTGAGTGAGAAAGAAATCCAACGCAGAAGAAAGTTCAGTTAAAAAAAAATCCCTTGGTGTGACGGTGGCCAAGAAAAAAAGAAAACAAGTTTTTTCTTTAGGATGGCATTAGCCATGGATGATGGCAAAAGACACTCGATGGCTATATATTATGCTAATCTGCTTTTCTACTGACTGCAAGATAGCATTTTGAAGTGGCCGTAGCCTCAAAGACATCAAGGACTCTGCCAAAGGCTCTTCATTTTTCCCCCTAGTGATATTCTTTTGTTAGTTGATACTGTGATGTATTCTGATTTGGTCAGTCAGTTAATCAATAAGCCAGTTACTTATTTACTGAAGTGATAGGATCTGTTTGGAGAACAGATCCTTGATTATATGTGATTTAGGCTATTGAGGTTATTCTTCATTTTACCATAAAAGACTGCAGATATTTAGAACAATGTAAATTCAGAGAAATAAAACAATGGGTATAAGCCTAACTCGAAAATGCCCCTAATTAAGACAGCCATGGAGGAACTCTAATATTAAATAATGAACTCCAATGGTTTAACAGCATTTAGCAACTCTTCTTCAGAGGCTGTCTCAGCTAAAAAGGGAGACAGTATTTTCCTTTTCTGAATTATCAGGCCTGTTGTTTAGAAGGGACATTATTAGGTTAGTTTGCCATAAAAAGGGCAGTAAAAAGCATGTGCGATATAGTCTTTATTTCCTCTGGTAGTCAGGCAAACGCATAGATGCTTTCGTAGAGGAATATTACTTTCAGTAACATAAAAAAAATCAGAGCATTAAATCCAGCAAGGGTAATAATAAAGTAATAAGAGTAGTAAATTGAAATGTTTCTATGTAGAGCTTGTCTTGAAAAGTATCTGGAAATTTCAATTGGGAAGGTTGCAGTAGCTAGGCTACTAATCAGAGCAACAAATTAATATGTCTGATATATGATCAGAGCAACAATTAAGATATCTGATATCTATATCTACATATCTCTATCTCTATCTGTCTATCTATCCATCCATCCATCCATCCATCCATCCAGTTTATGTTCATATTTTATTTCTTCTGATCTGCCGGGATCTTTTGGCGGATGAGCACTGTGAACACAAACTAATAAATAAATAATGGAATAGCATGATGAAAATAATAATAATAAAATGGCTATAGAAGTAGAATCAGGCTTGATTACCAATGGCTGGAATTCCTAGGGGCAAGAAACAGCTTTCATTAGCATCCCAATGGTAGCCCTGAGAGCATCCATTTATTTCATCCATCTCCACTAATGGTTGTCATTCACTCCCGCAGCGTGAGAAAGAAATAAAGTGCTCAACCTGCTTTCATTGCTTGCACTGAGGACAAAACACATCCTCCAGCCTTCTTCTATGAGCATTTTTTTTTTAAAACGTTGCATATGTTTATGTAGATCATGTTGTGCACTCAAATGTTTCCTGGCAAAATTGCTCTCTGCATCCAGGTCACAAATGACAGTTCTTTTGCTACCATATAATAAAATGAGGCAAGATGATTAGGCATAGCAGTCATTCAAGTCAAGCGTTTTCAACAAAGCTCAAATATGTTGAGAATTGCAAGGCTGATAACTATTTCAGTCTGCTTCTCTTAAGAGATACTTAGGGCCAAACTGCCAACAGTATTTTTATTGTGCCAGGAGAGATGCTACTTTTTGCTTGTGATTAGTGTTGATAACTTTCTAATGATTGCTAGACTGGAGTGGAAAAGATTGCAATAAGGGCCATAGCAGAATCCTTTGGAATGTTCCCTGGTGTTGGGACAAAGCTGTTTTATTGGATGTGCTTGTAATTTGTATGTAGAGTTCACACAACTGCATCATATTATTCCACTTCAGCTTTGGTTTCTGTTTGGAATTTGCTTATACTGAAAAAGGATAGGCCAAACAATCATTGATTGATTGATTTTGCACCATCAAGTCATTGTACACTCCTACTGGCCACATAGATTTTTCTCCTTGAATAAACAAACATGGATGAGGAAAAAAAATATATAGGGGTAAAATTATGTTTGTGATTAGAGACAAATGCATCAGTGGTGGGTTCCTCCCGGTTTGGCCTGGTTCTGCT
The DNA here is from genome assembly GCF_029215685.1 of Pituophis catenifer annectens. Lineage (NCBI taxonomy): Eukaryota > Metazoa > Chordata > Lepidosauria > Squamata > Colubridae > Pituophis > Pituophis catenifer. Next base: position 223,867,008 of record NW_027256882.1, read on the forward strand.
GAGCCGGTTTTGGTGACGATATGTAATCCTTGACTTACAACTAGAAGCTATTTACAACCTTGGTTTTGATGTTCCAACATCATCCACCCCTACAATCACATGACCGCATTTTAGGCGCTCTGGGACTGGCCCATATTTATGGTTGCTTGCAGTGCTCTGTGGTCAGAGCACTGATTTATGGCAATTTTGTTAGAAACCAGTATTTACTTCTGATTTTTTACAAAACCTGGCCCATAATGAACAATGGGTTTATTTAATGACCGCAGTGGTGGTTAATGATTGTGGCATTTGCTTTATGACTGCCATATTAATGAGCACTTCAAAAAAAGTTATAAAATTGGCTCCAGTCACATGGTGACCTGCTTTAAGACGATCAAGATTTATGACTATAATTGTGAAGCTCGATTATGGTTATAATTTGAGGCACTACCTGTATCAGAAGGAAGCAAGATAAAAGACTTTCAACTATTAAAACAGAATCAATAAATCTAGATATCACCATTTCTTGTTGAACCATTTTGTCTTTTGAGAGTCTTTTTAAATGATACAACCTTATTTACTTTTCAGCCGAACAGTGAGAATTGACTTTTTATTCTCTCACTTCCCAACATAAAACCAATGCTGATATTTTAATGTTGATTTTCTAAATGTCTGATTCAAGGTATAGGAGGGGAGCATGGTCGCTTGAGTGGTTGGGTTGCTGGGCAGGAGGTTAGTAAGCTCACGTTCGAGACCTGAGACCTGCCATGAGGGGATTGATCTCTTGTTTTTCACTCCAGCTCTTGCCGGGGGCATGAATGGAGCAGTGGTGAAATGCACCTACCTTCGCTACAAGTTCGGAAATGTGAGCATGTGCACCTCTTCTGCACATGTGCAGAGCCTTCTGCGCATGTGCAGAGGGTCAAAAACAGGACATAATGACATCCCAGCAGGTGGGAAGAGCCTCCCACCACCGGCCCTACTGGTTCACGTGAGCTGGATACATCCGGCCAGATTTCACCACTGGAATGGAGCCCCCCAACTAGTTATCCCCAGGGCAACAGTAATATCACCAGTTAATCCTATCAACCAGGAAGCCCTTCTGTGCTTCCGACATGAGTCAGAGAGAGAGAGAGAGAGAGAGAGAGAGAGAGAGAGAGAGAGAGAGAGGAGCCAGCTTCTCAAACATTCTAATCTGAAATATATTTATTTAAAAAGTTGCATTACTTAAATACACTATATATTATGATTTAAATTCATTACTTCAGCATATAATATAAAGAAGACAACACAGACATGGAAGGAAGTCCACGTAGGCTATGAAGTAGCCTACTACAAAAGTGCCCAAAGTCCTATTAACATCTGTCACAATATGGCTCTCTTAGTAAAATTTGGAATATATATTATATTCAAATTCTACTAATTATCTCCAAGACTGGCATAATTAAGCTGAAATCTATTTTGCATTAACAATGACACAAAGCTCTGGAAACAGTTGCCAGAACTTTGTGTCATTCTAACATAACAAATTTCATGAATTCTAACAAATCTCACTATTGGTATGGTAGACAGTCGTTCTAGATATGAGTAAGTTAGAAGATTTAAATTTCTCGTATGTTCTTTTTCCCAGATATCACCTTTTCGGATCCAAACCCAAAAGCTGGTGTTGTGTTTATCTTTTGCTAGCCTTTATTGAAGATATGAGGATCAAAAAAGTAACTGAAGTGTGAAAGTAAAACCTGGTTTATCTTGAAGCTGTGATATTTCAGTACTTTTAAAAGATATATGAATATTCTGGAGTCTCCGAATCAAAGGTTCAGCTGAAATTTCCATGATTTAGAATATGAATGAGAATATAGAAGACTTTAAGCCCATAAATATGCATTTTTATTTCTTCTCTTATTTGCTAGTTTGTCTAATCAATGTAGATCCTGCAGAACGAAGCAAAAAACAGGTGACATGAATATGATTGCCAACTCTTTCAGAATGTTAAGAAAAAATAAAGACGGCAGAACAGTCTGTTTAACAATGATGCTAAAATTCTTGTACACAGTAGTTTTCTGACAGGGTGGACTCAATTTTCAAATGATACATAATGAGAGGGACTTAATTTAACTCCATCCACTGGCTCCTTCCAAGTTTATCCAAATCAGTGCTCCTCTATTGCCTTCTTTAATAAGGGAGCAATCATTTTGGCCTGGTTGCAATTTGAGTATTGGAGAGAATTATAATCAGTGCAGATTCTACTGAAAAATAGCAGGTAAATGGAGCTTAAGTTTATGGTTTGTTTTCTACGTGACCCATCATCACTATCCACTACAAAATTGCAAAAAAATGTATGACCCGCCACAAAGGTCCTATACTATCTTGCCAGAGAGTCTCTAAACAAACAGATGGAATATGTAATGAATAAAAGAATATAGAGTGTTTTCTTGTTGGTTCAAAAGAGAGTAAGTTCAACACACATCTAAAGGAATAACATTGCAGACCAGATCAAATTGAAAACGATAGCAGTACCTTTTTGTGCTTTTAATAGGCTGTACCCCGCCCTGAGTCCTTCGGGAGAAGGGCGGTATAGAAATAAAATTACTATTATTATTATTATTATTATTATTATTATTATTATTATTATTATTATTATTATTATTATTATTATTAGACAGCAGGATATTTCTGAATAAGAAGATTAAGCCTTGGTTGAAGAAGTTTGCCAGTCTTACTTAGTTTAGGAAAAAAACAGGCTTAAAAGATATATAGCAAAAAAAAAAAAATCAGTATAGATCAGAGTAAGCCTCAAACTAATATACAGTATATATTCTTAACAGATTAACAGAGTTGGAGATCTTTTAGGTCACCTAGTCCAACCCCCAAGCAGGAGATCCTACACCATTTCTGATAGATGGCAGTCCAGGCTCTTCTTGAAAGTCTCCAGTGATGAAACTCCCATGACTTCCGAAGGCAAGCTGTTCCATGGGTGGATTGTCCTCACTGTCAGAAAATTCCTCCTTATTTCTAGGTTGAATCTCTCCTTGATCAGTTTCCATCCATTGTTCCTTGTCTGGCCTTCAGGTGCTTTGGAAAATAGGTTGATCCCCTCCTCTTTGTGAGATCCCCTCAGGTATTGGAACACTACTATCATATCTCCCCTGGTCCTTTTCTTGACTAGGCTAGGCATGCCGAGTTCCTATAACTTTCTTCATATGTTTTAGCCTCCAGTCCCCTAATGATCTTTGTTGCAAAAGAAAAGAAAAATGCAGAGCAAATGGTCTTAGCTCAGGGGTGAAATGCTCCCGGTTCAGACTGGATCACCCGATCTGGTAGCGATGGCAGTGGGTGGTTCGGAGAACCTGTAGCAAAAATCCCTGCAACCCCCCCCCCCCCCGCCACCATGCCCAGCTGAGCCGCACAATCATCAGAGGCTTTTTTTTTTTACTTTTAAAAGCATTTTTTCTACAACCTCTTCCAATGAAAAAAATGTTTTTAAAAGTAAAAAAAAAAGCCTCTGATGATCGCGTGGCTCAGCTGGGATTGTCAGAGGCTTTTCAAAGCATTTTTTTCTGTAACCTCTTGGCCGAAGAGGTGGTAAAAAAAATGCTTTGAAAAGTCTCTGACAATCCCAGCTGAGTTGCCTGATCGGCAGAGAGGCGTTTTTTAAAAAGCCTCTCTGATGATCCCAGCTGAGTTGCCTGATTGGCAGAGGCTTTTCAAAGCATTAGAAAAAATGCTTTGAAAAGTTAAAAATAAAGTTGGCCACGCCCACCCAGTCACATTACCCCCCACCAAGCCAGGCCCACAGAACCGGTAGTAACAAATTTTACATTTCACCCCTGTCTTAGCTCCCTTAATTTTCTAAGTAACATTTATACAGAGTGGTTAATTCATTCTGCTCCCTATTGCTGCTAACCCTTCAAGGAGAAGTTAATTCCTTAGTTTGCATTTGGGGTAATAACCTATGGTTCTCCAAGTATTTTAGAACTAACTTGGAACAGCTGCAAACAATATAGTGGTAATAGATGAATTACAGTATAGGTAATTCTCAACTTATGACCAGAAGTGGAACCAGAATTTGCAATGCTAAGCAAGATGGCTGTTAAAATATAGTGCCTGAATTTATGTTTTTGCTATAGTTGTTAAAGCGAATCATTGCAGTTTTTAGGTGAATTGTGCTTTCATTAAATGAATCCAGCTTCCTTCCCTCATCAACTGAAGCAGTCTGGGAAGGTCACAAATGGCAGTTACATTACCCGGGAACCTGCAATAAATGTAAATAAATGCTAGTTGCCAAAACCCTGAAATTTTGATCGCACGAGCATGAAGATGCTGTGATGGTTGTAAGTGTGTGGACCAGTTTAAAGTCACTTTTTTCAGTGCAGCTGTAACTTCAAACCATCATTTAATGAATAGTTGTAAGTTGAGGACCATCTGTATATCACAACTGAAGACGTTCCTGCCTTTTTTAATGTAACCTGCCATTCTTATTCTAATACATTAAGTACACCAATTTCCCCTCCTCCTAGTACACATTAGATTTGTTTTCTATGTAGTACTCCAGAAAGTAAAAAATAAAAGGCTGAAAACACACCATTAGGTATGGAACATAATTGGAACAGCACAGTACACATATCGACTTTACAAATGAGGAGCTATGTTTTTCAAATTTCAGACTAAACAGCTTCCGTTTGTTCTTTCTTTAAAACGATGGCGGCAAAAAGAAAATGGAAGGTTGGAAGTCAGAGAGTCCCTTTGAACATTTCAGTCCTTTGATACATATACAGATCGTTTTGGTGTATTTTTTGTTTTTGTTTTGCACTGACAACAAGCTCCTTAAGCATTCAGAAATGTTTCCCCTCCCCTCCTCTTCCCCAGTCCTTTCGGTTTTTTTGGCCATCTCATCCATCACCGACAGACATAAGAGAGATGGGAGCCAGAGGGGGAAAAAATTAAAAGTCTCTGTGTTGCTCTAGGCTTGTTGCTGGGTTCTGCTCAACTCCGTTCATCATTGCAGTGTTTCATTTTTAAATGGTTCACTTACTTGAAAATGGAACTTGGAAGAAACAAAACAAAACTAGGGTGAATCTGGGGGGGGGGGAGGGCAGGGAGAGGAGAAATAGCTGGGTAAGGAGGAGGAAGGGAAGAAAGTATATGTGAAGGCATTATCAGAGCTGGCTGCTTAAAAGGCCAGCTGCCCATCCTCGTTGCTGTTATTTGGTTTAAATTTATACATAAGTGGGAGGGAAGAGTGACAATTTACTGTATTTGTTCTTATATGTATTATTTTATACCCTTGGAGTGGGTCCAAAGAGTTGCTTTAGAAAGTGAAAACTACTGTTCCTGCTTCAAATGGAGGCATAGATTAGTGGTTATTTCTTTGTACTAAATTTCCTTATTTTAGTAATATGGTATTTCTTTCTGTGATGGAAAGGTCAACCATTTGCTTGCAAAATTTTCGGTTTGTCATCTTTGTCTAGATATTTTTGAGAGATTCACAGCAAGGGACAAGAACATCCACATTCAACTTCAGTGAGATTTTCCTCTTTGCATTATCTAGCGTTAGTGTGACTCATAAGGGTGTTTTATTTATACCCCTCCAATATCTTAATTGCAACTTCTGCTATTCAAGAAGCTTAAACAGTTGCCTTGAAATATTATTCCTGTTTGAGAAAGGAGTCATTGAATGAAAATCCAACACAACCAAGCCATATTCCTATCAGCCACTGAGGCCTAGTCAACATAAAAAAGCAGAGCGGGAAGGTAGGGTATGTTAAGGTATCATCTCTTAAGGAAGTCCATCTAGTGGGACCAAGAAGAAGCCCTTCTCTGTGGTGACTTCCTCCTGGTAGAACATCATCCCCACAGAGATAAGATTGGACCCTGCTCTTTTGAAGATAAGGTTTTGCCCACAGGCCAGGAGAGTCCCAGTGATACAGAACCCATTGCGTAGTTTGTTTGATTATTGTTGTTGGAAGGTTTTGTATTTGGGGTTTTACTTTGATAAGCATGGAGTCATTGTGAGTGAGCTGAGTGTCCATAAAATTTTTCTTAATAAATAAATAAATAAACAAAATAAACATGTCATGGACTGGGGCCGCAAAGTTCTAAGCTAAAATTACAAATGTAGAATCTGAGAGGGAAAGTGTTTCATTTCATGAAAAGACATGCATGTTCTAGCAAGTGGGAAAACAATTTAGTTAGAAATGAAACGAAACAATATAGATGATTCTTCCCAGTGTAATGCATCTTAAATGTTGGAACCTGATTCTGAGTGTTTTGTTTTTATCCAATGGAGCCAGGGGAAAATCATTTTACCTAAGTCTGGTTTGGCACCTTCAGAACAGACACTGGATTTACTTACTTCCTATCTTAAATACTTTAGAAAGTAGATTCTTCTTGATTTTCTGCATCTTACAAACCTCCTGAAAGACAAGTTTCTTCACACCAGGAGAATTTCCTTCTACTCTGGATGAAAGAAGTTTATGTAAGTTTAAGGATTTAAAAGAAAAACATTTATTTTTGGAAAACAGCAAAAGGCAGACTAGAATATTGATTTTGGAAATGTAAAGGGCTAGGTGGGCTTGAAAGAATATTTACTGAATATATGAAGACTTTGAAATTAACTGAATCGTCCCATGGGAAAGTTTTGTTGATTGGAAGATAAACATATGATAAGAGGGGGCATTGACCAAAGAGAATTAGAGAGAACTAATAACTACAGTTAAAGAAGAGACCCATTAATACAATGGAACAAAACTATTTGACTATAGAAGAAATTAAGGCAGTTTGGAAACAATTACTTAAAAGATTGTCTGATAGCCCAAAGATGGATTTAACAGAGGACATAGAAGAAAAATAGATTTTATTGGATAAACAAATACTGAGCCTGATTTGATTGTAGATTTGAAAATGTTTTAAAAATCCTAATTTACAAGAGTGATATGGAAAAAGTTGTGGATTTGAAAATGGCTTTAAAAATGCTGGTCTACAAGAATGATATGGAAAAAGATGCCACAATTACTTTACATTTGAAACTGGCTGATGTCTTAATAACTAAAGTGGACGTACAAATAAAAGATCAGAATAATGATCTGGAAAGTGTTCTTATCTTGGATTTACAGAGGAGATATGTTAAACTACAGAAGTTATTCCTAAAGAATATACAGAGAAAATAATAAGAAGCCAACTTGTGGAACATTGTTTGATGGAATTAAAGATCAAGCTTTTTAAAAGTAAGTGGAACCAATATAAAGTGGATTTATTTGACCAGAGTTAAAATATACGTGTAGTGGTTTTTGTATCTGCTCTTAATTGCTGCGGTCATCAGTCTTCCATCGTCCACTGCTTCCTCTGAAGGCCTATATCACTCCTATTTCTGGCTCACAGGACAAATTGCCTGATGAATTCTCTTGTGAGCCAGGATATGATATGTGATACACAATCGTGAAACCAAATAAATTTGCTCCCTCCTTCAGGAAAAAAAAAATCCTAAAAGGCTGGAGGGTGGTAAATAGTAGATATCTTGAATCAAGCAAAATTGCAACAATGAGAGCAATATGTTAGGACTCAGATGGATGACCTCCAGGAAGATCCAGAAAAAAAATCTACCCTTTCATTATGACTGAACAATAGTTGTTTCCCAATGGACATTTATATGTATCCTTTCCTACCATGGAAGAAATTTTGCATCTTTGCCATAAGAATTTGATTGCAGGGAATGGTTATCTCTTTAAAATGTTGCATCTGGTACTCAGTTCTGGTGATCAAGGGTGAGTTCTGATGTTAAGGATTATGTGTCATCCTGTCATGTCTGTCTCCAGGCTGCAGCAGTCACTGCAAACCTGACTAATTTATTCCAACCATTTTCTCCTTCTCCAACTCATGATTGCAGGCATCTGATGACACCATTTGGCTGGCAAAGAATAGGGCTGAGACCTAGCTGCCCCTCTGGCACACCCTGGGAGATATATCTCTTGTCATCTTCCCAAAGTTATAATCATGCTAGGATCATCAGAAGTCTAGACAGAGCAGTGACTGAATAAATTTTTGAAGACCTCCTATTGGCCAGCTGGAGGGAAAACAAGTTTCAAGTGAGGTTTTCTTTTTTATTTAACAAAAAAACTATTTACTGTGTTTTAATGTATTTAAATGATTCAATGTAAATCACGCAGAACCATTGGTGCTTTAGAATTGAAGTATTGCTATAAGGAAATTTCCAGTTTGTCCATTAATCATGTATAGAGTACATTATCCTTCCGAGTGATTAATCTCAGTCAGATCCAGCCTCAGATCAAGAGCTGTAAGCCTATAGCAGTTAACTTGCTTACCCTACCTGCACACAGTCTCTTTCTTTTCTTTTCTTTTTAAAAGAAAAATCACCCTCTGCCTCAAGTTCCATTTTGAATACACAACTGTTGGAAGAAATATCCATCTGGTTCAATTCCAAGCTGGGGAAAAACCGCTGGAAACAACATGGAGGCTGATTGGAAAGCAAGGTTTATTAATGAAGCAGAACCACATGTGATTCTGGGCAGTTGACAAAATGGAGTTGAGAGTGGGTGCAGTGGTGGGTTGCTCCCTGTTCTCACCGGTTCACAGGAACCGGTAGTAAACATTTGTAATAGTTCAGAGCACCGGTAATAACATTGGCTGGCCACGCCCCCAAACTGGTTCCCAGCCCGGTTGCCACTCACTTATCCCACCCACCTCATCAGAGACTTTTTTTTTTTTACTTTTCAAAGCATTTTTTTCTGCAACCTCTTCGGCTGAAGAAGTTATAGGGGGGAAAATGCCTTTAAAAGCCTCTGGCGATCCCAGCTGAGTTGCCTGATCGTCAGAGGCTTTTCAAAGCATTTTTTTCTGCAACCTCTTAAGGTTGTAGAAAAAAATGCTTTTAAAAGTGAAAAGAAAAAAAAGTTGGCCACGCTCACCCAGTCACATTACTTCCCCACCAAGCCATGCCCACAAAATAAGCCACGCCCACAGAACCAGTAGTAAAAACTTTTAGAACCTACCCCTGAGTGGGTGGATTTTTATACCTTCTTTGGGCTTTGTATTTGAGCTTCCTGTTCCTGTGCAAGAACATGTCCTTTAATATTCTATTGTCAGATTCCTATTGGGTCATGTAGGGGTTATGTAGGGGTCATAGCTGGCGCTATGGGCAAAAGAGGAAATGCAAATCTTAAGTGCTTGTCTGAGCTAGTCTGGTCAACCTGTAACATATTGTTTATCTGAGCTCCCAGGTTTATGCAACTTTCAAATTTGGGCTGCAATGAAGGAGCTTGTGTTCTGAAAGGGTGTTGGACAATTCCTATTGTGGCTAATGGGGCTTGTCCTGTGTTGGATCTTGGGTGAGGGCCTGCTTCTAATCCTATCACTCTGCTTTTGTTAGCTGTCAAACTTTGCTGCGAGCAGTTTTGAAATATCATGTCTTGAATGGATTTCAAGCCTGCAGTATTTGCTTTGCTTATGAATAGAGCCATCTAGATAGTTGGCTTCCTCTTTCGATAAGATGTTTATCTCTTAAATGCTGGCATCTGCTGTGGGCTATCAAGAAAGACTTGGGGGCTGCTTCCTGCCTCTAAAAGAACATGTTTCTCAGTTTCTCATTTAGGGAAATATAATATTCTGCCTTTAAAATCCCTCAAAATATTTCATTCTTCTAGGAGGGGAAGACTTCCACACAACTTTCTCACACCAAAAAGCAGACACTGATGATTTCGGTCAAGTCAATGTTTATTACAGTCAAGAGACCAGAGCAAGTTAAAAACACTCAAGGAATATCCAGTTAAAAATTCTGGAATAAAATAAGAAATAACAGGTAACATCTATATTAAAATCACAATTTGGTATTCAATCTGTCAGTCACAGATGAGCAAAACACAACACGGGCTAACTATACTGTAATATCAATCCTTAAACTGTGACGCCTGTAGTCATTAAATACTAAAACGCAAAAGAGTAGTAATGCAAAAGGGTTTGCTGCAATAATTGGGTAAAATAGCTATGATGGATTAATCACATGTTTCCGCCAAAACCTCACTGCTGCTGCACAGGATCTAGCCCCACCCTACCCCGCCGTGCTGTAATCACAGTCTCTTCATCCTTAAGCAGTCACTGGAGATAAGTAGTGCTGGAATGGCCAGGATATCTATTGATAATTGGGAGGGTATGTTTTTTTGAATATCTCTATACAAAGAGCACTGAAGGAGTATGTGTCCATAGGTAAGAGAGACAATGTGTTTCAATCAATGGTATCTTTTTATATTTGCTGTGCAGGACGGCCGATGGAAGTGCATAGGCCCGTGATGGCGAACCTATGGCACGCGTGCCAAAGGTGGCACGTGAAGCCATATCTGTGGGCATGTGAGCGTTGCCCTAGTTCAGCTCCAGCACGTGTATGCACACTGGCCAGCTGATTTTTGGGCCTTCCGGGCCTACCGGAAGTCGGGAAACGGGCTGTTTCCAGCCTCCAGAGGGTCTCCGGGGGATGGGGAAGGCCGTTTTCGTCCTCCCCAGGCTCCAAGAAAGGCTCTGGAGCCTGGAGAGGGCAAAAAATGGTCCTACCAGGCTCACAGTGCCATCACGTGCCAAAAGCGGGGGGAGCACAGGGGGGTTGCCCGTGCATTTGTGGCGGGGGCACATTGAATTATGGGTGTAGGCACGCATGTGCACGAGCCTGCCCACATGACCCCTGCTTTTGGCAGGCGATGGCAAAAGGATTAGCCATCACTGGCATAGGCCATAGGGCATATGCTAAGCATGTGCAGCAATGAACCCTGATAATTTATTCTTTTATTATTATTATTATTAAAGAGTCTAATTTAAATAAATCAATGTCTTCCAATTCTTTAGTAAAAAAATCTCACGTTTGTATCCTTTTCAGAAGGATTCAATGTATCCTTCTGGTATTTAGTTACACTGTCTCGTATCTATGAATCGCCTCACCGCCGTCACTAATTGTCAGGAGAAAGTTTCTCTTCTTCAAACCTTTCAAATCCTTTGTCCGCCATTCATTAGAGTGTCCGCTACACACTGATCTCTCCAATCACAAATTTTCCCACCTTCTCGCTTTCCCCGTTGTCTCTCAGCTCGATCACAGTTCCAAATATCGAAGTCAATTTATTTTATAATTTTGTAATCCACCATCTTTTCGCAATGTTCTTTGTTTCACTCGTCTCTGCCGCCTGTCAAATTTGCGCTGTCACTGTCGGCTTTGAGTTTCCGCTCCAGTCACTTTCACTCACCGCTTGTCTGGCAGCAAAATCGCTGGGTTTTGGAGACTCACTCTTACCCACTTCTTTTCGTTTCTTTATAGTTATACCTTTTTTCCTTATTCTTATTATTTATTTTAGTTTTATTTTATTTTAGTTTTTACCAATGTCTTCTTTATTTGATCTTCGCTTCCACACTAATCAGTTGTCAACGCTCAGGCCAGCCAAGATGGCTGGTTTTTTCCCGGTTGGATTTAGGAGGATTCCTCTGAACCTTCGGGGTGATTGCTGTCACTCTGAGGTCCTCGAACTTCCCTCTTTTGTGGTCAATAGTGCCTAAAAAGGCTTCCAATCAGGAATATTGGAACTACGGGGACGGAGCTCTCCGTTCCCCTCATTCCTGGCATGATGACGTCACCACCGGAAGTCCGAACCCTGATAATTTATTCTATTTCATCAATTAGAGGTTGAGGGAACTTAATGGAAACACATTTTTTATGATTCCTTACTTGATAGCTTCTGGAATATCATAATTACTTTCTGTTTCTCAGACTATTCTTTACTTCTTTTATGAATTTTTTTTCTGCAACTTGTAACCAATTATCAGTTTGGACAGGATATAGTTGCCACTGTACCAAATCTGATCTGCAAATCTAAAACAGGAAGAGCACTTTTCCCTATAGTAATAATTACTTTGGCTGATATGTTATTGTCCTAGCAGAAATCCACTACACTGCCAACAAATGTTACTCAGTGTTGAAAATGGTAGGTTTTGAATAAATAAATGGAAGTTTTACTGTACTCAAGAGTTTTTATTTGTGCAATAATTGCTTAGAAATCAGGGGCCTATTTGGTCTGGAAAATGGGTATGAGGGTTCTATAATGAGATTAAAAACTGGATACTTATGTTATGGAACAGACAGAAAAATCTTAGATGTGCAGCCATAATTACAAATGGCTCAGAAAGCCGAACGATCTCTTGGGCTCCTGCAATTAGAATTTGTCTTTTTTTCTGATGTTTTGTATTCCATCTCCAATGTAGATAGGAAATGTCAGGCTGTGTATAAAAACTTGAAATGGGATAGCTTTGGATAGCAAAAGGCTGCATATTCAATTATACCAACTCAAATGTACCATTTGGCATTTATCCATAATATTTGAGGCTGTGACATTAGCCTGTGGTTCTTTGGATCTGCACATGATTTGGACACCAAGAAAATGGCAGATCTGAAGTTTATTATGATGTCTCTGGCAATCTCTTTCAAAAATGAAAAAAAAATCAAAATTAAAAATGGAGTGATATTGGTTTACGATGCAGTTACTTTTTAATAAAGTGTATTGTATCTTTTAAATGCTTATTTCTGTATTGTGAAGGCTGTCTGTGAAATTCCTAAAAATAACTGCATAAGTATGATATTCATCTGTGAAAACAAGTTAGAATTTTTCTTTTTGGAACTGTCTTTCAAAAATATTCACTATTTTGCTCCCACATAACAAAGAAAAGAACTTATATATCTGTCTCTACAGCTTTTTAACAATACACAATTTAACAATTCCTTGTTTAAGGAAAAATTACTTGGAGACCAACAGATCGGTTCATTTAAACTGACTCTGAATATTTGAACAAAAATATTTATGCTATTCTTGTTTTTTTGCTATAATCAGTTATTAGGCATTAATGCAAATGTTGCTCTAAAACTATTCTGTTACTATCGGACAATTAAAAAAAAAAATCACTAACCCAACCCATATGAAATTGTAAAGATATTTAGCTTTATATTTCATATTTTTTGCTATGGTTTGAAAATGCAGTACGTACTTAATGTTTATTTTCTATTAACACTCTGAACTTTTGCTTCAGGCCGTCTCACTCATTTTAGCTCCAAATTGTTTTTTCTGCATTTATTTATCAAATTATTTAAACACCTGAGCCTTGCAATACTCAAATGCATTAAAAAAAAAACTGCATGAAACAAAATAAATACTGGCCAGTGTTGTACTGTATCTTAAGCAGTGGTGGGATTCAGCCAGTTTGCACCACTTCGGGAGAACCGGTTGTTAAATTTCTGAACAGTTTGGTGAACTGGTTGTTGGAAGAAATCATTAGGGCAGAGAACCGGTTGTTAAATTAGTTGAATCCCATCACTGATCTTAAGTATAAAGTATCAAGCCTCCATGAAACCAAAATGTTTGTATCATGTATTCAACATGGCTATTGTGAGTTTCTTGAAATAAGAATTTATAATATCGTGTTTCCCCGAAAATAAGACCCTGTCTTATATTTTTCTGAACCCCAAAATAAGTGCTTGGCCTTATATTTGGAGGTGGTCTTATTATTTTGGGGCATGTGGAGCAAGATGGGGCTCCTCTTGCCATCTTACCTGATTTCCAGCTCTGTTTTTAAATATTTTTGGGGAGGCCTTATTTTCAGGGGGAAGCTTATTTTAGTGCATGCACTCAAAAGCTGATTATTATTAGGGGGTGTCTTATTTTTGGGGAAACAGGGTATTTCAAAGACAGCTCTCTGACATCTCCGTTTAGCTGAAGCCTTTTCTGAGCAACTGCAAAGGCTGATACAAATGCAAGGTATTTTTTTTTCTTTCTATCAATTATAAACATCTTGCAAACAGTTCAGCCATTGCTATCGCTTGCTGGTAGTTCTGGTATAGTGGTTAAGGCATCAGGTTAGAAACTGGGAGAGCAGGAGTTCTAGTCATGACTTAGGTACAAAGCCAGCTGGATGACCTTGGGCTAGTCGTACCCTTTCAGCCCTAGGAAGGAGGAATTGCAAACCACTTCCAAAATACCTTATCAAGAACACTGCAGGATTTAATGTACAGATTTACTGTCCCTGTATTCACATAGAATCAGAAGTGAAATCTACTTACCTTCCTTACCGGTTCAGAAGTGCATGCACCACGCATACTCACAAGGTAAAAAACACATTACTCCCTGGTTAAAACCAGGAAGTAACGACAGCGGGGTGGGTGGGCGGAGCTTTGCTCCGCCATCGCTACCGGATCACTGAACCACACACCACAATCACTACCAGATTGCCTAATCCGGTCCAAACCAGGAGCATTTCACCCCTGCATAGAATATAGTTTTCTCCGATACAGGTAGTCCTCTATTTATGACCACAATTAAGTCCAAAATGTATGTTGCTACGCGAGACACTTGTTAAATAATTTTGCCCTATTTTATGACCTTTCTTGCCACAGTTGTTAAGTGAATCACTGCAGTTATTAATTTAGTAACCTGGTTGTTAAGAGAGTCTGGCTTCCCCATTGACTTTGTTTGTCAGAAGGTTGCAAAAGGTGATCACATGATCCTGAGATACTGCAACTGTCATAAATATGTGCAGGAGATGACCAGGCTGAGCCCGAGGGAGGGGTCAAACGTGTCATAAGTGATGAGTTCCTTCATGCCTGCAAGAGATCTAAGTCCAGCCCACCTCGAATACCTCTCTTCTCTTTCCCGCACTTCCCTTAACGGCTGTAGAAAGCTTAAGCTTGCAATAAATCTTTATACTCATTTGAACTGTCTGAATCTACTGATTTCCCAGGCGCTTGACATATGAATCATTTGCCAAGCATCTGAATTTTAATCACATGACCATGGGATGCTGCAATGGTTATCAGTGTGAAAAACGGTCATAATTCACTTTTTTTCAGTGCCATTGTAACTTTATTAAATGAACTGTTGTAAATTAAGGACTACACGTGCAGTGTTTTCTTCAGGTTTTCAAGCCTCAACCCTTTCCTTAGTTCGATAAAATCCCAGTATCTAGCTAGCTCTTTGAGAAGGAACCTTCAAAAAATTATTCTAAAAAGATTTTTCAGAACAAGCATTCAGTTAAAAAAATTATACCCTGCTTTAGTTTGGGCGCTATTTGTTCTTTTGGAGAAACTGAGTTGATGTTTGGTATAATAGTTAAGGCACCAATCTAGAAACAAGGAGGCCATGACTTCTAGTCCTGTCTTAAAAGCCATCTGCTTTTAAGAGTGACCCAACGTCACTCTCTGTCAGTCCCAGGAAGGAGGCAATGAAAAACACTTCCAAAAGACTTTGCCAAGAGAGTTTTGCAGGGACTTGTCCAGGCCGTTGTCAGGATTTAACACTAACTCCAAGGCACACCACACAAACAAAACAAACCGACATATCCATCATATATGGGAGATGGTGCATCTAAATGTTAGGGGCTACGCACACTTCAAAAATGATTCAGAAGTGTTTCAACCCTTGGTGTCCTCCTGGCAACAGACGGTGCTTTCACAATAACAAAGAGAAGCTGTGCTCGTGCGGGGTGCCAATCATTCTCGAAGCACGCAGAGCTGTGTGTGAACGTGCAGCAGATTACAGGTCTCACCGACTCAGGCTAAGATGTTACTACAGAAGGATTCACGAAAAGCAAGACCTGTCATGTCTAACTGACGGGAACAGAAAAGCCAGCATTCTCTGAATCTGGGAAATGTTGATTTCAGTCGTGACTATTTAGATAAAATGGTCCAGGTATTTTCCATTCATCGTAGCAATACACCTTTTCAGAATCTGCAAGGTAGGCAAAGATTATTATCACTCCCCTCCAGATGGAGCAAGGGAAAGAATTTGCTTAATATGGAATTTTGGATTCAAAACCCACATCTGTTGCAGATTCATTTGGTGTGCTGTTCTGCTGATGCTTTCTCACTCTCCTCGCTTAGGCGGAGAATGTTCCCTCCACTCCATAGTACAAGAAAATTATCCATCAGCAGTAGTGCTCTTGATCTTGACCTCGCTCTGCTATGCTTCTGCAGTTTAAAGCAGCAGCAGTCATTGCTGTAATAAACTGTCAATTTGTTTTTAATAAGATTACGCCTGCATTATGTTTATCTGCAGCCCGTGAAAGCGAAGTCCTACTGGGGAAGCTGAGTTTTGGAGGCCTCAGATCAAAATTGAACCAGCATGCTAGAAAAGGAGGAAGCTGGGAGAAGGGGCTAAAGCACCTCATTTCAAAACTTCCATCTACAAATCAGAGAAAGGCTTTCCAAATCAGTATTATTCCGTAAATGACAACCTTCCTGATTGAGGAAGAGCCCCAGGAAACCAGCTTTCATTTATTTGCAGTGCATATATTACATGCCTGCAATAACACACACACACAAGTAAAACACACACACACACCTCTGATGACTCAGCAAGATTGTATCAGGGATGTGAGTTTCCTTAGAGTTTGAATCAGTAGTGGAATTTTTTACTACCGTGGCTTGGTGGGCGTGGTGTGACTTGGTGGGCGTGGCAGGGGAAAGATACTGCAAAATCTCCATTCCCACCCCACTCCTGGGGGAAGGATATTGCAAAATCTCCATTCCCACCCCACTCTGAGGCCAGCCAGAGGTAGTATTTACCGGTTCTTCAAACTACTCAAAATTTCCGCTACCATTTCTCCAGAACCTGTCAGAACCTGCTGAATAGCACCCTTGGTTAGAATCCACCCTGAGCAAGGATTAAAGAAGCAGATATTATAACAATAACAACAGCAGGAACGAAACAAAACATACATTAGAGGGATAATCAACCTTAGCACCTAGTAACTGTACCCTACCAGAAGAAAAGTAAAAAAAAAAGAAGAAGTCATGTCCTCTATGCATATGTGCCTGGGCAGAAAGGTAAAAAAAGTGATTTCCGATTAGCAGTCTGATGGACAAAGAGCAGACAGAGTGACAGACAAAGAGGGGCAATAAGTCTCACTGTCCATCAATGCCACATTTGACCTAACTGGGACCACAGTTGTAACCCAGGCAAAATCAAGGAGAGAAAGAGAATTCCTCGAAGCCTGGTTTTCCACCAATAAGTCAATAAACAGACACGTTGACATTGATCCAATCTACCAATCGCTGAGAACGGAATATCTGCATCAACTGCGATCCCGAAGATAGCATTTTAAAACAAACAAACAGGCACCTACAACGCAACAACAAAAATCATAACCCAGAGGAAAAAGTAATACAAAAAACAATGGAATGTGCGGAAATGGATAAACTGACCAAAGAAATTCAGGGAAAAGAAGACTCAGACTATTACCTAATTTGGCAAAAATGGTATAACTGGTTAGGAAAAAAGGACACGAATTAAGGAAATACCATCCAACTATATCCAAATACAGAAATAAAATGAAATATCATTATATAAATACTGATATATGATGAAGTATAATATGTACAGATATATTGATATATAATTACCGAGGTAACTCTACTTCAAAGCTCAAGTCCCAGGACTTGATTTTATTGTATAGTTAGTTTATGTATAGTTTGTTTAAATGTCTGTGTTTGTCTGTGTATGTTGGATTATAATAAAAATTTATATAAAAAAAAAAAAAATCATAACCCATCAGCTCAGGAGAAATCGGACCACGTCTCATTAACAACAACCAGCCAGTCAAACAGCCCGAAACCAGACCATGACTCAGAAATAGCCGAATAGACAACACTAATTTACATTACACAGATGGTACTTAAAACCAAAGACCATGTCTTGGTAACAACAGCCATCCAATCCAATAGTCCAAAATTAGACCATTCAGAAGTAGCTGAACAAACAATACCCACACTAATTTGCATCACATCAAAGGATATTTAAAGGTCAGTGTCAGACGGATGAGCACAATTCAAAGCGCACTGACAATGTCTCTTGAATGGTGACGAAACATTTGCAACTAAATTACCAAGCTCAGAACTCAGCCCAATAGCCCAACATTGCTCCTCTTGATTAGTAGGCCATAAGGTGCTGAGGAGTCAGTGCCATGGGACAGGGGTGAAGTGAAATTCAAAATTTTTCCCTACTGGTTCTGTGGGCGTGGCTTGGTGGACGTAGCAGGGGAAGGATATTGCAAAATCTCCATTCCCATCCCACTCTGGGGCCAGCCAGAAGTGGTATTTGCCGGTTCTCTGAACTACTCAAAATTTCCACTACCGGTTCTCCAGAACCTGTTAGAACCTGCTGGATTTTACCCCTGGGTTGGGAGCTCCAGCAATGCTCCAATTAATTTATGGTGTCCATAGTCTTTCTCCTAATTTCTCAGAATCAGAACACAAGGTAGGAATAATTTACCATATTTTTCGGAGTATAAAATGCACCAGAGTATAAGACGCACCTTCAGAAACAGAGCTTCAGAAAAAAAGCCTCTGAAGCTCTGTTTGGGGGCTTCTTTTCTGAAGCTCTGTTTAGGGGCTTCTTTTCTGAAGCTCTGTTTGGAGGCTTCTTTTCTAAAGCTCTGGTTAGGGGCTTCTTTTCTGAAGCTCTGTTTGGGGGGCTTCTTTTCTGAAGCTTCATTTCTGATGCTTTTTTCAGCCTCTGAAACCTCCAGTTTGAGAAGCTGGGCAGGGCTACATTCAGAGTATAAAACACACCCAGATTTTCGCCTTCTTTTTTGGAAAAAGGTGCATTTTATACTCCGAAAAATACAGTACTAATAGAAGAGAATATTTGTACCTCAGGGTTAAACTGTGGATCCTTGGTTGTTTTCTTAAACACATTTCTAGAACCACTTCTAGCACTGATGAAATTCCCTAGTTGGGAAATGAAATATCTAGAGAGAAAACAAGGAAGCTCAGAGAGTAATTTAATAGGCTTCCTGTGCTGTATCTTTGTCCAAGTGAATGGTGATTTTGTACGCTATCTTCACATATTAACATCTGTACTATTTTTAAATATGTTTTTTGTTCATCAAGCCTACAAGGATTTATCCAAAGGAGGATTTTCAGTTGGCTGTCTTAGATTAATTACTAATACAAAGCCAGTCATATCTCTTGAACTAAGAAATTGTTACTGAAAAATGATTAAAAAATAGCTTTTTGGGCACCCACTTATATGCATGCATTGAGCCAGCTCATATTTTTATTCATTCATCAAGTTTTCAAATCTCTGCCAGGGAGACCTGAGAAAAATCATTCCCAAATCCACAATCAGGAATACATACTAAGTATCCCACAACAGTGAGTTTTCCGATATATTTGAACTGAGTATTAAACAGAGCATGTTATCTAATATTTACACACACTTTTGTGTAGCCAAATCAATATTTACAGATAATTAAAAAACTTGTTTACTGTTTGTGTTTGATTTCAGTTTAAAAGATTTGGTTGTTTCCCTGATTTTAAAAAAGTATGATTTTTACAAAGAGCAAAAGAGTGATGGTATATGAATCCTAAATACACTTTAATTTATCAATGCTCATTTCTGTCTGCAAAGTCTATGACATAATTACTAGATTAACTTTTGAACATAAGATTTATCAAATCTAGGGCAATAGCTAAGGTCTTTATGAATGAGATCATGCTCTTATAGAATAATGTCTGAACAAAGAAACAGAAAACCCAGTGAAGTTATTCAAAAGAAAAATCCTATTAGCATAGTTTCTCCAAATCTTAACAATAGTCTCCTCTTAGAAATGACTAAAAGAACATTTTATTTCAAAGGTCAAACGTTGTTGTAATATGGGACCCTGAGATGTATTTGTTTGCCGGTACTCATTTTGCATTATTTAAGCTGTCATTTCAAATTCAAATTTGTACATTGTTTCAGCAGTTTGGAAGCATGGGGTCATGTTTAAGTGCTAAACCCCTGTCCTATAAACCATTTTGCAAAAAACCCTGCTCCCTATTTTAAATCCCAATAATTACAGAGACTCTGTTCTGATAACTCTATTTTATATTCTTTTTGAACAGCCATTGTACTGCAAAGGCTCAAATTTATGGATTTAGTAAAAACGTTAATTTGAAGCTAACTTTGGGTATGCATGGTGACGTTTGGGATATCAAAAGAACCATATAAGGCATTTTGATCAGTCTGAAGACATGTAGGCAAAAAAATGATACTTATTATGGAAACTTGCCCTTACAAAGAGCAACTTTTCTTGTTTCCAATCATTATGCTTTTCTCAGGGGAAAAAAATGGCTCTTAACCCTGTTATGAAACACTCCGTATACTATTGGCATGCATGAAGAGTATTATGAATGTTCTATTAATAGAAATAGTTTGCATATGTGCACATAATTTTTGGCATGATTTCAGAAAAGTTCCTCTTAAACAGAGAATAGAGTACAGTACATCAAATCAACTTCATTAAAATAATTAATTGCACAATAGGTTAATGCCTAACTAGCTGAAACAGGATGCGGCAATGTTTAGTATCGTCAATGGCTTTAAAAACAGAGTGCACATTAGTCTGTGTGAAGCTTTTGAAATATATGCTTTTTGCAAAGTGTATTAATGCAAAGCATTAAAGCAACTGCATCCTTTTCAAGGTTCATTTGTTTACTTGGGAAAGCGATTCTATTTTGACTGGAAGCGCCAGCAAATGGGAAATGTCTATTCATGAACATACCAGAGGAGAGAGCTCTGAAACAGCTACGTATGCCTGGCAAAAGATGCCATTAATTTAATGTTTCAAGGAAACGGCTTCATTCACTCTAAAGCATTCGGCAAAGCAAATCTTTTGGGTGCTTTTCCCAGCTCTCGTCGTCATACTCTTGTTCTATTCTCTTGAAGATGGCAAGGACTGAACCTGGGACTACACACATCAATTCTACCAGATGAAATGCAACCCTCATATTCAGGGATAAGATACTACAGAATATTAGTAGATTGCAACAGCTGGGAAAGTTACTGTTTTCGCGTCTTTTGGCCAACGTGCAGTGAATCTAGCAAGACTTATAAATTTCTGGATTCATATGCTACAGAAGCCAATGAACTGTGGCTTCTGCTTCTAATGGAACATTACTGTATGCTCAAACATTTAAGTATATTAAACCAGTGAGGACTATTGTTATTATTTTATTCTGTCTTTTGGAATACAGCAGAGTATAGAATTCCAACCATTTATGCAAGCTTTGAATCCCAGTAATTTGTGGTTAAAACACAGCATATCTTTCAAAATGTCACTGGTTCTCATAAAGTTCCAGTGACGGAAAACTTAACCACATCCTGTATTAGATGGTTCCAATTGATAATTATCCTTACAGTTAAGAAACGAGGATCTTGTTTCCCATCTGAAATGTTATGGAAGTAGAATTTCCAGTAACTTCTTCTGCCTTCGTTAGCTTGAGTAGGAAAAAACATCTAGTTTTAAGATTTCCCTGTTTCTTTTTTTTTTTTTTTCGAACGGAAGAGGGTAACTTCTAAGAATTTAAGATTAAAGGACATCAGTTTAAGTCATATTTTTGTTTAGTTGATAGTAGATCAATATTTCTATTTCCTTTTTTTCTCACAGTCATATTTTCTTTAAAACATCCGCCTTTTTTTTTGTGAAGAATTTTGCAAATGTTGAGAAAATCCTATTGATCCTTCCTGAATCAAATGTAATTATCACTACACTGTACCACTTAATTGTAGCTTTGGCAACACGGTGCCACAACACGACTGAATATACTGTACTGCATTTGTCAGACTCCTCTTTCATTCTTAATAATTGTCCCTTATTTCTCATTGTTATAGATATGCAGAAGGGTTTTGTAGCGGAGTGTTCCTTCTGATCACTTTAAGCTCCTGTGCATTGCTTTCAGGTTCTTTGTTAACTTGTTTGCCTCTGAGAAGAAGCCCACAATATCTTTGGAAAGAATGAAAACAATATTGTGGACTGGGAAAATCCATACTTGCAAGCTCCTCAATACTGATTGACGTGGTAGCACGGAAGACCTCCCTCCAGTGCCATTGTGATGGGAATGTAGAAGCAAGAGTCAGAATTAAAAGAGAGATAATCCCTTTTTGCTACTCTGTTTTGGAACTGTTGAAGCATGGGAAGCCTAGAAATGGTGCTAAACGGCACATGGAGCTGGAAAATAGCCAGCTACATGTGCGTGGAGAATCAATGTCCTTGGAAATTATCCATCTTTTATCTAGGATCTATTACAAAACAATACTATAAAAAGAGTAAAAGGGTTGTAGTTTTCGTCCTTCTCAAATACATCTACCAATCTTGCCATAACTCTGGCTTTTCTGCCTAATTTCCTTTCTGCTAATTTTCTTCCTTCCTTCCTTCCTTCCCTTTTTCCTTCCTTCCTTTCTGTTACCTCCCCTCAAACCACCCCAGATTGTTAAATGAGCTGAAGTTTGAGGACACGTCTAACTGATGACTTTTCCGTGAGGGAAAACATGGTAAAGGAACCCCTTTAAATCTCCCTTCCTTTTTTTCTTGAAAGAAGAGTTTATTTGTGTGTGTGTGTGTGTGTGTGTTTGTGTGTGTGTGTGTGTGTGTGTATTATTATTATTCGCACATACTAGTTTTGTCAGAAAAAATCATACAAATTTAATAAAGAATAATATATAGCTCATGTATAAACATGTAGCTTCTGGGCGATTAAAAGTTTCATAAAAGCAAGTTTATGATGAAGCTTATGCATCAGTGGTGGGTTTCAAAAATTTTTTACTACCAGTTCTGTGAGTGTGGCTTGGTGGCCGTGGCATGGCTTGGTGGGCATGGCTTGGTGGGCGTGGCAGGGGAAGGATACTGTAAAATCTCCATTTCCACCCCACTCCAGGGGAAGGATACTGCAAAATCCCCATTTCCTCCCAATCAGCTGGGACTTGGGAGGCAGAAAATAGATGGGGGTGGGGCCAGTCAGAATTTTTATTACCAGTTCTCCAAACTACTCAAATTTTCCACAACAGTTCTCCAGAACTGGTCAGAACCTGCTGAAACCCACCTCTGTTGTGCATGATTATAATTATACATATTCTTAGGAGATTGCATAGTGTTAACAAAGCAAGTATACTGTAGTGGTTAATGGATTAGAACCAGAGAGTCCCATGTTCAGATTCAACCTTGACCCTAAAAGCTCGCTTTTGTGACTTTGGAATTGTCACTCTCTTGCAACATAGGCTGTTGTAGAGAGAACTGAAGATCTCAGACACAAACATACACAGAGAGAGATACACACACACACATAATATTAATATAATAATCATTGGAATAATAAAATGAAATCTAGATCAATCCCTGGCTCAAAGTTGGAATCCATTACTATGCATATCTCTGAGACCTGGACATCCAGGCTCTGTTTAAACACTACCAGTAAAGAATTCACCCCACCCAAGGCAATCTGTTTCACTGTTGA
Organism: Pituophis catenifer annectens; assembly: GCF_029215685.1. Lineage (NCBI taxonomy): Eukaryota > Metazoa > Chordata > Lepidosauria > Squamata > Colubridae > Pituophis > Pituophis catenifer. The sequence continues at coordinate 223,890,286 of NW_027256882.1, forward strand.
ACAGCTGATATTGTTAAGAGAATTTCTCTTGCTGAACAACCAAAATCAACTTCCCTGTCATTTCTACCCATTGTTCTTTGTCCTGTCTTCTGGGAAAATGCTGAATAATTCTTCCTTGCTTTCTCCACAAAGCTTTTCATCTACTTGGAGCCAGTTATCCAGTCTGTGTCCATAGTTTTCTCCAGTCTAAACATACCTATCATCCAGTAGTGGGTTTCAAATCCCGGCTCTACCGGTTCGCTATCGGTAGTGCACGGGCGCGCACACTCACTTTGTGAGTGTGCGGCACTTCTGCGCATAGCATTTTTTATGACATCTGGGTGGGTGGGCGGAGCCTCCCTCCACCACCACTACCGAATTGCCTGAACCGGGGCGAACCGGGAGCAACCCACCACTTCTATCATCTCCAACCATTCCCCATAGGTTTTTCCTTCCAGGCCCTTATTAATTATCTTCCCTGGACATGCTCTAGCTTATCCATATCATTCTTAAGATGTGCCCAGAACTGGACTCAATATGCTTCTATTAATGAAGACTGCGTTTCCTTCTTTTTTTTCTGTCGCAACAACATTACCACATTTTTGCTAATAGTTTGTGATATACCAAAACATCCAGATTGTTTTGCACATGTTTGCACAATGTAGTCACTTTATCCATGCTCTGATTCTCGCACCAGTGTGAGCCTTTGCCAATTTTTCAATTAAAATTTGTCTGCTGTTTTTGGCCCGCTGTTGCAACTTGCCAGGATTTCCTTGAATTTTGATACTATCTCCTAAGTTGTTTGTTATTCCGTATCTATATTGTCTACAAATTTGATAATCACATTTCCTAACCTATCATCCAAGTATATGTGAAATACGTTAAACAGCACAATGCTTAGTACTGAATCCTAATGTGCTATTCAATAGTCCACCTTGACCCAGAGCCATTGAGGTATATTTGGGGGGTTACAGCTCTTCACTGAGCTTTATAACATCCAGTGATACCATGTTTCTCCAAAAAGATGACCCACCTTGAAAAGAAGCCCAACATTTTTGAGTGCATGCAAGCAAATTAAGCCCTACCTACAAAATTAGCCCTAATTAAGACTCTGCCCACCGCAGGGTGCAGGGGTGGCACACAGGTAAAAAATAAGCTAAGGTGGGGATGGGAGGTGGAGCTGACCTACTTACCAAGCCTCGCACACCCCAACACCTGCCTCGCTTTCTTCTGTGGCCACACATCACCCTGGCCTCCATTTTGCCTTCAGATGCCTACTGGTATCTGTTATTTGCAGCTGATAACAGAGCTCCAGATCAGTCTGGAGCTCTGTAATCAGCTGCAGATGCCTTCTGGCAGGCATCTGAAGGCGAAACAGATGCCAGGGCGATGCGTGTGAGTGGCGGCAAGCAGCCACAGAAGAAATGGGCCAGCAGTGGGTTCCTGCTGGCGGGGCTGTTGGTGTCACTGCCTCAGGTGAGTCAATAATTAAAACCCTCCAAAAAGAAGGCCTCGCCGTTTTTTCGGGGGTGAAAAGAAAATAAGACCCGGCCTTCTTTTTGGAGAAACACAGTAAGATACTCCCAGTTCTTACTCAATTATTCTAGAACCTCATAGGAGACTCTGTCAAATCTTTACTGAAGCCAAGGACTGCTGTGTCTCCCACATTCCCATAGCCAACTAAACTAGTCATTCTATCAGAAAAAGAGGTCAGGTGGATTTATTCTTCATAAAAGAACTAATTTGGTGCTGTGGTTAATGAATTGGGCTAGAAACCAGAAGACTATGAGTTCTAGTCTTGCTTTAGGCACAAAGCCATCTGGGTGACCTTAGGGCAATCACTTTCTCTCAGCTCTAGAAAGAAGACAGTGGTGATCCACTTCTGAAGCTCTTGCCAAGGAAACTGCAAGGACTGGTCCAGCAGGCTCTAGAATCGGAAACAACTGAACAGAAGAAAGCAAAATTCGACATAAACCCATGCTTGTTCCTACTAAGCAATGCATTCTTTTCTCAGTGCTCACAAAATGACTGCTTAATAACTTGTTCCCAGGTTTTGTCCAGCAATGAAAAGTCTGTAGTTTATTATACATTTTGAAGGAACTTTGCCTTCTTTCCATCACCTCTTAATATTCTATTATTGGACTTGTCTCTTTCTTTTTTTTTCATTTACTACCTGCACAACCAATAATTTCCTGTCCCCTTTTTTGCTTGCGCTTTCTAACTTTCTTCCTGCAGTTATTGGCTTCTTGCTGGTACACCGTCTAATGATTGTACCCATTTTCCATTTAATATGTCTCTTCTAATTCTTAGCTCAAACAAAAATTCCTGTGCATCCACAATAGTTTCTTAAGCTACGTGTATTTTTCACCCTCATTGAAATAGTGTAAGACTGTATTACCAGAGCCGTGGTGGCTCAGTGGTTAGAATGCAGTACTGCAGGGATAACTCCCTGTTCATCCAGGAGTTCGATTCTGAGTGGCTCAAGGTTGACTCAGCCTTCCATCCTTCTAAGTTTGGTAAAATGAAGACCCAGATTTTTGGGGGTAAACTGCTTAGAGAGGGCTATAAAACACAGTGAAGTCTAAGAGCTATTGCCATTTCCAAACCATGTTTTATACATTGGGTAGGTTTTTAAAAAAATATTGTGTAGTTGTTTATTTATTTATTTATTTACTCATTCATTCAATCATTCATTCATTTATGTTTATTGGTATTTTTTGCTGTATGTTGCCCAAAATCACATTGTTTTGAGTTAGGTTTCATGCTGTATTCCTAAATCCACTGAACAGATAGACAATTAAATAAATTTTGAAAATTACTGAACTCCCCTGAGAATTTATATTTGTAGGATCCCATCAGATCTCTCCCTAAGATTGTTGAAATATAATGTATAATATTATAGAAAGTTTGGAAAGTTCAGATTCCTGTTACTTGGTCACCATTGTCTTTCAACTAACGTGGTGGTATCCAACTTTGGCAAGTTTGAGACTTGTGGACTTCAATTCCCAGAATTCCACAGCCAGCATGAAGTCCACAGATCTTAAAATTGCCAAGGTTGGACATCCCTGCTTTGAGAGGAAGGGATGCTTTCCTTATTGTAAATAGAGAGTGAGATTACTATCTGAAATTTTATTAAAAATATATTTGAATCAGGAACATCTTTCTTGCAACTCCTGTTAACAATGCCAGGAATATGTAATTCATTTAATAAATGAGAGGGACTGAAATTATAAGTGATTGCTTCAGACATGAAATTCCTATTTTTCAGTATTGCTTTTACTTACTTGTTGACAAAGAACAGCACTTCAAAGATACTATGATGTACTCTACACCAAATTGTGTGTCCAAGTTCCACTTATATTTTCCAGGGTGAAATCTTGTCAGGAAAGATGAACTCTTTCTGCATTAAATTAAAGACTAGCCTCAACTGATATCACATTTTTTTGCAAGTAATAACCCTGTAAAACTGGAATGTTTAAATAGTTTGGCAGTTGAAAGTTCAGTAGAGATCATGCATCTGGTTTTGATTGTAGTAAGTTTCTGGCAGCAGTAGTAAGTACCTTTGAAACCACATTAACTACCAATAGTGACGTAAATGTTTAAATTTTAGTAGTATACTTGGAAATAAATTTCATGTACTTCAGAAGCTTCTACTTCCTACAGATGTATAAGCTGCAAGCTAAATCTCTGTGGAAGCCAAAATAAATTTTTTCATGTACATATATGGAAATGGATCAAGTAAACATTGCTCTATGAAATAAACTCTCACTGCTTTCCGCATAAACAAATTCAAATAAACATTTTTTTCATAGAGTGCATCATTGGTTTGGTGAAAATGGGGGCTTTGTTTAGCAAAAGTCTTGAATACAAGAGGATGTTGAAAGACAAAGAACTATGAGAAGATTTAAACATGCCCAACTATATGATAGCAATAGCCCTTAGACTTATATACCGCTTCACAGTGCTTTACAGTCCTCTCTAAGCGGTTTACAGAGTAAGCATATTGCCCCAACAATATGCGTCCTTATTTTACCCACCTCGGAAGGATGAAAGGCTGAGTCAGCCTTGAGCCTGGTGAGATTTGAACTGCCAAATAGCAGGCAGACGGCAGTCAGCAGAAGTAGCCTGCAGTACTGCACTCTAACCACTGTGCTACCATGGCTCATCATGATGACTCTGATCTGGACTAGGGAATCATATGCTTACTATGAATAAGATGAGGGGAAGTTACATGCTATAGAAAGCCAGTTTGGTCCAGTAGGTAAGGTACCAGGCTAGAAACCAAGAGACTGTGAGTTCTAATCCTAACTTACTTATGAAAGTTGGCTGGTTGATGACTTTGGTAGGTCTTATTTTGGGGTCTAATACAGAGTTATCAACCCAAAATGGAAGGGTTGTTTCTAATGGACATTCTTCTAATCCTAAAAATATGGAAATAAGGCAAAGGGTAGTTGAACAAGCAAGAAACAGCAAGAGACAAACAATTTACAAGAAAAAAGATAATATATGGAATATGGGCACCTCCCTTGGCATTTGTTAGGGTTCATCTCATTAAAAGCCTCCTTTAATAAAAATGTTATTAACAAGGAAATATAAAAGTTTAAAGGAAGGAAGGAGGGAGGGAGGGAGGGAGGGAGGGAGGAAGGAAGGAAGGAAGGAAGGAAGGAAGGAAGGAAGGAAGGAAGGAAAAAATAGAAATAGCACAGAGAAAAAGAGAAAAAGAAATTAAAACCAGAGAGAATATCTGTTATCCATATATTTAAATTGTAATGATATTTTAGTACATTTTAACAAATGGACAGATATTGATTTTCATTGTTAACTTGGTTTTTCTTTAGTTGAATTGATGTGCCACATTCAAAGTTGTAATTGCACAATTACATAGTAAATAAATAAAATGAGACAACATTTAGATAAGCAGACACCAGGGGTGAAATGCTCCCGGTTCGGACCGGCTCGGGCAAGTAGGTAGCGATGGCAGCGGGCAGTTCGGAGAACCGGTAGCAAAAATCCCTGCCCCTGCCCCCCATGCCCAGCTGAGCCGCACGATCATCAGAGCCTTTTTTTTCTTTTAAATGGCTCTCACGAGCCAAGCTCTGACGATCCCAGCTGAGTTGCCTGCTAATCAGGCAACTCAGCTTGCATTGTCAGAGCCATTTAAAAGAAAAAAACTTTTTTCCTTTTAAATGGCTCTGACGATCCAAGCTCTGACGATCTCAGCTGAGTTCCTGCTAATCGGTAGCAAAAATCCCTCCCCTCCCTCCCTCAGCTTGCTTACCTTACCTGCTGGTCACAACACCTTGCTGTAATCCCTGCAATCCATTGCATCAGCAAGCAACTGAATCTCCCTGCCTGCAATCAAGCAGGCAGGGAGTTGTGGACTTCAACTCCCAGAATTCCTCAGTCAGCAAAGCAAAGCTGGCTGGGAAATTCTGGGAGTTGAAGTCTACAAGTCTTAAAGTTGCCAAGGTTGGAGACCCCTGTTCTATTGGGTAAGTTTTTTTCCCCTTTGGGAGCTTTAAAAAAATAGTTAATTGGGGTTTTTTTTAGTTGTTCTTTTTTTAGACCTAGCCATTTAAAGTTCAGGAAGTTTTAAATTTAGCTGCTTTTATATAAAAATAAAAATAAATTAAAATAAAATATTTGTCCAGCATTCTGAGATTTAGTATGTTTCTGTAGTGTTTCACTCTAACTATACAAACACACAAAATCTCACAAAGCTGTATGTGGAATTTTGTGTGTGTAAAGTCTGAAAGTTGTTTTTTTGGGCTTTTTGTGGCTGTGTGAAATTCCTGCTTGTTGCAGGGGTCATTTTGGGTCTAGCACACCTGCTTTTACATTGTGGGTGGGCCAGTTGTGCTGTGTTGTGTTGTATGTGTGTAAAGTGTGAAAGTTGGTTTTTTTGGGCTTTTTGTGGCTGTGTGAGGTTCCTGCTTGTTGCAAGGGCCATTTTGGATCTAGCACAGCTGCTTTTATATTGTGGGTGAGCCAGTTGTGTTGTGCTGTGTTTTGTAGGTTAAAAAAGGGCAAAGAAGTGACATTGACTTGACCACGCCCACCTGGCCAACAAACCATGCCCTCCCAGTCACCTTACCACCAAGCCACGCCCACTAATTAAGCCACGCCCACAGAACCGATAGCAAAAAAATATGTTAAAGTAGCAAATATGTTAAAAGTAGGCTATCAAAACTGCTGAAATATATATATCTTTCTTGACAAAATTCATATCATAGGCATTATAGCCATACTGTAGTTTTAATCCAAGCTAACACACATATGAGATTAAATAGTGACATATTATATTGTACAAAAAGAATTTAAGGTTATCAAGCTCCCAAATTCAAGTAGCCTCTTAAAATATAAAGATAATTTCATAGAGATGATATCAATAAGCGGATAAGAAAAATTATTGAAGTTATACAATTATACAGAAATTTGTTGAAGTTACACAGTTAATATTCAATATGACAGTAATAAAAGATAAACCACACCAAATATAGAACATTGAGTTGTTTTAACTATACAAAAAGTATAAATCTCTGAGCTTTGTGCTGAAATCTCCACAATATTATTATAATATAATATAATATAATATAATATAATATAATATAATATAATATAATATAATATAATATAATATAATGTAATGTAATATAATATAATATAATATAATATAATATAATATAATATAATAATAAAGGAAGGAAGGAAAGGAAGGAAACTAGTAACTAAGTATATTTAGTAATTAACTTTTCCCCTCAACTGATTTATAGTATTTTAATATAACTTTAGTAACATATTCTTAAGTGTTTTGTTTTCCTTGCTGTATGATACACAGTATACATAGAAACCATTCTTGTTTAAATTTAGCTAAATATCTATTCTGTATATATACTGTCAGATTTGTCATTTTTACAGCTATTTTATATTTCGTATGGTAACTGCCTAGACCAGGAGTATCAAACACAATTTCATTGCGAGCTGTGTGTGGCCTTCCCAAGCTCTGTTTTCACTGGCTGAGGGTTGCAGGAGGCCATCATGGCTGAAAACAGAGGCCGGCTCACTCGAGCTCCTTTTTGCTGCCAGAGGCACCATGGGCCTGTCCTTTGCTGTTTCAGGGCGGACCCACGGGCCAGATCTAAGCACACCATGGGCCAGATCTGGCCCGTGGGCCTTGAATTGACACCCCTGGGCTAGAGTGTAGGACTGAGGTGACATGCAAACTGTAGAATAGAATAGAATAGAATTCTTTATTGGCCAAGTGTGATTGGATACACAAGTGTTGTGACTCCATCCCCCATCTTATCGGAGGGAGAAGACTCCGAAAGTGAAGGAGAGGAGTTCGCAAGGCCTCCCTCTCCAGGACCCTCCTCTCTGGCAATGCCTCAGGTGTCTTCTGAAGGCCAAGAGATAGGCCAGGAGCCAGGCACTTCCAAGCAGCCGCAGTTAGACAGCGACAGAGATAAGTCTTGGCTGGATCCCCGACAGCGTTCGGAAAGACAAGCGCGCGCAACAGAGAAGGAGTCGTGCCAGAGATTAAGCTGAGTCACTGGACCACACCCCACAGGGGATAAAAGGGAGTGTGGTGGCCATTCAGGCTTTGTGACGGACAAAACTGAAAGCTAGCAAGTCATTCTGCATTTCTGGAACTTTGTTATATGCTCTGCTTGGATTGATTTTTGGACCGGACTTGACTATTCTTTGGCTTTTGTGGACTTACTTTGATGTTTCGGTCAGAGGAGATAAACCTCTCTTTGTAAGTAAAAACTTTTGGCAAGCAGCCACTGGGTTGCTGCCAATTCTGTTATCAAAGGAAATTCTTGTCTACTGGTTTATTTTAACTCTTGGTCGACTGCTGGTGTGCGTGTGTGAGATGGGGACAGAACAACAAGGAATTTGTCTTTGGTGCATATGCTCTCAATGTACATAAAAAGACAAGATGCATTCATCAAGAATCATAAGGTACAATACTTAGTGATAATCATAGGGTACAAATAAGCAATCAAATCATACTAGGAAACAATCAATATCAATATAAATCGTAAGGATACAAGCAACAGAGTTACAGTCGTAAGTGAGAGGAGATGGGTGATAGGAATGATGAAAAGACTAATAGTAATAGTAATGCAGCCTAATGTGAATAGTTTGACAGTGTTGAGGGAATTATTTGTTTAGCAGAGTGATGGCGTTCGGGGAAAAACTGTTCTTGTGTCTAGTTGTCTTGGTGTGCAGTGCTCTATAGCCGTCATTTTGAAGGTAGGAATTGAAACAATTTATGTCCAGGGGTCTGTAAATATTTTTACAGCCTTCTTTTTGATTCATTCAGTATACAGGTCCTCAATGGAAGGCAGATTGGTAATAATTGTTTTTTCTGCAGTTCTAATTATCCTCTGAAGTCTGTATCTGTCTTGTTGGGTTGTTGGGTTGCAGAACCAAACCAGACAGTTATAGAGGTGCAGATGACAGACTCTGTAGTCAATAACTACAGAAAATCTAAAACCTCCATAATGCAGACACAGAATTACCTGTCTTGGCCCAAAGCTGGATTGTAAAAAAAAATTAAAAAATCAGCTAGGTCATTTACATTCATGGCACTGCTTTCATTCATTTCCATCTAGGATAAAAGTGCTGATTAAATATCTTTAACCTTTAATAATGGGATAAAGCTTTCATGACATTCCCACTGTGCGTCCAAAGGATTTATCAAACTGAACATCATTAAATCAAAGAGCCTTTGCTAAAAGACAGCTCTACCTGATGATACCTGCTTCTGTGTAGTTTTTGAAGTACTTAACACCCCTGAATCAACATTCCATTTGATGGGGAGGTTGAATCATTAGGATCCTTCAGTTGACATTCTGGAACATCTATCTGATGAAAAGAACAAAGAAAAAGAAACATCAGGAAGCTTGCCACAGAAAAGAAAAATAATTGTTCTTTTACATTTTGATTAATTCCTCTTGTCCACCCAAGGCATAGTGATTGCATTTGAAGCCAAGGGCTTTCCTTAAAACATTATTAAACCAGTTTATGGTTTAGCATAGATCAGGGGTCAGCAATCCGCAGCTCCGGAGCCGCATGCAGCTCTTTGGGCCCTCTGCCATGGCTCCCTGTCCTATCACTGGTTGGCTGCACCCCTCGCCCCTCTTATTTCTTTTTTTGACTCCAGCCTGACTCCTCCCCCCCTGAGTCGGAAGTGTGCGCATGTGCAGGGAGACCCTTCTCAAGCGAGCACCAAAGCGCAGCAAAGGCGCATGCGGAGTGGGCGGCCGCTCATTTAGGAGGATTTTAGCAGGACACGGCTTCTCTCCTGCACTAATGATCTGGCCATTGCCGGATCTCCTCCTCCCACTCTTGTGACACCCTGGCTGTGAGCTGCACACTGCGGGGAGACCCTCCTCAAGCAAACGCTGAAGCTCAGGAAAGGTGCACCCGGGGTGGGCAGCAGCTCATTTAAGGAGGGTCTCCCCGCACGTATGCATGCTCCCGGCTCAGCCACAGCTGGCCAGGGCATCACGAGGGTGGGAGGAGGAGGAGAGTGCAGGACTGAAGCTTCCCTGTACCTGTCTTCATGTCACATTTGCACGTAAGGCAGCCTTCACTGCGGGGGGACAGAGAGAGAGAGAGACAGAGAGACAGAGACACATAGAGTGATACATAGAGAGGGGTAGGAGAGGGAGAGAGAGGGAGAGAGAGGGAGAGAGAGATACAGAGGGAGAGAGACACGGGGTGGGGATGAGAGGGGGAGATAGGGAGAGGGGGAGACAGAATGGTTTTGTGGCTGGGTAGGCGTGGCTATGGGGGGTCATGTGACTGGGTGGGAGTGAGTGACATCAAGTTGGCCATGCCCACCCAGGTTTTGTGTTTTTTCTGTGGGAAACGAGTCCAAGTGGCTCTTTGAGTGTTTAAAGTTGCCGACCTCTGGCATAGACCAAGCTTATACAGATTTATACAGTAAACAGCGTCTAATATAATTCTGCCTTTATGTGATATATGAACAGTACAACTTCAAAGGCTGCTTCCTTCTGAATGGACAACTCATGACTAGCAAACTTCATGAGGACCCCTAACAATTTTGCAACTCTTATGGCATCTCCATATAGCAAAAGACCACAGCGGCAAAGCCACTGATTTTTCCACATTTTTTAAAAAAAAAATAATAATAAAATAAGGTGTAAAATGGATGCCTTAAATTTCTTGGAACTTCATCTGATTTTTAACATTCATCATGTCCCTAAAATGGATGGAATAGTTTCACATCACCATCACCATCCAAAATTTCTGTGGTCTTCTCAGAGGTCAAAGGGTATTTAAAAATTATACAAATAGCTTCTAAGATAAAAAAGAGTTGTTCCCCTGGTTTTAAAGGGAAGTTGAAGAAGGATTGATTGCCTGGGATGCAGGATTTTATGGTAGAAACCAGGGTGGATAAAAATCAATGATTTTTTTTAAAAAAATAAAAAAAATGGTTTTTTTTTTAATTTAAATCGGATTTTTTTTATTTAAATCAGATTTTTTTGATTTTTATCGAATTTATTTTAATAAAAAACTTTTGGGGTAAAAATCTATCGTAAAATAGTTTTCTATTTAAGATACATAAATAATTTAGTTTATTCAGCATGAAATGGAGCTTAGTTATGTAGCATGAGGCTGTATATTCTGCAACACTGGGACTATCGGTGAGTCAACAGTGGGTCAAAGGAGTAGCAGAGATGACAGTTGCTCTTTAAAAATTATGATTTAAATTGAGTTGATTTAAATCAAGCCTTTTTACTAGTGATTGAAATCATGATTTAAATTGTGATTTAAATCAACTTGATTTAAATCAAATCCACCCTGGTAGAAATACTTATAAAAATTCTCCATAAGAGAATCTAACCTGTGGCATTCTTGGAAAGATTCTGAAGTGCTTTGCTGTTGTCGTCTTCCTAGGTCTGAGAGGGAGTGACTGGCCCAAGGTTACCCAATTGGCTTCCCAGTCATGTTTCCCAGTTTTTAGTCTAGAACCTTAACCACTTGTCTTCTATACTATGCACCAAATATCCAGAATAACAGAATAACAGAGTTGGAAGAGACCTTGTAGGTTTTCTAGTCCAATCCTCTACTCAAGCAGGAGACCCCTATACCAGGGCTGTCAAATTCGCGGCCTGTGGACTGGATGCGTCACGTGCTGGCCACGCCCATGCCGGGTTTAGCGAAGGGAAAAAAAGACATAATATGTCACGTGACAACGCCATGATGATGCAAGTTTGATACCCCTGCCCTATACCATTCTGGACAAATGGCTATCCAATCTCTTCTTAAAAACGTCCAGTAATGGTACATCCACAACATCTGGAGTGAAGCTCTTCCATTGATTAATAGTTCATACTGTCAGAAAAAAAAAATCCTTAATTCTAGGTTGGATCTCTGTTTAGTGATCTTCTATCCATTGCCCTCAGGTGTTGTGGAGAATAGGTTGACCTCCTCTTCTTTGGGACATCCCTTAAATATTGGAAGACTGCTATCAGGTCACACCCCTAGTAAATTCACCCCTGTAAATTCTACGCATTCCCAGTTCCTGCAATGG